>NC_142012.1:125117719-125427719 GCF_049901735.1 Notechis scutatus | reverse complement strand
GTAGCTGTACAGCACAATTATATTCAAGGTCCTGCTTTCATTTTACTGGAGTTTTTTTTCCTTTTCTCTTATCCTCTCTCCAATATGGATGCATAATAATGTATTTGGTGTCTATGCTGATTTATTTAAAAAACAAAAAACAAACACGTGTTAGCCCAACAGCTAGACCAGACCAAGAATCAATTTCATTGTAAGGCTAAAATTACTTATATTGCGATTGGCTATAATAACAGATAATTGTTAGTCTGATTGTGCTATACTTCCTCCCCCTGTTATACCTGTAAATTAAGGAAGTAACTATCTGAGTCTCTTCTGCATATTTTCTTATTTTAAATTCAAGTTTTCTTTTTGTCTGTCCATCTCACTTATCATGTTTCATGGAAAAAGACCCGTTCTCTAGAGCAGTGTTTCTCAATTATGGCTAATTTATTTATTTATTTATTTATTTGTTTGTTTATTTATTTATTTATTTATTTATTTGCCAATTGTTTACAAGATAATAAGTATAAGTGTATACATAGTTGTGAATACATGAAATGGGTACATATAAGAAAAATAAAAGAGGAATAAGAGAAACAATAGGACAGGGACGGTAGGCACGTTGGTGCGCTTTATGCACGCCCCTACAGACCTCTTAGGAAAGGGGTGAGGTCAATAGTAGACAGTCTAAGGTTAAAGTTTTTGGGGTTTGGGGAAGAAACTACAGAGTCGGGTAGAGTATTCCAGACATTGACCACTCTATTGCTGAAGTCGTATTTCCTGCAATCAAGTTTGGTGCGGTTTACTTTGAGTTTGTATCTATTGTGTGCTCTTGTGTTGTTATGGTTGAAGCTGAAGTATTCATTGACAGGTAGGACATTGCAATGTATGAATTTATATACCATGCTTAAATCAGACCGAAGACGGTGTAATTCAAGGTTTTCTAGTTCTAGAATTTCAAGTCTGGTGGCATAAGGTATTCTACACGAGTAGAGGAGTGGAGAACTCTTCTTGTGAAATATTTCTGGACTTCTCAATTGTGCTAATATCAGATACGTAATGTGGGTTCCAGACTGATGAACTGTATTCGAGTATTGGTCTAGCAAATGTTTTGTATGCTCTAGTTAGTAGTGTGATATTACCAGAGAAAAAGCTACATAGGATTAGGTTAACAACTCTTAATGCCTTTTTGGCTATGTAGTTGCAGTGGGCTCTAGCACTTAGATCATTAGAGGTGAGTATTCCAAGGTCCTTTACAGAGCTTGGGTCATCAACAAGATCTTGACTATTCAGCTTGTATTTTATTTTCTGATTTTTTTTGCCAATATGTAAGACAGAGCATTTATTTGTTGAGATTTGAAGTTGCCATTTGTTTGACCATTCTGATACATAGTCAAGATCTTTTTGTAGGGTAGCAGTATTGTCTGTGGTATTGAACAGCTTTACATCATCAGCGAAAAGAATGCGGTTGGTCTTAATATGATCACAGAGGTCATTTATGTAGAATATGAAGAGAGTTGGTCCTAGAACACTGCCTTGGGGGACACCACTATTGACAGGTACAGAATTTGATAGGACGCTCCCAATTTTGACCATTTGTTGTCTGTTTGCCAGGAATGCTTCTATCCAGTTATGCAGTTGTCCAGAGATACAATAGGATTTTATTTTTAGGAGTAGTTTGTCGTGTACCACTGAATCAAAGGCTTTACAGAAGTCTATGTAGATTGCGTCTATTGCTTTGCCCTGATCGAGTTGTGTCGTCCATATGTGTAAGAGTTGCAGATTACAGGATAGTTTTTTTCTGAAACCAAATTGTTTATTGGAGAGTAGGTTGTTTGTCTCTAAGTGGAGGATGATGGATTGGTTAATAATTGATTCCATGACTTTACAGGTGACGCTGCATAAGGAGATTGGTCTGTAATTTTCAACTAGGCTGGGGTCTCCCTTTTTGAAGATGGGGATGACTGTGGCTTGTGACCATAGGTTAGGCAAGGAGCTGGTCCTGAAAGATTTTTCAAAGATTATGCTTAGAGGTTTGGCTATTGCAGTGGATAGCTTTCTTAAGAAGTAGGCACATACTCCATCCGGTCCAATAGATAGAGATGGTTTTAGATTGCGTAGTGCTTTTTCAACATTGTCTTCTGTAAAATCGATATGTATTAGATCATTGTGGTTATCTGTGGTACGGCTAGGAAATACTGGGCATGATCCATTGCTGTTTACAAATACTGAGCCGAAGAATGTGTTAAAGATGTTGGCTTTAATGGTGTCATCGTTGCAGTCTTTACCATCATGTCCTATCAGGGGTGGGATGGACCTTGAGTCTTTTAGTTTGTTGTTTACAAAATTGTAAAAAGCGTGGGTGGAATTGGTGCTTAGAAGGTTTTCCTCTTGTTTAATGTGATAATTGGTGCATTCGGTCTTTATCTGGTGTCGGCTTTTGAAATTGGCAACGTTTTTCCGCCAGAGTGATCTCTTTTTGGATTGAAGTTTCCTTATTGTTATGGGTAATCTGCTTTTTTGTTTTGTTTTGGGAGTTGTTGTTGGTACATATAGTTTGATGACTTTTTTGACTTCAAGTAAAAATATGTTGTAATGGTCTTCAACAGTATTGCATCCAATGAATAGAGATTGCCAATCAAGGGATGAGAGATTGTTGTCTATAAGATCATAGTTGCCTTTTTTGAAGTTATAATTGGGGATTACATCATTGTGGTGATTTTTGTGTGGGCGTATGTTGAGACAAAAGTCAATCATATTGTGGTCACTGCTGGAAAAGGGTTCTTTAGTTTGTATTCCGTAAATTAAATTCAAACTATTGCAGAAGATGAGATCGAGGCAGTTGTTTAGTCTAGTTTTGTTGGTTACTAGTTGTTCCAGTCCCAGATTTGTAATAGCATTGTAGAAGGTTGCGTGTATGGTTTCAGTTGTACATTCATTTAGGGTCCAGTCAATATGAGGTAGATTGAAATCACCAAGAAAGATAAAAGGGTATGGGCAGGATGCTGCCCATGTTAGTAATGTATTTAGCTTGTTTACATGTTCGATGTCATAATCAGGTGCTCTGTAACATAGTAAGAATCGAATTGTGATATTTAAGGATAGTTCACAGATGATGGTCTCAGGAAGAGCAAGTTCCTGGGTAACTTGGATATTTTTTAGATGTAAGGACTTTTTATAGAAGATAGCAACACCACCTCCTCTACGAATTTCACGATCTGATGATAGTCTCTTACTGTGGTAATGGAGTCAGGGAGAGATGCATTGAGCCATGTTTCAACAGACAAATATAATGTCGAATTTAGCCATATTTAGTAGGAGGAAAAATTCAGGTATTTTATTCACGAGGCTTCTTGCATTGAGTAGTTTGCATTTAAGGCCAGCAGTAGTTGGAATTGAGGTAGTTAGGGGCGTGTGTGCCTAGTCTTGGGTGATGGTGGATCGGTTGAGGTAGGGTTGTGGTTGAGGGTTAAAGCTGAGTTGCGGGTTGTGTGACTTACTTTTGATACAGTCAGCATGGTAGTCAATGTACAGGTCCTTCTCTCCATTGTCTAGACGATTTTTGAGTTCAGTGCGGAGTACATGGGAGCGGGCACGTTGCTGTATGTTTAGGTCAGGGCGACAACGGAGGTTCTTATGGTTGGTGTTGGTTTTGGCGAGTGAATTTATAGTGTAAATGAATTTACGTTTGCTTGATTCATTTTTGCAAATGACTCTGCACAAGCGTGGGGCCACAGAGCCGTCTCTTTTTTTGAGCTCTCAGCCAATGCGGAGACACTTTAATATGTCTGGGCTTCAACTCCCAGAATTCCTCAGTTTTCTGCAAAACTCTGGACATATTTAGATGGAAGCAAGGAATTTGGCTTTTCTGTATCTGATAAAATCTCATACAGTTTGGAAAGCAAGATAGAGATGAAAACTTCAGTCTCCAAGGGGGAGAAGATCATATATATATAGTGGAATCTCGACTGACAAGGCTCCTGCGTACCTGGCTCTTCCATAGATTTTCAAGACATTGAGCTTAAAGGTGTGTGGAGAGACCCTTTAATAAAATTCACAATTTTTAAAGGCATCTGAAGAACTTGAGGGTGGAGCTCTCTATAATCTCTCAATTCTTTTCAAGTATTACATGTGCCGGCATATATATGTTAGAATTTCTGCACTTGTCATCCTTATTTTACTAAAATAAGATTCAGAATAGAGAAAGCAAAACATATGCTTCTTTTCATCTTTTCATCATCCTGTTAAGTAGGGAAAATACATTAACAAATGCCTTAATTTAGGATCAGGGGCTGATAATTACAATATGTTTTTTTAAAAAATATTTTACAGGAATTAACCAAAAGTATATGATAAAGCAAAATTCTTCTGCTTGATTCTGTGATGTTTACAACCCTAAAAATGCTGCAGGAGATGACCAGGAAGTTGGAATCTCTCCCCCACCCCCTTCACTTATATTTATTTTTCATAAACTTTTCAATGACTTCAGAATGTTTTTGATGTTTGCTTATTGGACAGGCAAGGTCTGAAAGGAATGTCTACATCCTCCACCCACCCTCCTTCCCTCTCAGACTGTGATAATATCTCTGGATTTGCCTATTCATTCAGCACTGTGTATTTCTCTCCGTCTGGATAATACAGTACATTTAGTCAGCTTTGCCACTGGTTCCTAAATCCTACATGCTGGAGAGCTGCATAGCAAATTTTCCTTGATATGATCTTCACCTCTGCTTCAGTAAATCCTGAGCTGATTACACTCTGTACACTGGAGGTGACAACACAAAGCCCTTCCTGGTGCATGAGATTACATAGCAAAACTGGAAATGGCAACGTGATTTTTACCAAGCAGAGCTAGAAGCTAAGAAAGCGGAAATATTAAACAGATCTGACATGGCCCTCTCATATATCACAGCCCTTTAACAAGTTCAGGGTCACTGCTTTTTGTTGGAGGCCATAGGACCGCCACTCATTTATGTTGGCTGGTTTTTCAGCCTGAAGTAAATTCTGATTGGCTCTAGGTTTAGCATTACCCAGGAATCATGGACTTTCAGTGCTCATTCACTGCCCCCTTGTCAAATAGAAACTGCAATATCTTGTGAAGAAATGTACATGCTTGCATGCTATAAAATGAAGAGGTCAAGGGGGCTACACACTGGCATTTCTTCTATTGCTGAGCTAAAATATTCCAGGCAACATGGGCTGGTTGTGGTGCTGTGCAATGCACCTCACCAGAAAAACAAAATAACTGTGACTTTAATTCTTGTTATTTTATTCATTTATTCAATTTAGAGGCCACCCGATGGCTACTATAGTATCTCTACATTTCCATGGCCTATGCTAGATGGCAGGAAATGTTTTGTTATTTATATTAAGATGTTGGGTGTCCAAAATACTTTGAAAATCTATTGCAAATCACTGAGATATCTACAGGTAGTGCCTTGATCTGGTTATCCTCCTCCCTTCCCTGCAACATGTGTTTTTGAATAATTTTCTAGAAAGGAAATATTATCTGTCTCAAACATTTTTTTTTATTTTTTTCCTGTTATCATGAAAGGAAAGGAAGTAGTTTCCCACTCTCCATTTTTTAATGCATTATTCTGAAAAGCTACTAGGTTTCTGACAAACCATTCCAACTATCAGCATTGATCAATGCATTTAGGTCTCCATCTGTTGTTTGAAATGGAATACTCCCTGGACTTCAGGCTGGCAACTGTCTTTCATCGCTGTAAGTGCTGGGCATCATGAAATGTTAAAACAACCTTCGTTGTGATGGTTGTGTCCATACAATATTATTGAATTCCAGTCAAACACAATAAGATACATTTGTCTCACTGTGAACCTCAAACAAATTCTCTAGGAATTGATAAAATCTCCATGTTACTTGCCTTCTAGATCTTTACAAAAATTGAAATTTAGTCTAGAAATAACATATATATATATATAGATATAGTTATAGATATACTCTTATCAGAATTATGTGTAATGGCATATTGATAATAAGTATCACTGATTATTTAAAAAGGGTTACTGTTGTGGTTCTGCTAGGTCAGATGTCTCTGTGTGATATTGTAACATAAATTATATACAACCATTAGATTGCATTGCCACTGACTGTATGATGGAGACTGTCAAACTCCCAGCCCATGGGCCGGATGCATCACGCACTGGCCATGCCTGTTTAGCAAAGGGGGGAAAAGTCCCGATGCATCACATGATGCCACCATGACGACATGAGTTTGGCATTCCTGGTCTAGCTGTACATTATCTTTGAGAGAATGGGAACCCTGCTATTGTACAATACTTAGCTTTATATATTGGACAAAGCTCTCTGCTCTGTATCATACTCTGAACAGCCATACTTTGGCTGTAGCAAAATGAAAATGCAGGAATAGCAGAAGAATATGGCAATGATGTAGCTATGTTGTTCTTCAAAAGTGCCACTGAGATTCTCCATAATGCTACCTTTCACAGAAGGAGTGAAAAAAATATTCTTCTTTCAGAGCCAGGTTTTTTGAACTACAAACTCTGGCAACTCTCTTGCCATCTAATACTTACAGTTACTTCTGATTTAATCCCCACTTTCATGTTCATGGAATTTATCCCCCAAACATACAGCAACAGCAAATATAATGCTGCTGTATCCAACACCTAGCAGGCTCACAATATTTGTACAGGACCAGATATCAACTCCTCCAATGTGAAATATCTGCCATGGTCTAATGAGAAACAATGGTCTGGTGCCACTATACAGAGTACTAAGTCCCTGAGCATAAGGCATTTGTACTATTAGAATAAATCCTTGGAGACTACATAAGAAAATCACAATCATGCTGGAGACAAAATCTACCAGAAAAGGCATTGACCTAAATGAAGATCATATTGCTCTGGTAAGCTCAGAAAATTCATATATGTTATGAATAACACAAGGAGAATGGAAATTATCATTTAATAATCTCCGAACTTCAAAATGGTAAGCAATTCTTACTATCTTGAAATGAACTTTTGGGGAATTTTTATTCATGTAAATTTTTTCATTCTTAGCCTGTAGCAAGAAACCCAGTGATGACAGATTCTGCGTATGGATTATATCAACAATTATGCTTAAAGCATATATTACTTAAGAAAAGTCCTTTTGTACTTAGCACCAGCACCAATATATGTTGAAGCTTTTCACTTTGCCAGACTGGTTTGGCCATAAACCATGAACATGGTTTTGCCCAATAGTTTTTAGCGATTTGTCCCCAAGGTCACCTTACTTCTTAAGTTTTAAAAGACTTAGAATTTGTTGTGATTAATTTTGATGAAAAGGAGTTGGTTTATGGTTTTTTTTCCTTGACAGTCTGGCTGTTCTGTGATCTGTAAATACACTATATCACTCTGAGTAATGAAAATATGTTTCAACCAAGTGCTTGGAGAGGCAAACAGCCATCTGTCTTGCAGTCAGTCTCAGTTGTTTCATGTCTCCTTCCATTTAGGAGAAGTTGCTTTAGATAACTCTCTCTCTCTCTCTCTCTCTCTCTCTCTCTCTCTCTCTCTCTCTCTCTCTCTCTCTCTCTCCTGGAGTCATAAGCAGAACCCTGCTGGAAAACACTCTCAGAAAGATAGAGGAAAATGTTTCTTTATCCTGACAAGTGGCCATCATCCCAGTTATCAAAGCAGCAAAGTGACATGTTTTAATCTAAAATATATTAAAGTACATGAAGTATATCAATCCATTTTATTTTGAACAATTACATAAAAACATTACAAGGTAAAAACAACAGCTATTATTTTCTATTTAGTAATACAAAATTTAGTTACCATAAGATGATAGTTAGTTTCATATTCAAAAAAGGTGGCTCACATAACATTTATCTTTTTTTCCTGGAAGTGATGAAGCAGGGCAGTGAGATAACTATTTCAAATAATCCTATATAAGTTACAGTATGGTAACACATGTTGAATTGCTTCTATATATACAGAGAGACAGCTAGTGGGGTTTTAGAAAACCTCCCCTGTAAAAGTCCAAAAGGCAGAATGATGTGCCTGGCACTGAAAGATCTTTCTTCAGACTAGGAATACCAAAAGTGTCTTTTAGGAAATATTTTACTTGTACTCTATTGAATTCAGTATCATATTCCATACCATTTAATCTTTGAGAGAATGTTTCTTTGGCATGTTCATATTCCAATGATATTTAAAGTGTTGCTGCTCACCCAGAAACCCTTTTGTTTACCTTTTTAGTTTGAAGTATAATTTCAACAAAAACTAAAGGCGATAAGCCTGTTAGGACAAAAATAAATAAATAAAACAACATAGATTTTCAGCAAGTAGTTAATTAACAATCTTCAAGACCATATCTCAATTTTAGGCAACCCCACCTCCAATCTGAACAGGTTAAATAGTATCTCCTACAGGCAGCATGTATCTTCTTTCAACTGGGAATTTAAAGAAGAACTGTTATTTAAACAAGAATGCTGTTGATCATCTTAAAATCTAGCTGAATAGTGTGATGTTGAATAGTTTATTTTATAAATTAGAGACATATATTTACTCTATTTTCTTATACAGTATGTATGATCCAGAAGCTAAAATTTCTAAACTTTATCTTAGTACTAGTGACAGTTGTCTTTTCTAGCAAAGAAGACCGTACTTGTAGTATTAGTATTAGTAGTATTAATAGTGCTGACTTCTATAGTATAGGTACCTGGCCTGGATAAAAATAAAATTTTATCATCTCACTTGCTAAAGAATCCCTTTAGAAGCACCAGCATAATTGCTTATATTATACTAGAGAAGTCTAATGAATCTGTAAACACAATATTTACACTGGAATACTTATAAGGGTGGCTTCTACAAAAATTGATAGCAGTCTTCTAGACCTCTTCAAATGTTACCATTAAATTGTAATTTTGAAAGATATTCCTTATATAATAAAATATTGGGAGTATTTATATTAATTATATTTAATTAAGTGTAATTCTGATTCAATTGAAACTAAATAAGATTTAGTTATCTCCTGGACAGTTTACTTTGTTCTCTGTTTTAATTATTTTTTGGATTGTGATCACTGGCATTACATTTGTGATTAAACTAACTATACTAAAATGTTGCACATATCCCCACTCTGTACCACCAAATTCAACCATCTCTTCCATGAATTAATGGAACCATTTTGAATCCCAAAACCAGTTCAGTATTCTTCCATGTTAGCCACGGAGAATGTTTATTGTAATTCAGATATGTATACCAATAAATGGTATACACCATTACATTCAACATGCAAATATCTGCTCTCCAAAGTCAAATGATATATGACATGTATCTAACATAATTATATGTCATATGCAAATATCATTATAATAATAAATTTAGGCTTGCAACAAAGTAGGAGAGGATGAATTAAGAAACTGAGAGTTGGGTAGAAAAGCAGGAAGCAATAGTGGGAGATGTTGAAAGTCTTCAAGAGAATAAAAGCTGATGCTCCAAAATATGATAGGAAAGAGGACTAATGCATAAACAACAGCCTAATAGTAAAACAATAGTAAACTTACCTAAAAAAACAAATCAGAATGCAGAAGGAAGAAATTACTTACACTGCATACACAAGCATGTATAGAATGTTTTTCAATGTTGAATGACTATAGGCTGCCAACAAGTGTACTCTGATCAAAGCAAAAGGCTGCTTGTTACAGTGGCAGGGCATTATGATAATATTAGCCTTTCACTGGGATACAGCTGAGGCAAAATTTCAGTATATGGGATTGGTGTGCCTAGTGAAAGTTGAATGCTGACTTCAGTATTTGCCTTTCTAAGTCAATATTTGACCTTTGAAGCTAGTATCTGACTTACAGATCAATATCTAAATTTTGTCCCTCATACCATTAGCCAGATGACAGATATCGTCTAAGCAGTCAGTGCAAAATTGTTATTGGCTGCAGTGAAGTGCCAAAGAAATTTAACCATTTAAAGGGAGTCTTTCAACCAAGTCTAAGCAAGTGAAACCATAGAAAATTGGCTCTTTTCTGAAACAACACAGCTAACACTGTAACTCTAAATCTGTATTATCTGGTAAACACCAAAGTAATATCCTTTCAAGATTGATTGTGAGGGTTTACATGCCAAGTTATTCTATACTGAAGAATCTATAGAGAGTTATAGCAACTCATACAAATATGAACTGGCACCAATTACATTTGATAAAAATCATCATCCCATGAAACCTTATACCATAATAAATCTGATCCTGGACAAGTAGTTATATTTCTCTTTCTGATCCCCAGCCAGAAATGTCTTCATGGAAGTCCACAAACTTCCTTTTTTTCCCCTAAATAAAGTAGTGGAGCTCTGCTATCCTCTACCTTGTTGAAAAACTGGGAAAAAGTTGGAATTAAAAAAAAACTAAGGATGTGGAGCTGATAGGCATGAAGTGAACTCAGGAAACAGTGTTGGATGATGATAAGTGCTAGGAAAAAAGGCTAATAAAGATCAGAGGGCAGACCCACAACTCACAGCTTTCACTTAATGCACATGTAATCACATCCACCACAAGGTAGCTGATCTCATCTTTAAGATAATAGTGGCAAAGTATTATAGATTTACACACTGTGAAGCTGAGGAAGCTTACTGGCATCTTAAAGTGGAATCTTAAAAATTTTAACACTGGTTGTACACCTAGTGACAATTTAAGGTTTCTGTGATACCTTCATTGATAAACTGGGATTGAGATGAAGATTGGTATTGACAGGACATACTTGAAGTTGTTAAAACAAGTATACAGGACCACAGTATAATTTCCAAAAATACAGCTTCTTCATGTGGTTGCAAGTTTTGGATTCAATCTGATTCATTGATCTCTTGTTAATAAAATTCACAATAAATTTATCTTATATATTCAAGATTTTCTCTCTCCCTACCTTTATCCCTTCCACTCATTTTCTGTCTTTGTGTGTTTTAATGCCAGTTTAAGACCAGCATTAGGATCATCTCTCATACTGATAAACTACTAAGAAGATGAAAAAATATGCCATCTAAAAATATTTGCCTCTATTTGGTGACGATATGCAATATTACAATTTGTGCTTATTTTTCTTATATGAACACTTTGATCATTCATGGCCAAATCCCATGGGAGCATGAAGTACTATAGGGCCAGTACCAAAGACACACTTTATTCTGGTCCTCCATTACCTTATTTCTGAACGTTGCAATATGCAAGAGGAACTGTTTCATTGGCCTATATGATACCTCTTTCTTGCTTATATGAATAAAGGTTGGTTAAGCTTAGGATGAGAAGTTTCTTTTTATGAAGTAGCACATGATCCTACTAATAGCCTCATCCCAAAGTGCTTGTAAGCTTTGAAAAACTCAGATGTGTCCTTTTTCAAGGACTGTTAATTTGCTGAAACTGTAGCAAGGGGGGGACGTGTTTTCTTTCGTATAGATCTGCCTGACTACTGTGATCATCATCAAAAGCCATTCATTTGACATCAGTCAGGAAGAGATGTTTTTCTGTTGGGGTATTTCTTCTTTAGAGCAGTGTTTCTCTGCAGTAATAAATCAGATTTCTCAACCTTGGTCACATTAAGTATGGATTTCAACTTCCAGAATGTCCCAGCCAGCTTGTGGGAGTTGAAGTTCATGTGTCTTAAAGTAGCTAATCTAGAACCACTGTAGAGCATTCTCATAGATATAAAGCATGTGCTGACTTAGCTACAATTTGGGGCATGATTGAGTCATTTGGTTTTGAAAGCTCATGCCAGAATAGCTGTAAAAATGAATTATGGTCATAAATTATAATTAGGGAATTTGTTATTACATTAAATTTGTATTATATATAATTATATAATAATTACTTTTCTTATTTACTTCCTCTTTTACACTTCGGGTGTCAAGGGAGATACAAAATTCTGGCTCTTGCTCTTTTGGCAGTCTCAACCATTGTTAACTGATGTTTTAGTGTGTCTTTGATGTTGTTTTTGCATTTTCTTCTGGGTCTACCTCATGTTCTTTGATCTTTTAATTATGTAATAATTTAATTAATTAATAAATGCTATGTTTCTATTGATGTATCTCAGTATTTGTCCTATTTCAGGCTGCATGCATGACACACACAAAGGTTTTAAGGGTTTTATTGAAAGTCCAAGCCCCTAATGTGAATCACCAACACCCCATTCATACCCACTTCCAAACTCCTAAGAAGTCCAACATTGCTTCATCAGGGTACAAAGTTACCAAGTCCAAGGGCAAAGGCAAAGTCCACAGAGTCAACAGTCCAAGTCCAGTCCAGGATCCAAGGCAAAAGTCCAAAATCCACACTCCAGTCCAAGGTCCAAACAAAATCAAAGCATGCATGTGGCACGAATTCTCCACTCCACTCATCTGATTAAATAGATGCTTGCTGGTGCAGTTCATCAGGAAGGGCAAGGCAGCCTCACCAACCTTTGTTGTTCTTCAACCCTGCACATCCTTGGATCAGGTGGAGGTGGCAATTCCTCCCCATCCCCACTGGCCAGGTGCAGCTACACGCATCTCCATTCTGTGTTCCTAGTCCTATGAACTCTCCAGCTGCCATGGCGCCTCTCTTTTTCCTTTGTCATACAGGCATTCATCCAGTCGCTCCTCCAGTGATCTCTCTACTGTGGCCTTTCCATTCCTGGCCTCTCCATTCTTGGCTTGGAGACCTTATCAACTCCCCAATGTTTCTATGTACCCATCCCCACTGAAGTCTCTGAAGCCAGCTCTTCCACATTGTCTGCGTTGGCATCTGGGGAAGCCATCACACTGTATTAAAATATATTTTAGATATTCTTCTGATATCCTATTTTGCATAAAATTGTACGATAGACAGTATATTCTGCCTGTCTGTATCTATTACAGCTAGTGTGGTATTGGCATTAAGGTGTCAGACAAGAAGTAGGGAAAGCAGATTCTATTCCATCTTCATAGTGGAAAGGTATTGGATGAGTTTGGCACAGACACTCCCACTCAGCCTCAATCTATGTCATAGAATTGTTATTGTATAATAATGAATATATTAGGAGTGAGCACTATAGATGCTGTCTTGAGCTTTTATATAAAAGGTAGACCATAAATTAAACAAATACACACATGTACATACTGTATGTATGTCTGCATGTATGTATAATATTTTTTTCATTTGTTAGTGTTCACAGTAGACTAGACAAAATATTTACTAAGCGTTCTGGAACTTTGTTCCATGCAGGTGTGATAGGATTACACTCTCAATGGTCATCTTGGCAGGAAATTCTAGAAGCTGCAACATGGCTATATATCACCATGTTGAGAAAGACATAAGTAAAAGAATTCTAAGAATTATATTGGAGGAAACTTTTTCATTTTCATCTTTTGCAGTTCACTCCATCTTCAGATAAACAGAATGAAATAGTTTAAACTGGTGATAAAAATATCATTAAACTTTCATATTGCTTAGTAACTGTTGCTAGTGCTGGGACCTAGCAAACAAATAAATGAAATCTGAAGAAAACATTTTAAAAAATAGATGAACTTCCATTTGATCAAGAAAGGTTGAATTAATTAGTAAACCTAGCATTAGCCAATCATCATTAAATATGGTTTAAAATATCCAGTTTAGAAGAGGAAATGGTTATTTATCTAGTTAAAGATATTAGATATATTCATACATAAATACACACACACACACACACACACACACACACACACTCAAGCATAAACATACAAGCACAGATGTATATTTGGGCATTTTAATTAGACATAATGAGAAAACTAGTACTTCCTGGCTGTGTTTTTTTAAATTAACTAATGTAATGTGCAATAAACCAACAATTTGAATGGTCCAATTTTTATAGATGCATTGTTCTGAAAAGGAAATTTGAACAGCTGGAACAAACATTCAGAGTCACTAAATTATAAATTGCACTTGTCAAGAATCAACATTCAGCCCCAGTGCTCAAGGAATAGATCGGTAAAAAGCTTTCCCATTTATCAGTTTAGCTATTGATTGCCTCCACAAGGTCATTGAATTTGAGAAGTAATAAATGGAAGACTTGGTTGCTAATGCAGCAGGCTAATTGTGCTAATAATTTTGCATGCAGGAACTTGATAACACTTAAAAGTGCCCTAAAGTATTAAGGGGCTAATAGTGTATGTAGGCACTTCTACATTGGCTTTCTGATTACCAATAACAGGCTTCCTGAAGGAATAAGATGGCATCAATACTCATTTTATTTTAAATAAAAATCTCAAAAATGACAGTATATAGGTGACCTGAATTGGATTTCTTTCCAAGCATGTAAATATACTTGTACTTCTACCTGAATTAAATCCAGTTTTCTGGACCTTACTACATTATCCTGCACCTATTTTTTTTCAGTTCTTGAACATACTTAAGTCCAATTGAGCATATTTAATCTAATATAACACAGTATTGGATGTAGTATTGTCTCAGGAATGTAACACATGAGCTTTTAAGTGAAATGTTGCCCCTAAGTGTGATTTAAGCTTCTGCAGCTGTTCTCATTATGATGCCCTTTAGGTATTTCAGCCCTTTCTTTCCAAGCCAGGTAGATTGGAAGGTCTGGTCTACCATGTGAAAATGGTTCCATTTAGTAAATAGTAACAAAATGTGATATTGTATATGTATTATAGCCAAATATAATTATATAAAACTTGCATCTAGCCTATTCACTTGCATAAATAAATCTCAATTTATTGTTTTAATGTCTTTTAAATTGTTTTAGAATTTTAGAATTGTAAGCACCCAGAGTCATTTTGTTGAGTTGGACAGCTATAGAAATTATATGCAATAAGCCTTTTTGAAAATCTATGTGGAAATATCACTTTTTTTCAACAGGCATGGTTAATCTCTTGATTTTCTCAGGAAAGTTTAGAATTCTAGACAGAGTCAAGAAACTGGACATTAAAGCCACACAATTCCATTTATCCAGATTCCATTTATTTAAACTCTAATTCTACCCTGCAATGGATGGAAGGGGTTTTCGGTGGAGTAATAACTGAATTACAATTTTTATACAAATAACCCTTAAGTTACAATGGCAACTGAGACTGGAATTTTCATCGCTAAACAGTGCAGCTATAAAGCCGACATCACAAGATGTTAACATCCTTGGAATCCCTGTTGCTCTCATAACCCCAGGACCATGTAGGCTGTTAAGCAGGAAGGGGCAGGAGAGCCATGCAAGCAGGCTGATGGCTGCATGGGTACATGGGGGTACTGTAGGCAGGTACTCCTGGGTGTGAGTGTGTGTGCAGATGCCATAGAAGGGTCGCGGATAAGCATTCTGAAGCAGAGGCACTATTGACTTTGCTTGTATGAGATGGCAGAGAAATCATGATGATGTGACCTTGGGGGCACTGTAACAGATGAAACTTTAAGGACTGGTAACAAATACCACTTGTTCAGAGGTATTTGAACGAGTGGTTGTAACCCAAGGATTACTTAGGTTTGTGGCATTCTAAAAAGTACACTGAAAGACTCAAGTAGAGGTATGTTCAGAATTTATGTGCATATATTATAATGTTTATTTACCACAATATACTTCTGCTTGCCATTTGGTAATTAAACTTCCAAAGATTTGGTTGAAACAGCTAAAATCTGAAGTGCAACAAGTTCCAATTAATATTTATCAATTTATTATAAATCACATCCCAACTTTACATGTAAAGAAGCATATAAGATTGGTTGGTATCAGAATGCTCTTTGGGCAGAAAGGCAGGATATAAAGGGCAAAAATAGAATTTAAAAAATCAGCTAGCATAATTAACGTAGATCACATAAGCCTAGTGTTTGTCTCTGTTTTTAGTTTTATCTCAAGGTTAAATTCAGAGGTGGTATTCAGCAGGTTCTGACCAGTTCTGGAGAACAAGTAGCAGAAATTTTGAGTAGTTCGGAGAACCAGCAAATACCACCTCTGACTGGCCCCGCCCCTATCTATTCTCTGCCTCCTGAGTCCCAGCTGATTGGCTGGGTCTTCTTTTGTTGCCCTGCATAGGAAAATGGAGATGGAAAGCAGGTTAGTGGGGCAGGGAGGGAATGGAGATTTTGCAGTATCCTTTTCCTGGAGTGGCATGGGAATGGAGATTTTACAGTATTCTTCTCTTGCCACACCCACCAAACCACACCACCAAGCCATGCCCAGAACTGGTAGTAAAAAAATTGAATCCCACCACTGGTTAAATTATTTTTCTTAACATTATTAATTTAAAAAGTGTTACTAAATTATATGTTAGATAGTTCAAATGGATACCACCTTATATTCTTGGTTGGCCCAATTATACATGGAAAGAAAAAAACACATGATTAGTGCTATTAGAATAATTTATTGTTCAGTAGGGCTGACCAAATAATTCAGCAATTTGTTAAACAAATTAATCCTCTTACTGCTTGTGGCGTGCTCCTGAGCACATTGTTATTTCCTTCAGTTTATTAATTATGTAAATGCATTCCATGAATGTCCTTTTGATAAAAATAATGATCATGAATATTCTAATTTGTGTCTATTTGTGTGCAGGTGGGGACACAGGGATGAAAGGAGGGAGGTTTATCATAAAAAGCAGACATGTTGTTTTCCATTTTCATACAATTTTCAAAAATATCAATGTTTTCCCTTTAAAGATTGAGCATTTTGGGGGAACACACATTAGTAAGATGAAGGGACTTTAATGAGATGCTCATATCAATGTGACTCACTGTACTGAATGTGTGAAACTCAGCAGATGCCATCAATAACAAAGTAAGGTGGCTTTAAGGTATGGCTTTGAAGGAATAGGCAGAGATCAGTAAGTGATCTCTGTAAGTGTGGGGGGAAAACAAACTGGGAATTTAATCAAGATGGATGTTTTACTAGTTTAGACTTCATGTGATTTATAATGGGTAAATAGTCCCAGCTGGGCACTATAAATTACCGTATTTGCCGGCGTATAAGACGACTGGGCGTATAAGACGACCCCCAACATTTCCACTCAAAATATAGAGTTTGTTATATACTCGCTGTATAAGACTACCCCTCTTCCACACACCTTCCACTTTTGCACTTTTTTTTTTTTTTTTGACGCACTTTTCTGCTTTGGACAATTTTGAAATGAGCTAATCCAATTTTGAACCAAGAATATGCAAATAGCTATGGAGTTTAGAAATGAGTTTTAAAAATATTTTTCATTGCTTACCATTAAGCGTAAAATATGTTGTAAATAAAATGAGAACACAGGAAACGTTCTCTTCTCAATACAGCTCTCTCTCTCTCTCTCTCTCTCTCTCTCTCTCTCTCTCTCTCTCTCTCTCTCTCACACACACACACACACACACACACACACACACACACACACCAAAAACCCGGACACTGAAAAGGCTGCCAAGGAACAGTATATTCAATGCCTTCTCTTTAATCAAGAAACAAGGAATTCCTTAGAATCTTTTTTTTCCCCAAGTGGCCCTCTTTAAAAAAAAAAAATGGAGGTAACACTTTCATTCAAAAAGTCTTCCAGTATCTGGAGTCGCTCAGACATATTGAAGTGAGGCAGGAGAGTAAGTGAAATTTGAAATGATCCAGCTACCGTTTTCTTCCCTCCGCCCGAAGGCCATTATCTCCACGTCAAAACGAATGAGGGAGGCAAAGAAGCCAAACACGCTAAAAGGATCTCTTTATTTTCCTACACAAGGTCACACCTACTTTTCCGCATTCAAAGGACAACCTCTCCTCACCACCACCACACACACACACACACCCCAATACCTGCAAACAATGTTCTGGGCATTAATCACCATTGCTACATTAACCTGGTAAATTTATACCCTGCCTCCCCAGTGTTGCTTTGACGGCAGGATTTCACACAGCGGGCGCTCGCTCGCTCTCTTCTCCGCTCTCCCACCGTTCGCACATGTTGGAAGCACCGTAAAACCTGATAACCCACCCGGGGCTCCCCATCCAACCTACAGCCGCCCGCATGCAAAACCTGCGTGCAAAAAGAAAAAAGAAAAAGAAAAGTACGCCGCACGTGAGGATCTTCGAATCCTCTCCCCCCACACCGCTAAGGAAGGAAGAGGGGGAAAGGTTGCGCAGCGCGTGGCAAGTGACACCCGCCACACACACACACACACACACACACACACACCGCTCCCCCAGCCTCCCTCCCGGCTGCAACTCAAGCTCGAAGTGGGAGTCGGAGTCCTCCCGGCGTATAAGACGACCCCCCACTTGGAGGCATGTTTTTCAGGGCAAAAAGTCATCTTATACGCCGGCAAATACGGTAAGTGAGCCATACGTTTGGGAAGACTTTTGGAGCTGCTTGTATGTAGTCCCTACCCTTGGTCCAGATAAACTTCATGATGGCTGCTCTGCTTCTTTTTGTTTGGTGAAGCTGTTCTAGAATCTACTAGATATACCAGACAACATTTTTTTAAAAAAAGTTCTGCTTCCTGAAAAACATTTGGTGATTATAATAGATCCCTTTCAAACTGAACACAAACAGAATTCCCAAATGACTGTATTATGTAGGAATCTTGAGAAATATGAAATTAACTTTTAATGATCATAATGTATTTAATCACATGTTTCTGACACATATGAATTCAACAGGACTAAAAGGGTTTGGATACTCTGTGTCTCACTGCAATGTCCTACAATAGTCAGCCAGCATTGATGGACACCATTTTTCATTTTTAGTGAAAATTTTCACCAAGTTTGTCACGGTCTACACCTAGATTTTTGGGAAGGAAGTCTAAATGTGAATGCAGAAAATGAATCTCCAGTGAAATGTTGCACTTCATTGCCTCACTACAGATCTTTGAACCACTTGTCATTGATGACATATCTGATCTGTGAACCAACAAAAGTGGCTTCCTTCATCTTGCATCAGTTATACTTGGAAAGATCTATCTCAAATAAAGAAAAAAACTTCACCTTCCTTTTTCACCACTTTTGTAAAAAATTTCCATCAGTCCACGTTTTTATGTGAAGCATAAGCAAAAATATCTTTGTCAGGTCAGCAAGTGGTTCACATGCTATGTTTTTCTATCCTGGAACGAAATTCTTTTGGAATGACCTTTTTTTTTAATGTACTGCGACTCTCTTACATGGCTGTCCCATTTGCATATGAAACAACATATGCAACATACTTGGTATATCTCAGTGGGATTCAAATTTTTTTGCTACAGGTTCTGTGGGCGTGGCTTGGTGGGCGTGGCAGGGGAAAGATATTGTAAAATCTCCAGTCAGAGGTGGTATTTGATAGTTTTCCGAACTACTCAAAATTTCCACTACCGCTTCTCCAGAACTGGTCAGAACCTGCTGAATACCACCTCTGGTATATCTGAGCTGCCTTCCAAGGAGCAGAGCCACTACTTTTAGATTTCCACAGATATTCCATTTGTACTTGATGTAATGGATGTGCTTCAACAACAGTTCTGTATTTTGTGTGTTTCTTTCATTTGTGCAGCATAGCTAACAGGTGCTGAAGAGTGTACATTGCCATTGTGCAAAACCAGATTCTATAAAATTGTACATTATACAGTAAATTAAGGTTATGTTCATGATTAAGAGCTAAAATATCTATAAGGTGCACCCCAAAGTGTTCAGAAAGGAAAATCTTTGTTGTCCACTGATCAATTAACTTTGAATTAGCTGTAATATACTCTGGATCACTTTTCTACTTTTTAAAGATAGGAATATTGATATTTTTCAGAATTAAGGTTCAGCTAAAAAAATTTTTTTTTTAAAAGTTTTTTTTTTTTTTTTTTTTTTTGTTTATGTTTTTTTTTTTTTTTTTTTTTTTATATTGATTTTTTTTTTTTTTTTCTTCCATCACAATTTCAGCTTGTTTTCACCTTCAGCACTGACACCATCACTATAGATCTAGGGCACCTGCGTGTACTATTTCTTGATTACTTGTACCTCTTTCTATCTCCTATTTGTGTCCTTGTTTTATTCTCAGACCTTTGCTAAGAATGGGGGGGTTTTTTGTATGTGTGCAGCTACTGTACATTGGCCTCTTTTGCTGTCTTCAATTTTCTCTCCTTTATAGAATTGTTTTCAATTGCAGTTTACTATTGCCTTTTTTAGAATTCTCATGCCTCTTGAGTTCTTTCTCCCAGTGGCGTTTCCAGGCATGGAAAGCTACTTACTGCTGCATTGAGTATATTAAAAAAAGTTGTTTTTTAAATTCAAGATACATACTCAGCTAAACTCAGCTTAAAAGAAATATTTATTTATGCTTTTAAATGTCCAGAAGAATTTTACTGAAAATTTAAGTGCTTTGGGGTAACTTGATATATGACTCAAATCAAGTATAACCACATTGAATTTATCAACTGTCAAAATTAAAATGATGTTCACAGCAAATTCAGTTTGAAAAAAAAAAAACTAGCAATGTGAGTTGCTAGAAATACTATTCTTCAAACAGAATAGTTTGTTTAGAGAAGATGTCTCCATAGAAGCTTAAGTTATTTTTAATCCATATTTCTGTTTAAGGCGGATTATAAAAATTAAATAATAAAGTATAGTAAGACCAGTCAAGCAATTGATTGAAGCTTTCAAAGTAGCTATGTGCAGAAGAGGAAAGATTATGCGATTGCAGGCTGGGCATTACCCAAACTATTGGATATAAATTAAAGTGATTTCTACATCAAAAGTCAGTAACTTTCTGCCTTCCAAGTGCAATAAATAAATATGTCAAAATCTTCCAAGAAAAGATTGCAAAAATGTAAAATCTCTTATGAGAAAATCAATATATTATAAGAATGGGCGTGTCATAGAGATTTTGTGAAATGTTTCAATTCTCACATGAAATTTTGCACGATTCAGAATGTTGTGAGATGTTGGCATTTTAAATTTTTTTTGAGGTTCCAGTGGATGTCATTGGATTACAAGCAGAAGTTGTATTCAGCAGGTTCCCACCAGTTCTGGAGAATCAGTAGCGGAAATTTTGAGTAGTTTGGAGAGCTGGCAAATACCACCTCTGACTGGAGATTTTCCAGTTTCCTTCCCTTGCCATACCCACCAAGCCATGCCCACAGAACTGGTAATAAAAAATTTTGAATCCCACCACTGATTACAAGCACAAAATTGCCATTCTGTGCTATTATAGCTTTGTTATCAAATCTGGACAGATCTACTGAAAAATTGATGAATTCAGTTCAAAACCAAGAAGGATGTCGTGCAAAATTAAACAAACCTGATTTTTTGACTTTGGACAGTCACCATCATTCTGTCTGAGTCCAATTGGTCCACTGTCTCTGCATTGGGAGGACTATGAATTTCTTCTTCCAACCACTTTGGTCAAGACATTTTCCTCCTCTTTGTAAAATACAAGTAAAAAAAATCGCATACACTCTTGGCAACACTTTTAACTGATAAGTGGTGGGGAGAGTTGTTGGCTCATAATCTTCTTTTAATAGAAAGCTTTATTACCCTTCTTGTCCAAACTTAAAGTGCAAATCACATATTTTAAAAATACAATTTCAATTCTTCCATTGTTCAATGATAATTTCATGCATTTTTAAAAATACATTAAAAAACCATAGTGAGGTACGAAATAACAGAATATCATCCATTTTCCTTAGAAACAATTCTTCCTGCTGTACTTCAGTCATGACTTTTTTCCCAAAAAATATTTTCCTGGATCCTCTGCAAAAATAAGAACAATGAGAAAGTGCTAAGACATGAAAGGACTGCAAATATTCAGTACAGTATAGGCTTTTCTACATGAATATTTTCAACTGCTATCAAGCCCTTACTATACTATTGTAAAATGAGGATGCTCTCAGAAATTTTGGAAATGATACATCCATAATACTGCTGATGTGTTGAACTGCATCTCACTGTCTTTTGTCTACAAAGTTGATTATAATAAAATTTAGATTTTAATTGGTCCAGAAGTGACCAATTCACCCAAGTCTCTATTCTTTTTCCAGTTGTCCTTTGCCTGGACAGTCCAGCAAATGCAAAGAATTCCTTCCTCATCTACAAATCCATCTAATGCTGACACTTCCATCACCACCTGTCTCCCTCCACCCATTTTCTGAAAGATCAGAAAAAAGTTAGGTGACACTGGTGCCATTTCTTCTTGATGCAAAGAACTGCACTTTTAGAATAGTTTGGAAGGGCACAGGACTGCCCTAGGCCAGTGTCAACTTAGCTCTAGGTTAAAGCTGACCACGGATAAAGCAATTGGCAGTAGGCAAGAGCACCCAAGAAAACTCCAGGTTTTCTATTCATAATTTTTATTAATTATTTTGGAAAAACTGAGACCTATGGTGTTGGCTTTTAAAATAACATTCTCTCTGATTTTGACCTTATTTGTCATTATTTAAAACTTGGTTTCCCAAGTGGCATGGTGCCCTGAAAGTACCAATTCCCTTAAGAGTCACATCCATTCTTCAACTGTCAAAATCCTACAGATGATGGTAGAAAAATTGCCAAGTGTATAATGAAGCTGGAGAATAACAAACATAACCAAATTATTAAGATATGATCACTGCCCAAGCAGGTAAATCATATGCATGTTTACTTGGAAGAAATGTCCCATAGATTTTGAATCAGCTTATTATTTAAAAAGTATTTAATATTGTATCCCTATGATGACAGAATAGGAGCAGACATGACTGCAGAAGACATGTATAGCTATACCACATCAGCTTTGCTTGGCATTGTATGCTGAGAGGGCATTGTTTGTTATTTGTTCCACCTATTTATCTTCCTTCTCCTGCAATAAATCTGCTTCTGTATATGTTTCCATCAAGCAATGTTAATAAAAGAGGGAGCATAAATACCCCTTTTCCATGCCAAAGTCATAAATCAAAATTTTCTTTTCAAAGTACTTAGAAAATGTTTTCTAAGAGGAAAGCTTTTTGGTATCATAGTTGGCTTTCCACCACCCCTTGATATTTCAAAGCCAAAATCAAAAACAGAGATAAATTGGTTGTTATTCCTCTCTACAAACAGAATTCTTCAAGTGACAGCATCCTGAAAGCAGACTTGGTAAATAGTATTTAGCATTAAATAGTAAACACCTAGAAACAATGATAAAGCCACAAGTGATTGCTTCTCCTGTGCCATTAAGAGATTTTAATTAGCACTTTAATCACAGAACCTGTAAAAGTGTTACTGCATCTTTTTCTATGTTAATTGTGGAGTGGTATGTGGAGCAAATATCACCACATCTTTCCCATGTTTGCAGGCTGATCTGAACTAAAAATTGAGGGGGTACTGTAGCTGAGGAACATTTAAGAACATTTGCCCAGAGACCTCTAAGTCTCTAGCAACCAAATGCTCAGGCTGGCTTTGAACTATGGCAAAACTTTCTGTAGGAGATTGTTTTAAAAATGAAGAGTGATGATTTTATAGATGATTAGTATTAGCTCTTCTGCCTCTGTGCTAGACTCTGTGATGATACAGAGATTGTCTGATTTTTATAGAGTATCCATGCTCTGCATCTGAATCTTCCCATGTTTGCCCAAAAGAAGGAACTATGGGAGGATGCAGATTTCCCAGTCTGAGATCTCCAGATGAATCAGTATTGCAGCTCTGAAAGGCTCTCCCGCAGAAGGAAGATTGGGTTTAAATATTGCTATGGGTGTTGTACTTGCTGTGGTTTTAAGCGGAGCATGTTGGAGCTTCTTCAGAGTAAAATAAAAAAATAGCTATTTGTTTTACCACATCTGATGGGCACACCTCATTTTTCACCTTAAAGTAACTCTGTCATGACACCTACCCTTCTGATATACAGAATACAGAATAACAGAGTTGCAGGGACCTTAGAGGTCTTCTAGTCCAGCTCAGACAGGAAGACCTGTATACCATTTCAGACAAATGGTTGTCCAATCTCTTCTTTAAAACTTCCAATGTTGGAGCATTCACAACTTCTGGAAGCAAGTTTTCCCACTGGTTAATTGTTCTGGCAGGAAATTTCTCCTTAGTTCTAGGTTGCTTTTCTCGATTAGATTCCATCCATTGTGTATTACCCTTCCCCAAGGTTTGTAAGCCCCCACCTTGTCTATATTTAAACAATTCCTTAAGACTTTGCTCTATCCCAGGCTAAGGTCTAAGTGGCTTATGGACCTCTTGTATGGGATTCTGGTTTTAAATGATTGCTTTTTTTCCCCAGACTTTGGATAATTTGGGGGCCTTTATGGTTTGTTTACATTGTATTTCATAAGCTTCCCAGAGTTGTAACAGATTAGGATAGCCTATAAATTTCATAACTAAATAAACAGGAAAACTATTATGGTATGATCTTCGGTTTTGTTTATTTCTAGCTCATCTTTTCTCAGAGAGCTCAAGACGACATATATGGGGTGGTGGTGAAGTATCTAATAGTACTTATAAAAGAAGAATTGGATTGAAGTAGTTCTGCAAAACAAAGTAAACCCCCTCCCCACTCCCACCACCCACCCCCATATAGATGCATACAGAGAGGCAGGGGGAATCTTAGAAAAATAATTAATGGTGGAAACAGCTAGTCTATTTTGTAATATCATATCATGACCGAGGCTCTACATCCCTCAAATAATTTGTTAATAATTAATTTTTGGCCTCAAAATATTATATTTGCCTTATAATATGAGTGGACAGAAGAATGATAGGTTTCAGGAGGACTTATATAGCTTTCCCCAGCTTTTCTAAAACTGGCATAATGGCCACGCTGGCCAAGAATGATGGGATTTATAGCCAACCTAGCTGGAGGACACTAAATTAGTCTGGCTGTCTATTTTTAAATTAGGATATGACATCAAGCTACACAGTTTGTATGCTTTATGAAAACGTAGTTATGGAATTAATGTTATGATTTTTTTTAAAAAGCACACATGTCCTTCTGAGGAGAAGCATATTTATTATATGTCAGCAATCTCAATGCCCAGCTGTAATTAGGGAAAGCAGTGGGTGCCTTTCTATCTAGTTCCTCCAGGCAATTTCTTATCTATCATTACAACTTCTCTTTGCAACTTTTAAAAATATTTTTTATAAATAAAGACAGCCGGGGATATACTGCATTTATCTGTCCCAAACCTCCAGGTCTTCTGGGTTATACTAAGGAATTCCCTGTTCTATCAAGAATTGCAAATATTTAAACTGAATTTCTATGTGTAGTGTTTGCCAGCTCAGAATTAAAGTACAGTTTTTCAAGGTAAGTTGAACAATTCAAGTCCATAAAAGATTTATCAGTGCAGCTAAAATTTTACTGGCCAAGCAGTATGTAGAATAACACTTGAGAGTAGCAGAGGAGTGTGGTTTGTTGAGTTTTAGAAATGGAAAGAAATTTTAACTGAAAGGCCTCCCTCCTCAACTGCCTTGGCTTTGCTAATGAAAGCTGCCCAAGAAGAAAAACTGTTTATTCCAGAGCTGTCACTTGAAAATAAAAGCATTGAATATCAGAAAAGGTAAAATTCAAAAAGACACTTTCTGGTGCAGCTCAGGGGCGAGTGTTACTAGCTATTTTGTCCAACAATAAAAATATCAAGAAAGGTAAGTAGGAAGTCAGTAGATATGACACCTCTAAAAACAACCATAGTCTGCATTAATTGCAAGTTTAGTGAGACTTTGGGGATTTAATTATTTATTTATTTTAGATAATGTATATAGCTGCCTACTCATTCACAACAACTCTAGGAGGCTTACAGATTATAAAAACACAATATAGAAAAAATAAAAATAATAAAAAGTAAAATAATAATAAAATACTATGTTTCTGCTATGGAAGGAACTAATTTAACTGTCACAATCTGTCAGGCACTGGACACCTTTTCCCATAAACCACGTTACTCACAAGCAGTGAACCGCAGTAACAGGGTTTAATGTAGGATTTCCAGATGACAAGCAGTAGTAACAGTAACAGAGTTCTGTTCAAAGTCAGCATTAAACACTGATATTTTGGTGTTGCTGTATGTAAAGAATGACATTGCTTATCCTTTCCTAAAAAAATTACACTCTAGGATAGGATGGCCAACTTTTCAATTCTTCCATTGAAAAACTGTGGTGGAATTCTGGAAGACCTGTGAAAGATTGTATTAGATGGGACCAGGACCAACATGAATCTGCTCCAGGAGTAGTTCCAGAGGTGTCTTCAGTGGGTATGTTCAAAATAGGTTATATTATGTGACATGCATTAAAAAAAAACAGTGGAGCACCAATCACACCACTGTGGCTGTCTTGGGTTTTTTTTAAATCATACCCATGGGACATTGCTCTCTTTGTCCTTAAAGGTTCAAAAGGCAATGAACCAAAATATGACAATGAAACAACAAAGTCTCCTTTTTTAACAACAATGAAAAGAGCTTCAAGATGACTAGAAATCATCTTGTATTAAAGACTTAGGAAGATCAATAACATAATAGGTCAAAATCCTTTTTGCATCTATCTCTCAATACAAAAAATAAATCAGAAACTATTTCATATATTCAATTATACATATTGAAAATGTGTAAAATTACAAAACTAGATAAATATTAAGATCTGTGAGACCTCAGAAGAACAGATATTGTATTATATTGTATTGTATTATATTATTATTATGTTATATTATAATTATATTAATACAAGACAAGAAACCAAAACTATGAGCATCTTTTGTATGTAAAGTTACAGTAGCAGAATCTGAAAGCACTATATGCCCCTAGGCTAAGGTGGGTTCCTTCTGAGGCATTCCCTGTCTCCATTCTTGTCTGATTGTTGCCTAGGCTGCTTATCCTTCTCCACAAAAAATATGCACAAAAAAGTTGCTGAAGGTTTTAAAGAAAAATGAACTTGCATGAGTAGAATAAATTCCATTCTTATCTCAAAAATAATTGACCATTCCTTGAGATAGAAATGATCAGGCTGCCAGTTATTAAGGGAGCAAGAAAGAAAAGTTGCAGTTTTCAGATCACATAGTCCAAGTATTCTTTTTGAGGAATGATTTACTAAACTAAGAAAAAAATGCTACAGTGAAAAGCATTACATTTCATTATTCCTTAGCATCAGGATTGCTAAGGAAATGTAAAGAAAATTCTCCTCGCCGAAATATGGTGTACATTTAATAAAAATGTAAAAGAATTTGTATTCTATTTAGAAATGTTATCTGACAGGCCTTCTACATTAAATATCTTAGCTACGGAACTGAATTTAATATGGATGTGATTGAGACACAATTTAGCAGTTCTAAATCCCATTGCCTTAAAATTGAGATAAGCTAGCAGCATATTAGGCAAAAGTCCTTCCACAATATACATAACAGACACTGACTATAGAGAAGCTTATTTTTTAATTTAAAAAAAAATCTCATATAACAAACTAGTAAAACAAGACACCTGAACCAAACTTTGGCAATTTGGTGCATTAATTTTACTTTGTTGAATCCAAAGGACTGTAATTTTGCTTGCTTGTTCCCTTTGCCAGTTCAGCTTATAGGAGACAACCAGGTGACAATATCACTGCAATTTTTTCACCTGTATTCCCCCCCACCCCACCCGCTGTTCTACTTCATAGGAAATTCCCGAAGTAGGTGTTAAAACTGAGCATGTTCTTGCCCTTTTGTTGAGACTGAATGCTTGCTGAAAATAGAATCAGATCTTTTCTCTGCCAAAATCTTTCCTCTCTAGTTTCTTTTCCAAGAAGGCTAGTTTTTAGGATGTTGAAAGGCCTGCACAATATAAAAATTTGCAACCAGCCGCAGTTCCAAGAATCCGGGATGAAATGTAGAAAGGTTGAGGGGAGAGGCTTTTGTGACCGCTGACCTAAAAATATCAAGAATATTCATATCTTATAATCACTTTCCCCGCTGAACTTGTGTGCGCTTGTGTGTGTCTATAAATGTTCTGCATTTTCTTTACTGCTGAATAAGATTCCAGTATCGTTTACAAGGTGACAGCTATTGCATATCAAACCATTTGCAGAATTCTTTACCATCACACAAAGCTGAACTCATCTGCCCAGATTTTCTTTTTAATTTTATTATTGCTTGGGTTTTAACAATATCCATTCTCACACATTACAATTTTAGTAACCTCTAACTCTTTGTGAGGCACTATTACAGGTAGTCCTTGACTTATGACCACAATTGAACCCAACATTTCTGTTGTTAAGTGAAAAAATTGTTAAGAGAGTTTTGCCCCATTTTATGCCTTTCTTGCCACAGTTGTTAAGTGAATCACTGAAGTTGATAAGTTAGTAACCTGGTTGTTAAGTGAATCTGGCTTCCCCATTGACTTTGCTTGTCAAAAGGCTGCAGAAGTGATCATGTAACCTTGAGACACAGCAATGGTCATAACCAGTTGCCAAACATCTGAATTTTGATCACATAATCATGGGGATGAGACAAAGGTTGTAACTGTTAAAAATGGTCATGTCACTTTTTTCAGTGCCATTGTAACTTTGAACAGTCATTATTGAACTGTTGTAAGATGAGAACTACCTGTATTTATTGATAGAGTTCCTGAAAGATGACACTGTTTATTTGAAGTTACCCGAAACACATCAACCCTGTTGGTTCGTATCCAAGGGTGGGATTCAATTTTTTGACAACCTGTTCTGTGGGTGTGGCTTAAGTGATGGGCATGGCTTGGTGGTCATGTGACTGGCTGGGTGTGGCCAACTCAATATCACTCACATCGAGGCACGCATCTCCTCACCTGGCCTCTCATGACTGTGGGGATGCTGCAACAGTGTAAGTGTGAAAAATGGCCGTAAGTCACTTTTTTCAGTGCCATTGTAACTTTGAATGGTCACTCCACACAAGCAAAGTACCAACAAAGGAGGGGAAAAAAACTCCAGAAACGTTCCTGAGACAGGAAGTCTAGTCCTGCCAAGAATGTAATAAGGGTTAATGGAGAAGCAGTTTCTGTAAGCAACACCAGAATGTTTCCTTCCTGCCTTCCTTACAGGATTAGGCCAGTAATTTCTTCTAACAACCGGTTCTCTGAACTGCTTAGAATGTAAACATCCGCTTCTAGCGAATAGATGCGAACGGATAGAATCCCACCCCTGTTCGTATCAGTCAAAGAGACTCTATGCAATACAGGCAGTCCCTCAATAACTTGAATCACACCCTTAAGCAGACGAGTGATCAGTGCAGTTCATGAGGTATCACATTGACATACTGAGGCATATCCATCATTGCCCTTGCCAGCTGAACCTTCCAAGTGGTCAATCAATCAATTAGAATAGAGCTGGAAGGAACTTTGCAGGTCTTCTAATCCAGCCTGCTGCTCAAGCAGGACACCTTATACCTTTTCAGACAAGTGACTGTCCAGTCTCTTCTTTAAAAACGTCCAGTGATTAAGCACATACAGCTTCTGAAAGCAAGCTGTTCCACTAGTTAATTGTCCTCACTGGTGGGAAGTTTTTCCTTAATGCCAAGTTGTTTCTCTCCTTGATTAGTTTCCATCCATTGTTTCCTGTCCTGCCCACTGGTGCTTTGGAAAATAAATTGACCCCATCCTCTTTGTGGCAGACTTCAAATACTGCTATCATGTTCCCCCTAGTCCTTCTTTCCACTAGAGTAGCCAAACCCAAATCCTGCAACCGTACTTCATATATTTTTGTATCCAAATGCCTTTGATCATCTTAGTTGCTCTTATTTGTACTTTTTCCAAAGTCTCAACATCTTTTTTGTAATGTGGTGACCAAAACTGAACGAAGTATTCCAGGTGTGGCCTTATACGTACTAGCATAAGGTTTTAGCAGTACTAATATTTCACAGTCTTCAAGGTGCATTGCAATAGTCAAGCCATAAAGTGATTAAGGCATGAATGGCTATCTAAAGGCCTCCCAATCTACACAACTGGTGTACCACATGAAGCTATGCAAATTCCACAGCAGCCACCTGCTCATCCACAGAACTGATGCTGCACTCTATTATAATTCAGTCAACCTAACTGGAATTGATGCCCAAATCCAGCCAAATGTGGCTTATTTAACAAATCATTGTTAATCAATGGTTTAACTCTATCAGAAAAAAAGCACACAAAAAATGAAGCCAGAATCAACAAAGCTGTTATAAGAAAGACTGTGTACACATAAAGTGGAGAAAGTCTGATTTAAGTAAAAAAAAGTCATTCTTTAGCTGATAAAAAAAGAAAAAGGAAATTTCTAAGATGACTCACAAAGTTTAATAATATCCAGGTCAAAGGAGGGAAACAAAAAGATACACAACTTTATCAAAATATTATTACTTTTGGTCCTGCTTGTAAGTTTTCCATTTACCTCTGACTCTCAGTAATGAAAAACAGGAAGCTGAGTAAGCGAAAGGTCACATTCAGTAGGGCCTTTTTTATGTGTAGAGGTGGTGGATGATACTTGATCAGTTTAATTTAGAAAAAAAATGGGTGAGAGGGATCATAGTAATAAAATTTGTTTTTATTATTGCCAATCAATACAAAGGGGATCAAAACACTGTCCCTCTGTCATCAGCAGGATAACGCTCTGAAAGCAGAATGGCCATGGGAAAAAGGAAAAGTAAGATTGCATTTAAACATGGGGATGCTTCATAATACTAGAGAAAAGTAGCTTGATGATTAAGCATTGCATAGATTAAATAAGGCGAGAACAGAAAATTTAAGTAGTAATTACAATGGTGTAAAAGAAAAAGAAATGGCAAATGGATCCATGAGGAAAATGAAGGACGGAAGTGGCCTTTTTTTTTAAAGTCAGCTGTTTACTTTTGCATTTGCTGGTTTATTTTTCTGTATGTTTCTATATTATGACTTTTATGCTTATGTGCAGTATTTTATTAAACTATATGTACATATGTGCACATGCATGTATGAATACATGTTTGTACACACAGAGACATAATTAATATATATATAAAGGTTACCATTTGTAACCTTTTCAGCTGGATTCCACAAGTCAGAGGGAAGCCAGATTCAATTAATGACTGCATGATTCACTTAACAACTGCAAATATTCCCTTAACAAGCTGTGGCAAAAATGGGTCACAAAATGGGACAAAGCTACCTTAAAAACTGCCTTGCTCAATTGTGATCCTATGCCAAGGGTAACCTGGCTCGTGATCCTATGCTAAGGGCTACCACGGGGCTTCTCCTTCTTTTCCTCCCTTCAAATGGTGTGCTGTGCCTCAATGTACAGTAAATATATATTTATTAGCACATCCAATCTTGGTCCAAGCAAAACAGTTACAGGGTTCTGAAATATTTATATGAGTTATATTCAAAAGAAGCTAAAAGCTAAATATAAGTACTTTCTCAAAATCCCCACATTGTTTTTAAAAAAACACTTCCATAGTTAAACATGTTTCAAAGATTTCTTTAAAAAAATAATAGTTCCACCATATTTTAATATTTATTAGCTGATTTATCAAATATTAAGAAATCCTTCCTGACTTCCTATGGAGGTAAATGTGAAGTACATTTATATAGGTAAGTGCTAATCTAAGGTATGAATTAAAATTTATTGGCATGCAAGAAGTGCAAAATGTATGGAAAATAATGTGTATATAAGAAAAAAGCATGCCACTACAACCTGTATTTGTGTAGAAATGTCATATGTTTCTATTTAGAACCAGAAATGAAAACATTAGAAAACTTACAATCAGAATGTATCTACAAAACTTAAACATTGCAAATGGATAATAATGATGTTTCCTTTTACTTGTGTGTACTATTTAAAAATTACCAACAAATATTTACTGATACTTCAAAATGCAAGCAGTTGTTGCAACAGCAATAGTAATTTCTTGTTACTTGGATAGCCCACTTATATCCCATTTTATAAAGAAAGCACACAGCAGGACCCCATTAAAAATGATCAAAGCCAGAGGGCCTATAGACAATTTGCATACCAATATTAATAATAGTGTACATACATATGCATGGTCATATCCTTTCTCCAAATAGCATTATAATTTAATCCACTACTGGCCACATAAAGCAAACAGTTAGAACAAATTCTCACTAGCTCTCCAATAATATTTTTTTCTAAATTTTCCCATCTCCTTCTCTTCCTCCTCCTCCTCCTCCTCCCTACTTCAAGCCTCCTCCTCTTCCTCCTCCTCCTCCCTACTTCAAGCCTCCTCCTCTTCCTCCTCCTCCTCCCTACTTCAAGCCTCCTCCTCTTCCTCCTCCCTACTTCAAGTCCATGTTAAACCCCATTGAGGAAAAATTTGTGGAGAATGAAGTGAAACAAGAAATTGTGGGCAAGAAAGGAACCAATTACAGCACCACCAGCAGCCTTAATATTTCTTCAATTTAAATTCCCCATCCCAAAGCTATTTTTGTTATAAATCAGCGCTCGAGCTTCCTGACATACTTTCACATAACATTAAGTTAGTCCTCTAGGCCTTCTGGAAGGATGTATCTAAGCATACAAAATTTAATTTTGATAAAAATTTGGTGAGAGTGCATGACCTATGTTTAATAAGAATGTAATAGATCAATAATCTCAAATCTTTCAATACATTATTTTAACTTTCCCAACAAGATATGCTCTCAAGATATGTTGGGGTGTGCTAGGTTGGTAGAAACTTAACTTTGATAACACAACACAAAATAACATAATCGTGTCGAACCATGAAAAAGTCCCCATTCATCCATCATCCCATTTGCAATTGACATTGCCATTGTCCCAAGTCAAAGGCTAGCTGTCTTGATTCCTGAGACAATCATTGAATAAATTCACAAGCATCTCTTTTCCTTCTTACCTTTAAAATGGAATATTATATTAAATTCAATAATATATAAAAAACATTCCTCACCCTTACAACAGCCATCACCATAAAAAAAAACCTGTTCCTAAAGTTCCAACTAATGTGAAAACTTGTCCTTAAAACACGTGGATGATCATGATGTGAGAATAAAGTCCCATGTGTCAAAAGATGTATGAATGATTCTGGGGTGGATATCATCCCTGTAGCTTTAGTCATCTATCTATTGCTAAAAAATATAATTCCCAAATGTCATGTTCAACTGCTGTGATATTACATACACACATACACACAGATATAACCAGGCCCAAATCTGCTTAGGTTTTTAGCTTAGACAAGATCAGACAAGACTGGCTTTCTTTTATTAGGTTATTCTGGCTTATAGCATTGTGTGAATAGAAGGAATAAACCTGTTTATTCTTCAGCACTGCACATTAATTTATACATCCCAAGTCTGTCTTTTCTTAAAGTAGCAGTCATCCCATTCCTTGATTAGTTTAGCTACCCCTGTCACTTAAAAAAAACAAAAACCTGAATTTAGTGAGCGTTTGAGAATTAATAAAAGAAGGTATTTTATTGAAGGATCAATAAAAGAAGGCATTTTTCCACATAATGTGTAGTTAACCTTTGCTATTTGCTAATAGAAGCTATGTGATAATTTACAAAACTTCCAATGCTCATTAGACAAATGAAAGAGATAGCAATCATTTCTCATGGTAGGGGAAAAAAACGTCATGCAACTTCATGTGATTTGTACTGACAACAACATTTAAAGAATGAGAAATAATGAAAAAGAAGAAATATCTCATTGGGTTTGCTTGTTATTTGAGCTATCTTTGCTTTTAAATAAAGTAGCAAATATTAAAAAATACACATTATGGAGGACAGTGATGCTATCTGGTAATGTTGTGGGTGGTGGGGTTCACATGGACATTGTGTTGCCATTGTGTTGCTTGGACATCCTGCTGCCAGCCCTAGGACAAATACACGGATGAATAGACTGCTTAGTATTTTCCAGATCAGAAAGAATATGCCTCTGAATAGCTGTCAATGGAACACACACTCTCTGGTTCTGCTTGAACTGCTAAAAATAATATTCTGGATTAGAAGGGCCTTTAATCTGATTCAACAAGATTTTTCTTCTGCTCTTATAATGCTGTGTGATATATTATCCTTTTCCTAACAGTCCCAAGCACAGAATTTGCTTTAGCTGCCATCACATTGGCTTGACACTTTTATTGACTATCCATCACAGACCCAAGAACTCCTTCATATCAGTGAGTCTTAGCATCAGGTGAAAGGTGTGGACAGAATTTGTTTAGCTTTAATATGCCTCACTTTATACTGAATTTTACTTTCATTGAATGGAAATAGATTCATTACAGGGATGCCCTCTCTCCTTGTTTCTGTTGATAGCTGTAGTGACCAAATAGAGGTTGATTTCCTTCTTCCTCACAATAAAATCTATGTATGCTGCAATGTCTGTTTGTGTCAGGGAACAATTAATCTTGTTGTATGCCACTACTTCCTTCCTGTGGCTACATTTTCTAAAAACATTTTATTCCAATCATTCCATCACTGAAGATTTCAGGAATGAAGTACAACGTAGAGCAAAATGTTTCATTCACATTCACATTCAAACCTACTATTTATTATGTGTGTTCCATCATTAGCAACTACTACAAATTTCCAACGTTTGTCACTCCAATGACATCTTACAAAGGAGACAAGTTTATTAAACTTAAGCAAGAGGGGGAAAAAACCCTCAAAATCATTCTCTCTGATTTAAAAAATATGCTTATTGAAAATGAAATTGTTGCAAAGATATAACTTTGCTTATTTGAATATGTCTTTATTTATGTAATAAAATAACTTTAGATTTAAATTCTAAACATGCTTATACTTTCTTGAAAATAAATATCTTAACTCAGTAAGGACTGTTTGAGAATAGGCATGCACTGGATTGCCCTTTAGACACATGCAGGATTGCACTGTATGTTGAGGTAATTCCCCGTTAGGAGAATGAGCGCATACAGGGAGACGTATTTGAGTGAAGTGTTTGAATAATACACACACAGTACACAGATACACTGTACAGTAAATGTAGGTTTTTACTTCCAGAAAGGTTTAAGCAAAGTCCAAAATAAGCAGTCCAAAGTCATTCACAGGTAAAATCAGTCAGTTTTCATCCAGGGATAATCCAAATATCAAATTCCAGTGTCCAAAACAGTTCAGTATCAGACTTACATTAAATCCAGTAATATCAGTCAATTAGAAGAAATGGAGCAACCACAATATTTTCCAACAGAAGGAAACAGAGACTCTCACTCAGACTCTCTTCTGAGACTCAGACTAAACAACCCAGGTTTCTGGCTCCATCTTATGGCTGTTTGAGAAATCACACCCAATTGCAGTTCTTGCATTCCCTTAAAGATATAGTACTAAAATGTTTATCCTGGTTTATATATTTCTAACCCAAATACCTGTTAGGTGACTTATATTCCTAACACTGTAGTCTTCTCTTCCTTTTCAAAATAAAATATACAGATTTAAAGATATGACATATACCATTTTAGATAATGTGAAGAAGAAACAATAAAACCATGATATCAGTTGTAACGATTTCATTTACATTATAAAGCTTTAAGCCTGCATGATAATAATTCAGCTTCTAATTTTGTTTAAAGTTAGCATATAAACCAATTTCCTTCAAATAATTTTTAATCCTGTTTCCTTTTTTGCAAAAAAAAATATTAAGTTATTAATATGCTTTTTAAGATTTATTTGCATTCCATTCTGCCCTCTTTTAACACATACTTTGTTTTATTTCTTACTATTATTTACCATATCGGTATTGTATATTTCTTGATTTAATTTGCAGTTTAAAATGTTATTCTGCTTCTTTATATGATAAACCTTTATATTTTTGGTCAGCTGCAGGGGCAGCATATAAATTTAGTAAATATTTTTCTCTCCTCAGGGTAGTCCCTAACAAATACAGTATAGCTTTAGGAGAATCAGATTTAGCTTTTCAAGCATTATCATTCTAATTTTCAAAGAAATTAATATTGTAATTAGCTGCTACATAATCTTTAATATATTGCTTGATGTTCCAATTGAACAAATCCATTGTTATTTTTATGCTACTATAGCATTATTCCAAAGATACCTATGTGCAAATAATCAGCTTCAATTGGTATTTCTGCATGTGGGATTTTGATATTCAATTACATTTTTATTAATGTTGGTGCATACTTGCTCCAGTAAATACATAGTCTAGGAAGAGAAAATTGTTAGCTATTTACAACATATTGAGTACCCTCAATGTGTATTAATTCTAGGATTTTTTATGAATATAGGGGAAAACCTGCTAAATCAGATTAACAATCCTTTTGTTCACTCTCTGGTTTTCCACTAAGATAACTTAGATGATTTTTGGAAGTCCCACAGCAGGATGTACAGGCAATAGGCCACTTGGTATTGATCCCTAAAAATTGATACTCTGTCATATATTGTCTCTGAAGGTGGGGGTTGCTTGCAGCTATCCTATTATTTTCTTAGCTATGTGCTGGAATCCTATTCTGTTTCCATATGTGGAAGGCAAAGCAGTTAATGTAGTCTTGATTTGTGGCCACAGCAAATAACCCACAGAGTATTTCTTTTTGTCTAGTAGTAGGAGAAATAGCTCAGTCCCATAAAAGAGAATTACAGATATGCTTAATATTTAATATGTGCAAAAGTATTTATTTAGCTCAGCACAACATATTTAGCAGATATGAACATATCCTGTGATCTATAGCAATCCATCAATCCGTCCGATCAAATTATAACTCATAACTTGTTTTCCCCACATTGGACCTGAAATGTTGGAAGATGATCCAGGAAAGATCATAGGTCATAGGGAAGAAGCAGAAGGGAAAATCCTATTGCCCTGGTTCATCCTTCAAATATTAGACTTTTCACCTTGAAATCACTGGAAATGGGAAATCTGCTACCAAATGTTGCCATAGCAAGCTTAGGGCATTCGTCAGACTGCCAAAAAAGGATTGGCAGCCCATGTTTACTACAAACAATGAGCTGCCAATTGGTAATGTAGACAAATATAGGTCTGTCTTTTATATATTTTTTCTTTGGATCCATAGTTTCTTCTTTAAGCTGACTTCAGATTTGGAAGCATTTATTGTATGAATTACTCCTATTAAAATATTCGTGATTTTTAAATCATTCTTAGAAGGAGGTTCATGGGCCAAAGTTACATCACTTCTGAAAGTTACATCACTTCACAAGTATTACAGTGTTTTTTTCGGTTCCCTTCTCTCCAAAAGTATTTGGATTTGAATGAGGGCCTGCTGTTTGTTAAATAATGTAAAGCCTCTGTTGTATGTTGGGAAGAGATAAGGGCTGTTTATCGGAAATGCAGAATGGGGAAAAGAGAAAATTAAAGCCAGCACATCCATTCTGTAGAGACTGCAAAACTTATTTTCATGCACATTGAAGGTGTTCACAGTTTAAATACTCTAGTGCATTAACAAGCTCTATTCCATGAGCATGTACAAAATTCAATCTATTCATTTTATTATTTATTTAGGGTATAAATGCAAAATATGCCAATATTTGGGGTAACTTGTGCAGACACAATTATGTCCAGGCCAAATATTTAAATATATAAAAAGAGAGAATCAATGCATCACTCTGTGAAGACCTCATGTTGACTCGAAAGCATCAGAGCTCTAGTTTAGAGTGGTATAAAGGGCGTCATTTTAGGGTTTTCTGAAGAAAAAAATTCCCCAGAAAAAACTCATGTAAATAAGAAAGAATATTTTTTTAAAAAAATAATTACATTTAAAAAAACTATGAAGCAAAATTCACAGTGCAAAAAAGAGCAAGTATTTTTCCACCAATCATATTTAAGAAATCTTTACCTTTAACTTGAACATCAAAGGAACATTTGTACAAATTTATTTACTCAAATGCACTTGAACTATATTTTGCAAATAAATTTTCTTACTAACTAACTATTCATTTAACTTGAACAAACAGATCAGTTCCCATGCTATCATTTAAACCAGTTAGCCTAATATAATTCAGCAAAATGATATCACACCAGATTTAGGCTTCTCACGAAGAGGATGGCTATCTCTTATAGGCAGCAACAGGAATGATAATTAAAGGGTAACTTTAATTTAAGAAACAACCCAAAGAGGTCTATTTCTATAAAGTACTGACTAAACGGAATGTTTTTCTAGATTGAAATAGCCACACAAGTCAAATTCTACAAAAGAAAATGAAGTAAACATCAGCACATAGCTAACAACTACTTAGTTGTTAATTGATAATTAACTTCATTTTATTTTAGTAAAAGCAATGAAGGTAGGACGAATTGCTCAAGGGTATATGCAATTTTCTGTAAATTGTCTGCAGTACTGGGAAATGAACCCATAATATCTTGGCATGACTACAGCTCCTTGATTCTATTAAAGATCCCCTTTTAAATTAATCTTCTGAATCAGGAGTACAGCTAAAGATTTTATGTAGAATTTATAAATACTGGGATTTTTTTAATAAGAACGCTTATAGGCAAAACTTCAGTTTAAGAATTTTTATATTTTTAAGTTGATCATAATTTAATGAAAGGAATCTCAGGTTTATTCTACAAATTAATCTTTGTATTCCACTGCATTTGGAGGGAAGAATAGATTTATTAAATTCAGGGAGAGGCTTTGTGTGCTGACTTAAAAGATAAATACAAAGCACTGTGTGCCATTTTCACATCAAATTATTGATAATCCATGCTGTGTATGAAATTTTTAAGAGGCATCTAAAGCTAGGAGCTAACTTTAAGTTCCCTTTTCACAGCTGACTTTAAGTTCTTTCTTAGTTTTTCAGAGGCTTAGAAAATAGTTCTTAAATATTACAGAACTATGGAGATCATATTAGCATGGATGATTGAAGAAACCAATTGCTTGGAATGCTTGGAATTTATATTAATATAAAATAATATAATTAGAAAATAATATAATAAAAATAATATAAAAATAATATAATTCACCACCTTTTGGATTAGAAAATAAACTTATGGTTGTTTCCCTAATAAGAAGTATTTCAATGTATTTAATGTAATTGTTGAAGCAAATTTCAGTAGTCACTGCAATAAAAAAGATAGTAAGGAATTTGCTCATGATCATGCTGATTTGCTCAATGAGTGAACAAGGAAAACAAACAGGAGTTTGCCAATAATTATAACTCTTGCTTAATGTTGGTAATTGGGACCAGCAATCTGTTGCAGTCATAAAATGCAAAATCACATAACATGCCAACTTACAGTGGCAGTTCTGGAAGTTCTGATTAGGTCAATCCAGCACAGTTTGCGATCCATCACCATTTGCGATCTCCTACTGCAGGGGTCCCCAACCACCGGGCCGTGGACCGGTACCGGTCCGTGGAACAAGTCCTACCGGGCCGCTGGCTTACTGGGTGCCGCCATCTTGTTTTGATGAAAAAGTGCTTCCGGTGAGCTTTTCCGGGTAGAAAGCTCACCAGAAGCACTTTTTCACCAAGCAAGATGGCGGCACCCAGTGCTTCCAGTGAGCTTTGGGTGCCGCCATCTTGTTTTGATGAAAAAGTGCTTCCGGTGAGCTCACCGGAAGTACTTTTTCATCAAAACAAGAGGGCGGCGCCCAGCTGATGTCGGTACCGGGCCGCGCCATAAAAAAGGTTGGGGATACCGGGCCGCGGCATAAAAAAGGTTGGGGATCACTGTCCTACTGGCTTCCCCATTGACGTTGCTTGTTGAAAACTGACAGTGAAGGTTGCAAATGGTAATCATTTGACTATGGAATGATGCAGTCTTTGTCATTGCAAGCCAGCTGCCAAACTCCTGAATTGATGTTATATGACCACAGATACTGCAACAGCCACAAACTACAAGAGCTGGGCTTAAGTCCCTCATTCAGCATTGTCATAACTCCAAATAGATGCTGAACATGTAGTTACTAAGCAAGAACTACCTATAGAGCTAGGAATGTGGAAGAAATAATTCAAGGCCTCTGACCCGAAATTTCCTTCCTTATGCATAGTCGCTTCCTTATGGATTGTTCCCTAGGTCTTTAAGAGAGAAAAGTACCACATTTGTACTACAGAAAGCTAAAATAAAAATGCTGAAAGTACAGAGTTTGGTTGCCTTTGGGAGAGACAAAGAAGAGTGGGCTGATGAACTAAAGCAGTCAGTTGTGTATGGAGAAAGGGATATCAAAATAATTGGTGGAATGAGCAAAGAGACTCGAAAGCTACTACAGCTGTGAAAGGAGTAGCAGAGTCTTACAGCCTCATAAGTCTTCCAAAGATATAGACCAGCTACACAGCCAGCGAGTTAGCAACAAGTAATTGTTTCCACCACCACCACCCCTCCTGTGAACTGATAAGGACTGACAACTAGAGAAGTAATTCAATGAAAGGGAGCAATTACAGCACTACTTCAAATTTCAGTAGCACCTACTGAAGTACAAAAGCTGGAAGATAAAGGATCATACAGGGCTAAGTGTAGGGTAATAGAAAACCATGCACTTATAAGAAAACACCAGAAAGGAAAAAATTCCAGTCCTTAAAGGTGAGAGCTACAGAAAGAACAGTGACCTTATTGTCTTATTATTGGAAAAGGTGGTATTGTTGGAAAAATGGGAATGTGTAAGTTTAAATATCATTTTTCATTCATAGCTAAAAGTGCCACTTATATTATTAGGCACATATAGGTCAAATAGTTGTGTGTATTAAGATTAACACATTAGTATATTTTGTATAATAGATTAACCTTATATAAATACCAAAAAAATGGCCTCCTGGTGTGTGGTTTAATTTAACTGAAACTCTTTCATAGGGACAATGACCAACTGGATGGATTTGGGATAGGCTTGCAGTAGAGATAAATTAGTATTTAAGGCTGCTATGATTTAGGAAGAAGTAAATAGCTGCCAGTACTTATAATCATTAATATCCTGTTCTTCTATAAATCCATACAGTCCCCTTTTGACACTACTTCTGCTAGTAGTGAACTGAACAATGTTACAGCAATAACTGAAATAGCATTTCCATATGCCTGTTCTGATCCTTTGCATTTTGTTTTAGTGAATAACTACAGCTTCTAACTTCCTTCCTCCATACTATTTATTACACACACACACATACACACACACACACACACACACACACACAAATTCCAATGTAAAAGAGCATCATTGTTATCCTCTTGCTTCTTAAGAAAGATGCTCCAGTCTCCTAATTATTTTGGTTTTACATCTTTTCTAGCTGTACAATATTTGGGTAATGTGAGATGTCCAGAAATGTGCATAATACTCCAAGGTTTGCCTCATTATAGAATTGTGTATGAGTATTATTATATCAGCAGGGCCAATGCACAAGAGTAACAACCAAGCCAAGTAAAAGATATTCTGCACTTCTGGAATTTGGAAATAAGTTTCAGCCTCTGGCAGAGGAAACTAGGTCTGAGCCTCGAGGGGAAGAAAATTAAATACTGCAGGACTGAAACAAAATGGCTGATCCCTGAAGATGAGAGGGGATTCAGCTGCTTCCTGCCAAAAGATAAGAAAACAACTGCTAATTGGTTTATTTAGTACTACAAAGAATAAAAAAAGTATATGCTGACCAGACACACTGGCTTATGAAGCATGATTTTTGCCAGGAGCAATAGCTAGAGATTAACAGAACAACTTCCATGGCTTATCAGGTGAACTAACAAGGATTTCTATATGCTAATTTGTGTGGGGACAATTAATACCACTCAGAAAAACTGCAATCACATCACTATATATTTTGAAAGTCTAAGAAGTCTAAGAAGGAAACCCAATAACCTGAAGTTAGTTCATGAGCTAGTTCATGAGAGATGACTGAAAAGTGAAGAAAATACTACAAATGTATAACTGGCTACAAATTCTAATCTAATTTATAATCCACTTTGAAAAATCCTATGAAAAAACAGGAAGTCGCCACAGGCCAATAGGCGGCCATATAAATTCAATAAATAAATAAAATCCCTTCTGGAGGTAGTCCTTGCTTAACAACACTACTTGGGACCAGAAACTCTATCATTAAGTGATGAAGTTTTAAGTCAAAAGACCACATGACTGTACCACTTAGCAACAGCAGTTCTGGCAATCCCAACTGCTGTTATTAAGCAAGGACTTTGCAGATGGTTAAGCAAGAATTTCACATAACCCCGAGTTACAATTTTATGTTGACTTCCTTATTGACTTTTCTTGTCAAAAGCTCCCAGGGAAGATTGCAAATTGCAATCGTGTGGCCATGGGATGTTGCAATAGTTATAAGTATGAGGCCCTGCTCATTCATCACCATCATAAGTTCAGTCACTGAATGAGTGGTTGTTAAATTAGGACGGCCTGTAAGGCAGAAATGATGTTTTATCACAGCAAAACATCTGGATTGATCAACATAGGAGGCTCTAGGGTCCTGCAAATAACTATCATTTACAACTGAATTTCTAAATCTGTGAATCAAGACATAGACAAATGTGGATAACAAGTTGACTAATGTGAAAAATTGGATGACATTCCAGAGGAAAAAAATTGGGACAAATGTTGAGTTCCTGACAGCTAGAACAATTAATCAGTGGAATACCTTTCCTCCATAAATTGTGGATGTTCAAACACTGGAAGTTTTCAGAAGAAACAGGACAACCGTTTGTCTGAAATGGTATAAGATTTCCTGCTTGAGCAGGAAGTTGGACTAGAAGACCTCCAAGGTCCCTTCCAACTCTGTTATTCTGTTTTTCTATTATATGATTAGTTTAGCAGCAATGGGCTTCAGGTAAAGACTTGTACATTGTAGATTATTATATGTCCTTGTAATGGAGCTTTTGAAAATAGTCAGGAAAAAAATCAGAAGGAATGTTTGAAGTGAAATCATACACACAACCTTCTACAATGCTATTACAAATCTGGGACTGGAACAACTAGTAACCAACAACACTAGACTAAACAACTGCCTCGATCTCATCTTCTGCAATAGTTTGAATTTAATTTATGGAATACAAACTAAAGAACCCTTTTCCAGCAGTGACCACAATATGATTGACTTTTGTCTCAACATACGCCCACACAAAAATCACCACAATGATGTAATCCCCAATTGTAACTTCAAAAAAGGCAACTATGATCTTATAGACAACAATCTCTCATCCCTTGATTGGCAATCTCTATTCACTGGATGCAATACTGTTGAAGACCATTACAACATATTTTTACTTGAAGTCAAAAGAGTCATCAAACTATATGTACCAACAACAACTCCCAAAACAAAACAAAAAAGCAGATTACCCATAACAATAAGGAAACTTCAATCCAAAAAGAGATCACTCTGGCGGAAAAACAAATCTGGTCACGTTGCCAATTTCAAAAGCCGATACAAAAATTTATGCCACCAGATAAAGACCGAATGTACCAATTATCACATTAAACAAGAGGAAAACCTTCTAAGCACCAATTCCACCCGTGCTTTTTACAATTTTGTAAACAACAAACTAAAAGACTCAAGGTCCATCCCACCCCTGATAGGACCTGATGGTAAAGACTGCAACGACGACACCATTAAAGCCAACATCTTTAACACATTCTTTGGCTCAGTATTTGTAAACAGCAATGGATCATGCCCAGTATTTCCTAGCTGTACCACAGATAACAACAATGATCTAATACATATCGATTTTACAGAAGACAATGTTGAAAAAGCACTACGCAATCTAAAACCATCTCTATCTATTGGACCGGATGGAATATGTGCCTACTTCTTAAAAAAGCTATCCACTGCCATAGCCAAACCTCTAAGCATAATCTTTGAAAAATCTTTCAGGACCAGCTCCTTGCCTAACCTATGGTCACAAGCCACAGTCATCCCCATCTTCAAAAAGGGAGACCCCAGCCTAGTTGAAAATTACAGACCAATCTCCTTATGCTGCATCACCTGTAAAGTCATGGAATCAATTATTAACCAATCCATCATCCTCCACTTAGAGACAAACAACCTACTCTCCAATAAACAATTTGGTTTCAGAAAAAAACTATCCTGTAATCTGCAACTCTTACACTGCAAAAACATATGGACAACACAACTCGACCAGGGCAAAGCAATAGACGCAATCTACATAGACTTCTGTAAAGCCTTTGATTCAGTGGTACATGACAAACTACTCCTAAAAATAAAATCCTATGGTATCTCTGGACAACTGAATAACTGGATAGAAGCATTCCTGTCAAACAGACAACAAATGGTCAAAATTGGGAGCGTCCTATCAAATTCTGTACCTGTCAATAGTGGTGTCCCCCAAGGCAGTGTTCTAGGACCAACTCTCTTCATACTCTACATAAATGACCTCTGTGATCATATTAAGAGCAATTGCGTTCTCTTTGCTGATGATGTAAAGCTGTTCAATACCACAGACAATACTGCTACCCTACAAAAAGATCTTGACTATGTATCAGAATGGTCAAACAAATGGCAACTTCAAATCTCAACAAATAAATGCTCTGCCTTACATATTGGCAAAAAAAATCAGAAAATAAAATACAAGCTGAATAGTCAAGATCTTGTTGATGACCCAAGCTCTGTAAAGGACCTTGGAATACTCACCTCTAATGATCTAAGTGCTAGAGCCCACTGCAACTACATAGCCAAAAAGGCATTAAGAGTTGTTAACCTAATCCTACGTAGCTTTTTCTCTGGTAATATCACACTACTAACCAGAGCATACAAAACATTTGCTAGACCAATACTCGAATACAGTTCATCAGTCTGGAACCCACATTACATATCTGATATTAGCACAATTGAGAAAGTCCAGAAATATTTCACAAGAAGAGTTCTCCACTCCTCTACTCGTTGTAGAATACCTTATGCCACCAGACTTGAAATTCTAGAACTAGAAAACCTTGAATTACGCCGTCTTCGGTCTGATTTAAGCATGGTATATAAAATCATACATTGCAATGTCCTACCTGTCAATGAATACTTCAGCTTCAACCATAACAACACAAGAGCACACAATAGATACAAACTCAAAGTTAACCGCACCAAACTTGATTGCAGGAAATACGACTTCAGCAATAGAGTGGTCAATGTCTGAAATACTCTACCCGACTCTGTAGTTTCTTCCCCAAACCCCAAAAACTTTAACCTTAGACTGTCTACTATTGACCTCACCCCTTTCCTAAGAGGTCTGTAGGGGGCGTGCATAAGCGCACCAACGTGCCTACCGTCCCTGTCCTATTGTTTCTCTTATTCTTCTTTTATTTTTCTTATATGTACCCATTTCATGTATTCACAACTATGTATACACTTATACTTATCATCTTGTAAACAATTGGCAAATCAAATAAATAAATAAATAAAATAAATAAATAAAGTTGTATCCATATCTTCACGAAATGGTAAAAAGAAAGACCTAGGAAATCACAAACTAGTCTCACTGTATATCAATAAATATAAATAATGAACAGTCTATTAAAATAAGTTAATAAGTTATAAATGTAAAAGTTTCACTGTTCAGTCATTTCTGACTCTAGGGGAGCACTTCTCATCTCTGTTTCTTGGTTGAAGGAGCCAGCATTCTCTGAAGAGACTTTCTGTGTCTTTGTTCTCTGGCCAATATGGCTCTACACCAAAGGCACGCACAGAAAACTCTTACTTTCCCACCAAAGTGGTACCTATTAATCTACTTGCATTTGCATGCTTTTGAACTGGGCAGGAGCTGGGAAAGGAACAGGAAGTCACTCCATTGTGCGGCCCTCATATTTCGAACTCAAGCTTTAACCACTGAGCCATTGTACCCCCTCAGAACAGTAGTATAATATAACTGAAAGCATGTGTTACCCAGAGTGTAACACAAATGTAACAAAATCCAGATGTAAATAACTATCCTTTAATGCCTCCAACTTGGCCCCACTGTTCAATAATTCTCAGTTGGAGATAAAACTTACTCAAAAATAGTCTTCAAAAGAAAGCAATACAGTCTGAACTTAATGAGTAGATAGAGGTGAAATAAAAAACCAAACCAACCAGAATGACAAAATTTCCACAATGGACCAGGATAAGTAATTACCAAATTCAAGGAGATAACAAGGCACAGTCTGTTGGAAGGATGCCAACCAAGATAACTTCAGCCCAAAATAAAACACGCTTTGCTTCTGGCAACACTGTGTTTTAACCGTCTCTCTTATATACTATTCTCCCCAGCTGCCACCAATGAGGGTGATCATGGCTGCTTCCTCTCTTGTAAACCAAGTTGTTTCCTTCTCCGTTCCTCCCAGCATGTCCTAGGATGCAGAGGGATGGGCCTGGTTCTTCCTCTGACTGCCCAGCCAGCCTCTGCCCTTCCCCAGCCTCCTCCACAACCTTTGGACCCACACCTCCACTCCTGTCAGCTGTTCCTTCTCTTCGTCAGAGTTTGACTCTACCAAGGACATGACAGTATGGATTTTTCAGGAAGAATTTCATCCTCATTGGCAGGATGATGACTAAAATATATTGGCTTATAAGGTAAACTCTAATTAAGCGAACCTAGACTAGATAGAATAGCATGAGCATACTTGAAAAAACCGAACTTGCCTTGGTTGTCTAATAATTTATGGATATATGTTTATGGAATGGTTGCGGTTGAAGGAATGTCAGTTGGAGATATTAATGAATATGATGTGATGTTGTCGACTGAGACTAGAATGATTGGCAGCAAGTATTAGGTTGCATAATGCCATGGGGATTATGGACTTAGAAATTAATACATCAAAAGTCAATGTGTTGTTGTTGTTGTTGTTACAAGTGTAGAAACTGATTTAATTCAGAAGCTGATCCTTCATTTGAGAAGCTGACTCCCATGGGACCTCTCAGCAGGATTGCTCTGCCTTCATGATTCACTTCAATCAACCTGGCTGCCCAGACTTCAACCAGATGAAAGGGATGTAAAGAATGATTTCTTTCCTCACAAACTTTGCAAATTCAATCAGAAAAATGTCAAATCTCTAACTATGAACAGGCAACAACATTTTTGTTTTACTATTTCAAAAAGAAATAAAGTTATCAATAAAGATACAAGAATAACTCTAAACAACACCAAGCTACTAAACTTTCTATTTTGAGAGGAGCCTTGCTAAGAGATGTTTTTTCCACCTCTTTTTCTTAAATACATTCAACTAGGCCAGGGGTCCCCAACCACCGGGCCTCGGACCGGTACCGGTCCATGGATCACTTTGTACCGGGCCGCAAAGAAATAAAAATAAAAAATAAAAATGGCGGCTTTCTTTGCCTTCGGTGAATGCTGCTGGGATCAGGGATCAAGAACACAAAGGAGAGAAGGGAAGGGAAGAAGCAATCAAAGCCTGTCCAGCTCTCCAGCTCAGCAGCTTCGGTTTCCTCCCGCCTCATTCCTCTCTCAGTCGCTCTCTCTCTCCTCCACCAGCCCAGGAAGAAACTGCTTCAAAGAAGCTGGCAGGGTGGCTTCCTGTCGGCGCAGCTCCTCCGAAGCGCCCGTTCACCCCCACCCAGCCGCCCGTGGTTTAATCCAGTGCTCCGTTCTGCCTGCCTGCCTGCCTGCCTTTGTTTCTGGTTGTTTCGGAGCAGCTTCGGCTGAGAATAATAACTATTCGCCTCTTTTTCTCAGCTGAAGCTGCTCTGAAACAACCAGAAACGAAGGCAGGCAGGTAGAACGGAGCACTGGATTGAACCGCGGGCGGCTGTGTGGGGGTGAACAGGCGCTTCGGAGGAGCTGCGCCAACAGGAAGCCACCCTGCCGGCTTCTTTGAAGCAGTTTCTTCCTGGGCTGGTGGAGGAGCGAGAGAGCGACTGAGAGAGGAACGAGGCAGACACCTGAGGGATGAGGCTGAGGGAGGGAGGGAGACACCTGAGGGATGAGGCTGAGGAAGGCAGGGCCAAGAGGCGGGGCTTCTCAGCCGTCCTGCAGGGACTTGTCCTGAGCCGCGGAGACAGCCGTGGGCCGCCACTGCCCAGCACTCAGTTTTGAAGGCGCTCCTCAGCCAGGCGCAGTTCCTGAATCTGCAGCTGAAACCCTCCGTTTTAAATGTCCCAATAGAAGAGAATATCTGTCGCTCAGGGTTGCAATGAGGAGGCATTGGCGCTCCCTGAAGTTGGTGGTTTGCTGGCAGATGTTTTATTACCCGACTAGGTAACAACATCAGATGTTACCTAGTCAGGTAATGAAACGTCTGCAAGCAAACCACCAAACTCGGACTCCCCGGTCCTTGAAAAAGTGTTTCTGGGTGAAACTGGTCCCTAGTACAAAAAAGGTTGGGGACCACTGAACTAGGCAGTCTCCTAAAGGTACAATACATTCTAGGATGCATGTGTGCACCCCCCCTCCCCGCTCACACAAATGGAGCTGGGTGTGCACAATTGTCTGTCCACCATACACGTAAGTGGAACTGCACATGCAAGCACAAATTCCCCTGCAATTTCCATAGTCCAGTTCTGAATGGGCCATAGCCTGATAGTGGGCCACAGCCTGGGGTTTGGGACCCCTGTTCTAGACTTCATAATTCAATCCAACATATAGCCCACAAAGCATATACTGCATTTTTAATATATTGTTATTTATAACTTATCTTTGGCTTCTTACTGATTTCAGTTGTACCAGCTAAATATTTTAACAGTTCAAGAGGGACATGCTTTGACTAGAAACTGTAGAAGAAATGTCTTATAGTATTCTGCATTGTTAATGGTGTTTTAGAATAAATTAGTTATATGACACTTTTGATCTACTGGCTATTCAAGTTTTTTGTATTCTGGCAGAAGCACTTATGGAAATGACAAGAAAACAGCTGTTTCAAATATTAATTTGCTTCCTGATGCACTCCAGAATATAATTCAGGAAGAAGAAGAAATGTGAGCATTAAGAAAATGTTCATTTTTTAAAAAAAAGTCAGATCAGCAAAAAAAATTCCCAACACAAAATGTACACTTTGTCATGAATTTGGTCTTGTTTATATTTAATCATAGTCCCATTTTTTCACAGTGCTACTTGACCTTCAGTACTATTTATATTTTCATTTATATTTTCAACAATCAGAATTATCAGAATAGTGTCATTAGCATTATGCAGCTCATGGATGTTTACTCTTTTTTTTAAAATGCTCATTTTCTAATCCAGTTTAGCACGTCTTATTCTGTCCGCCCCATTGATCAGACCAGATCAGGATATTAACTCCACAGGAAGATTAAAACTACTTTTATTTGGATTGGCTATAATCACATATTTTTGAGAGTCTGCTGTACCTTCTCCTACTTATATTGTACTCCACATCAATAAGGAGACACTTTCAAATGTTATCTCATTATTCTGGACTTTAAAATGTTTTATCCCCTTTTGCCCAGGTCATGATATTTATAAATAAATGTTTTAGAATTTCCATCTTTCTAACATTTCACAGGTTGATATGATAAATAAATAAAAGGTCTTAACTTGGAATTTGCAGGTGAGTTTCATCTGTTTCACAGCCAGGCAATATAATCAATGGAGCACTATTGACTTTTTGTTTGTATTAGTTGGCTTTTTAAATTATTCAGTATGCATCAGCAGTAATATCTTGTGTTTCTTGGCTTCTTCTAAAGCCAGCTTGAACATTTGGCATATTCCTTTCCATGCAGCGTTCTAATCTGCATTGGGGTCCTCAACATTATTTTGCCAAAGTATGAAATTAAGAACATCATGTAACAGTTTGCCCACTCTATTAAATCTCCCTTTTTTTTTTGTATTGGTATATAGACTGACCTCTTTCAATATGTTGACTACTGGAAGATATAGTTTAGTTAGAATCTTTATAGAAACTTTTCTTGCTTTATTTTTATAAATATTACATAAATTCCTTTAGCCTTCTAACTTGATAATGTTTGGAGAACCGATCTAACATCTTCTGCTACTAGAAATTCTTATAAGTACATTCTAAAGTATTTTGGATGTTGACATCAGTACTGTAGAAAATTTAATATACTCATTCCATCTTTGATCTTCTGGAATCAGTAACTCCAATAGCTGCCTATTGGCATCCTTTAGCACATCAATTTGTGGTTGGTACCACCTGAGTTTGGAGATATTTCAAAGACTTTTATCGTCTGTTTTTATCTTCACCAGCTTTACTGTCAAAATATTGTTTCATGTCTCTTCTGAAAACTATTTGAAATTATTTGTTAACTTCATTCCTGAGGATTATTTCTTTTTTGGCTTTTTGTGCTTGGAGTTCTCTTCTTGTCATTCCTCTGATTCTTTATCAGTAAGGTATATGACTTCAAAGGAATTCCTAATGTTCTTTAAAATGGTGGCTAAGTGGTCAAGAACATATGGAAACTCATTGGCTTTCTTCTTGTGCTTTGACTTAACTTGGAACTCGCATATGAGTTTGATCTGTTTCACACTTCTTTGCTTTTATAATGGAGCTTTTCCATCTCCTTATACCAGTAATGCTCAATTTCATTTTTGTATACCTGGGTATGCCTATGTATCTAGTATCATTTAAGTTGTTTGAAGACTGTTAGCAAAGAAAAAACAATGGATTGTCAGAAATTAATAAATTGTTTTGCTTCATTTTGGTTTCTTAAACTACATTTTCCTGTTTAATACTTCCAACTTTGACAATCCACCCTCCAGCCAAAGGAGACACATCTTGCTTACATGTTCTGTTGATTTCAATTTGAACCTGATCATAAAACTCATCCTCTTCTGCTGCATAAGTGGTTGGAGCATAATCTTGGATTATTGTCATACAAAAGGGTTGTTCATGCGATGTAATTAATATTATTAGCCCATTGAACACATTATAGCCAAATACTATTTTTGCTATATCTTTCCTGTCCATGAATTCAACACAATTGCTTGTTTATTTTTCAAGTCCTGGGTAATAAATGGAATTATCTTCTGACTGAGAGTCTCCAGTTTAGTTTGCTGATGCCTAAGTTTCAGTCTCTAGACAGTTCATTTCATCTTTTATTATGCTGAGTTTTTGCCATGTCCATGGTTTTTTTGCATTCCCACTGTAATTCTGTCTTTGCAGCTTTGGATTTTTCCCCCCTTATGGCAATATCAACAATTAGAATAACCCCAAAGGCATTATTCTAGCCACAAAGTAAACACCATTAATATTCCAAAAGATTTTCATCTCTTCATCATCGGTAGCATGTTGTGTGCCACCCAACTTGAGGGACCCATCACCTAACTTGAGGGACCCATATTATAAATCATTTATTATTTTTTTATCCATGTCATTTTCTTGGTTAAAAAAACAGGTTTGGTTCTCCATTGCCATCTCCCATGCAGTATGAAATGATTCCTTTGCCATTGTCACTAAAATAATTTTCCACCTCAAGCATCTTCTTATGTGCCTGCTGTCCCATATATAGTAGGTGGAATGCTTGAGGTGGAATGCTAATTTTACCTTGGCAACTGGGATGATCTTCATGCCTTCAGAGACTCCAATGGGATTTGATTTTCTTGGCATGAATTCCATTCTTCACTGACTTCTTCCAGGAACTCCCAACCACCACAATGAGGCAGCATAGCAGGACTTGGAGTATCAAAAGATATAAATCTTTTCTTAGGTAAAGGGTTTAATTGAGATTTGAGGACAACTGGAGAAAAGGAGAGTATCAGGAATCCCTCAATTTTCTAGGTAGGTATACAGATACACAATATAGGGAAAATAATACAGGTAGAACAAGTATAGAAAGAAACTGCTCAGATCAGTCTATACTATAAATCAGATGAAAGCATCACTATCTGCTTCTAGCTTGTTTCCCTAGATGTCAATATTTTTTGTCAACCTTCTTCTTGGTTGGGTGATTTTTTTTTCCTTAGAAGAAACTTATTTGAGAAAAGATGCCCTCTACTTCATACTGAAGACAAACAAAGAACAAATAAAGCTTCCCCGTTTTCTTTCTATATTCTACATTTCAAAACCTGCTGCAGATAGCTTCAAAGTGTTTGGAGGCACTGGGGATAGAAATGATGCCATGTGAAATATAAGAACCTAAAATAGTCTTGATAATTCAAGCCAAGTTCAGCATTTGGCTTCTCACAGTAGCCATCTGGATGCCTCTGGGATGTTCACAAACAGAATCTGAAAACTTATCTTTCTACCATCAATGCGGCTCTATAACTAATACTGTGGAAATATTTACTCCAACTCACAGGTTCAGCATCAATAGCACTCGGTAGATTTGTCCTTCAACCAATCCCACTTTAAAACCAGCCAGGTTGGTGGCCATCAACCACTTCTTGCAGTAATGAATTCAATAAATTAACCATATTCTGTGTGAAGATATACTTTGTTTTAAATTCTAAATATCCTAATTAACTTTTTTGGCTAATACTTGATCCTAGTAGTTTGAGACTAAGCTAAAAATCCTCTCTCCTCTTTCTCCATGTTATCCATGATTTTATACTTTTCCATTATAGGCAGTTCTCATTTAGCAATCACAGTTGGGATGGACAACTCGATCATTAAAGGAAGTGGTCACAAGTGAAACCATGTTTGCTTATTATCTTATTTCAGCTTTGCTTTGCTTTACAAACATGATGTGAACATTGTGAATGGAGGACTGGTTGTAAAAATATAATGCCAAAAGGTTACTGTACTAGGCAGTAACTAAACAAGAGCTAATTGTCCATATTCAGTCATTTTTTCGCTAGGATATAGAGTCTCAAGCATTCTAGCCTTGCCTCAAAAGATAGGTATTCAAATCCATGATCATGATCATCCACTTTCCTGCACTTCTTTTAACTTGCTCAAATGAACCAATCAGATCCTTGTATAATGCTTCAAGGGCTATAGACATATCTATAGATATTGCACTATTAACCATTTTTGTTTGCTTTCATATTGATCACTAGCATGAAATTTGTCTTTTTCATAGTTGCTGCAAACTGAACGTATTTATTGAACCATTCACTGTGACCTCCATATCTTTTCCCTGATCCGACCCCATCGGTACATATTGAACTTTTTGTTTGTGCATTTGATTCCAATGAGTTCAACTCACACTTACAACAATGGAGTTGTATTTGCCTTTGGGTTCACCATTCACCCAAAAGCCTCCTTAGCCATTCCTTAGGCTGGTGCCTACCAAATGTTTTGGGAATAGCAGCCAGTACTGGGAAGACTGCTCTAGCTATAAGATATTGGCCTGATTCACACATTACATGGAACTATGGTTTATTGAAGAAATTAGATATATTCACACAGCACATTAGACTATAGATAGATTGTGCTATAGTTTAGCATTTACAAATAGGGATATTGTCTGTTACAAAGAGGTCTTTTATTTTTCTCAAATTTCCTCTTTCCCTCCTTTGGAGGGAAAAAAAACCTTCTAATGTAGCAAAAGATGATAAGAAAGCAGAGTATTTCCGTAGTGTGACAGGTTTCTGATTATGAAAAAAAAAAAACAAGATTGACTTTCATGTTTTATTAATGAAAATAACAAACCAATTCACTTCTCTATTTCTATTAATATGGATGCAGATACACACAAATCCTCTGCTGTTCCACTATCATTTAGTAATAAATTAATACAACATTACCCTAAGCCATCTGAGATCTCCCTAATGGACCCAGAAAAAAAGAAGCAATTATAATGATTTCTCAGGACAAAAAGGGAAAGCTGGAAATAGATGAACAATAAGACACAGGGCAATCATGAATTGCCCTTGGATTATCTGCTGCCTCAAATACTTGAGGGCAGCCTCAGACTGTCACCAAGCCTTGTTTGTTTGCTTATTAGAGAGCCCCGAAGGCTGCTTATAGTTGAACAAATTGTGGGTTTTATCATGTTCCAAATATGCCATCTGCTAATAAAACACAGAATGTTGCCATTCAGTCAAACAACTGTTAATCTGGTTAATATTATTTTTCCAGCAGCCAATTCTTATTTTAGTTTCCAATTAAAAGCCAAATATTAGCTATAGCTCTCTGTGGTGTTTTTGGGGAGTTTCTTTTGGAAGTCTTTGTGGTTATACAGGAGTTATGCAACTGGAGTAACACAGGTTTCCTCAGTTGCCTTTGCTGATCCGGTTAGTTCTGCAATAACTGTTTTCTCCTTTTCTGAGATAAGGAAAATGGCATGACCATCATCTGCTCGTCCTTCAGGAGGGATTTTCATGGCTTAAACTTCCAGAGAAATCATGAACTTTTAAGCAAGACCACTTTACTACCCATCAAATTCAGGTAGTAGCCAGGGCCCAAGCATCTTGATACCCCTCACTCTTGCTAACACATACCTTCCTGCACTACCACTTATTTCCTCATTTTTAAAGTACAGTAGTAATGGGCATGGCCTGAAAATCCCGATCTTCAGGAGACCCTCTGTGATAACAGCAAGAGATTGTGGGAAAGCAATGGAACACTAGCACAAATATTAAAAGATAGTAAGCAAATCGATCGATGACAAGTCTCCTAAATGTCAACTTAGCCCTAGTGAAGAGGAATTTGGGAAGAAGTCCTTCAAGTCAAAGAGGCTCTGCCTTAATTATTTTACTATACATGAAACCAGAAAACTCCTATTACAGTTTCAGAAGGTGATGTCAAAGCAGTCTGTGGATGAACAAGATCAAGGAAGCAAGAACCACAGAGATTTCAGTAAGATGTCTTGAATGCCAATTGGAATAAATATGAAGCCCTAGAAACTGTAATAGGAATTTTCCTGCCTTATTTGTAGTGGGTTAATTAAGGTGGAATTTCCTGGAATGATTTAAAAGATTTTTCTCTATCTGGACTTGGTTGCCACTTAGGAGATAAACTTGTCAATCCTTTTGCCTGCTGTCTACCTCTTGATTGTTGATGTTTGTGTTCTCCTCCATTCCTTTCCCAGCTTCTCTACAATCTCTCCCCAAAATGCTACTAGCTAATTCTATAGCTGGAGCATATATTGATTAGGACAGAGGTGGTATTCAGCAGGTTCTGACCAGTTCTGGAGAATCAGTAGCAGAAATTTTGAGTAGTTTGGAGAACTGGCAAATACCACCTCTGACTGGAGATTTTACAGTATCCTTCCCCTGCCACACCCACCAAACCACGCCACAGAACCTGTAGTAAAAAAGTTTGAATCCCACCACTGGATTAGGGGCACTGGACAAAAAGGTTTGCGCAAATATTTTTGACTTGTTTAATCCTAGAACTCAAGGGACATGTTTCTATTTCATCTCCAGAAAAACATGCAATTACATACATGTGTAATAATCATCTTCTTCTTTTACCCCAATAGTTTAATGCTCATAATGAATCTCACCTGAAATGTGATATGCAGTATCTGACAGTTCAAATTACCTTCACAGCTTGAATATACAGTACTTATCATGAGACAAAAACACATTACAGCATGCAAGTCTTTTACTACTTTTTCTGACATGATGGTAGAGAGATCAACCTGAGAGATCAATAACACCAGACCATTGGATATTCATGCACAGAGCTGGCAAGGATACATGGAAAAGTAACAACGTAGTGAAACAACTCAGTAACACAAATTGGTGGAAAATACTTTTTAGGAAGTGATTCAGCACAATAGCATAAATACAGAACTAGAGGGATATACTAAGGGGAGTGGAAGAAACTTAAATAAAGATGTATGTTTTATAGAATTCTTTTCTAGTTCTTATGTGGCTACAAATGCCACTTCAATAAGAATAACAGTTGCTTAGCAATATAATGTCTTATGTACTCTAAATTATTCTCTGAAAATCTGGATTCTTAACCATTTGGGACTATAAGGCATAACACAGATCAATTGGTTCAAAATTGCTTGTTGTCAAAAAGGGACATAAATTCAAGCAGCCACTGGAACAGCAGCATGTCCCCACTATAATGTTGATTGCTGCAGGAGTTCTTAGTATAGCTTCATTTAGAAAATCATGACAATCCATTGCTTTAATGTAACCAATTTGCTGGTATTAAGTGCATATGCACACACAGTGGGTACCATAAACTTCCGCAGGTAGGGAATAACTGAACTCATCACTTTAATCCAACCACTCCTATTACCCAACACAGTCAAGATCTGAATCTAAACCTTTCATTCTTTTAGCTCTACATGCTATAAATATCTGCACCAGGAACTGCTGATATGATTGAATGCGAAGCACTAAACCGTTACTGCAGTAAATAGCACCATCTAGGGATATCCATTTAGAAGATCTATCTATGAATAATGTTTGACACTGAGTAAATTTATGTACAAAACAAATTATGTGTGTATATACTAGGCTATCTGTGTAGCTTCAATAAAGCCCAAATACAGTATCAAATCTGATTTTTTGTTTAAATATTTTACTGCTTTCTCTAGGCAGTCGTGTTCCATTTCCAGTGATATCCTAATAGAACAACACTGTGTGATAAGATAAATGGAAAGACAATGAATATTGATGAGTGAGAACTTAAATCTTGCTTTCAAAGTTGTTTCCACATATTTTCATTAGATTGCTTTATATTGGTTTTCACTAGCACTGGATCCAGGAAATCCATCTGTTCAGAACTTTGCTTCCATACATTGCTACTATCTATTGAACATTTTTCATCAGACAATTTCTTAACTCTGGACTATTTATTTATTTGCTTGCTGGTTTTCAGCCTATACTTTGTCAATGCTGCCACCATTGTGTAAATAGTGAACTGTGCAACTACAAAGCAACTGATGGCTTTTAGCAGTGACAGTGCCAATTCAGAGTTCAGGGAGCTGAAATTCACATATCTGAAGTATACCCAGGTCGTGAAGTTTGCACTATGAGTACATATGAAAATATGTGAGAGTTAAGGAATAATTCTACTGGTTTGAAAGTTGGAGTAACTGTTAAAATAAATGCGGGATGGATGGAAAGGGGGAAGAATATTCTTGTTCTCCTCTACAGATTGTGGAAATGAAAATCAGGATTCTCAACCTGAAACAGCTATAAATATATAACTTAACATCATGGCAAGTACCTGCTCAGCAAGCTAAAGGTCCCAGATCAATTTCAAGCAAGGTAAAGGTATCTCTGTCAGTCATGCCCAGTTCTAGAGCAGTGTTCACCTCCATTTCTTGGTTGAGGGAACAAACGTTGTCCAAGGACAATTTCCATGGTCATGTGGGCAACATGGCTATACGCCAAAGGCACATGGGAACCTTTCCACTTAAGGCACCTTTCCACTTAAGTAGTAACTATTAATCTGCTTACATTTGCATACTTTCAAACTGCTAGGCAAGTAACAGGAGCATTCCCAATTGCACGAAGCTTAGGTTTCAAAGCCAGGCTGTCAGCTCTCCAGGTGACAAGCTCAGCGCCTTTCATCATGCCCCCAATTTCAAGCATAGCCTGTGACTTATGTATATCTGATTTTATATACAATACACACACACACACACACACACACACACACACACACATATACATATGATACATCTGTTAATAAGGATTAACATGGTCATTTATTGCTTCCTGGCATCCATATATTATTAGTAAACTAACTAATCCATCTGTTGTAATTGAGATTGCATTTCTAAAGGATTAGATTCTCAACCTGGGAGTATTTCTAGGTTGAGTATTATCACTAAAAGGGTCAGGTGGCTTTCTGGGACCAGGATCAACTTTTTTTCCTAATGTTTTTAGTTGTCCCTCTCTAGATAAAAGTTTTACTAATACAAATGTCTATGGAGATTCTCAGTCATCCAGGTCATGGTTCTCCCAAAAGTGCTTTTTCAAAAGGCACCTGGACTTTGTTTTTCCTTGAAGACATTTTGCTTCTCATCCAAGAAGTTCTTCAGTTCTCACAGTCAATTCTACCAACTTATTCAATTCCAGAACAGCCAATGAGGCTGATAAACCCTCCACCCATCCTTCCCAGCTGGCCCACAGAACAGAACTACAATGCTGACCCAGCCCTCAAAGAAATCCAGTTTGACACCCCTGCTCTAGGGCCTGAGGACTGAAAATTGCCGTGATTACTGTTGCTGCTGCCATTTCCACTTCCTGTAGATATGATAAGAGGAACCTTGCTAATCAATGCTCTCCACAAAGCTTGAAGATAGACTACTCAAGTTAAATGACTTTTTTCTCCCTACATGCCATACTTTAAAATCTATTATCAGAAGTTTTTTATATATCCAACCATCACAAAAGATTAATTTTGGATCAAAGCTTTCTCTATGGTAGAACTTCAATTGTAAAATATTCTTCTTAAAGTATTTGGACCAGCAATTATTCATATAGTTTGGACAGACTGTTAAAAGTATATTCTTCTTGTTTTTGAGTTAATAGCTCTTATTAGATGTAAATACTGTATATTTAATACATTATCTTCTGGTTTCTGATTTTACGTCTTACAATTTGTGAACTGTATTAAAACATACACTGCTCAAAAAAATAAAGGGAACACAAAAATAAGACATCCTAGATCTGAATAAATGAAATATTCTCGTTAAATACTTTGTTCATTACATAGTTGAATGTGCTGACAACAAAATCACACAAAAATTATCAATGGAAATCAAATTTAGCAACTCATGGAGGTCTAGATTTGGAGTTACATTCAAAATTAAAGTGGAAAAAAACACTACAGGCTAATCCAACTTTGATGTAATGTCCTTAAAACAAGTCAAAATGAGGCTCAGTAGTGTGTGTGTGGCCTCCACGTGCCTGTATGATCTCCCTACAATGCCTGGGCATGCTCCTGATGAGGTGGCAGATGGTCTCCTGAGGGATCTCCTCCCACACCTGGACTAAAGCATTCCCCAACTCCTGAACAGTCTGTGGTGCAACACAGCAAACCTTCTTGCCACAGTTCGCATTGATGTGCCATCCTGGATGAGCTGCACTACCTGAGCCACTTGTGTGGGTTGTAGACTCTGTCTCATGCTACCACTAGAGTGAAAGCACCGCCAGCATTCAAAAGTGACCAAACCATCAGCCAGAAAGCATAGGAACTGAGATGTGGTCAGTGGTCACCACTTGCAGAACCGCTCCTTTATTGGGGATGTCTTGCTAACTGCCTATGCTTTCCACCTGTTGTCTATTCCATTTGCACAACAGCATGTGAAATTGATTGTCAATCAGTGTTGCTACCTAAGTGGACAGTTTGATTTCACAGAAGTGTGATTGACTTGGAGTTACATTGTGTTGTTTAAGTGTTCCCTTTATTTTTTTTTGAACAGTGTACATTGTTTTACATACATTGTAATAATAAAGAGAACTCAGAAAATTTTGATGAATAAACAGATGCCAGGTTGAGTATTTTTTTAAGACTCTACAGATGATTTCAAGTCTATCTGAAAAACTGAATATTGACTGAAGCCTGGGTGGTTGTTTTATATCTGATTAATGTCAGAACATACTTTCAATGCTTCTTGAAATTATAAGCACAGTTCTTTGAAAGTTATCGAATAAAATGCAACCCATCAAACATGTACTTCTCAAGAATCTATCATCATTTTACAAGAAAAAGTTTAAAGAGATACGCATGTATTATTTGCTTTTTGTTTTTGTTTTTTACATAATTTGTGATTATTTTAAAGAATACCAGTCACTTCCACTACCAGTCACTGATTATTTATTTTATAAATGAGAACTTTTTCTTAAGAAGTAAAAGAGCAGAAAGCACTTCCAGGTATTATGATTTCTACTTGCTGAATGTAATGTATTTTAAATGCTTTTAAGTATTGACATTTTTACATCAGGCTCACAGCTCTTCCTTTCAATCAGGTGTCAATTGTCTATTTTTAATATGCAGAAACAGAAGCAGATCAAAACAATGATTGGAACCATGAATGTCTAATTTTTTGTAAGGAATTCACCTGCATAAGATTATGCTCACTGTTTGCAGAAGCAGATCAATGTTTTGCTATCAAATTTTAAAGCTAGTTATATTTTTAGCAACTGCTGTTTAGATATCATATTCCCTATTTCACTGAAGCATTGTTCCTTTGTATAAATTCATGAATTTATATACAGTATCTGGCTGCATTGTACTGTTAAGGTACATCGTAACATTCTTTCAGCTGATGATACTATCTAAGATAAGAGTCTATGGCAATTCATTGCAGCCAACTTGCCACGGTTAACTCACTATGGCCAACTTGCCATGGGACAACTCACCACAGGACAAGAGTTACACTAATCTTGAAGAAATAGTGCAATAGAATCAATTAAAGAAAGAATGCCAAAGAATGGACAAAATAAAATGTGAATGACAAAAATTAAAATAACTTTTTAAATTATTTTAAACAATTGAATTGAATTGTTGAATTATCCTGCAGAAACTTGTCACATGGTGAGTTGGCAATTGCACATTGGCCATGGTGAATTGACCGTGCTGAGTTGTCCTGCAGCAAGTTGTCCCATTCTACACAGATAAGCCCTCTAAACTGCTTTGTAGAAAACATGGAGTGATTCTTCGGTACTAGTGAGCCTCTTCTGCTGATATTATTCTGTCTAGGTAGGACATTCCAAGATCCTTCTGTCAGGTACTTCAGCCTTCAGGAGAATTAGTGGAAAAAAGAAAAATTATTTGGATTATTTTATCCAAAGCTCAGAAATAACCAATATTAACAGAATTTTGAGAAAGCCTGAGAAAACAAGTTGTAATAAATCTAAAAGTCAGAATGATTTTTTTTTCTTTTAATAAAAAGTATCCTATTTTTCTAGATAAAAGAAGCTTATGCAAGGACAAAAATCCAGGATGAGAAGTTTATTATTCTTGGATATGTGTTTTTGAGGAATTTGGGGGGGTGGGGAAAGCACAGTGCCTTTAGTACTTAATTGTATCATGGGTGTGGTATCTGTTTTTTATTTATGTAGCCCAGAGGGTTGCAGTAAAGTTGGAGGGGGGGAATACAGTAAAACTTACACAAATTCATGAGAGATAATTCGTGGTAAGAGAGCTGAAGAAATAATTTATGTGCCAGGAATCTGTAATTAGACAGCGGTGGAATCAGGATATAGTTAATGGATGAAGAATAAATTTCAGGATAGAGATAAGAGGCTTCTTAGCGGGCAGCAAGGAGCCTGTAATGAAATCAGAAGTGGAAATCATCCAAAAGCAGAGGGAGGTTATCCTGAGGTATTGAAAAAAAAACATTTGGGGAAAGGAAATCAACATGATCAAATGGAATCAAAACAAAGCTATGGGAGTTGTTGGTACAACCTATACATACTCTGCACAAATATCCATAGAAAGAGGTGGGGCCAGTTAACCAGAAGGAATGTCTAAGAAACAGAAATGGGAATAGCTACATAGAGAGGGAGACAACCTAAAAAAATAAAGGGTCAGGATTTTAAGGTAAAAGAAACAAATATTAATTAAATAAAAAAAGGAGGTAAAGTGTTAAAAGAGAAAAAGATTAGTCATTATTAAGAGGCAGCTGAATAGCCAAAATAGAAATAATAGCAATAGCATTTAGACTTATACACCTCTCCACAGTGCTTTACAGCACTATCTGAGTGGTTTTCAATGTCAGATACTGACCTCGGAAGGACGGAAGACCAAGTGAACCTTGAATCTCATCAGGATCGTATTCCAGGCTATGGGCTGAATTAGTCTGCAATACTGCATTCTAACCACTGCTCTTGTAAGGCAAGGCTGTCAAACTTCTGGCCCATGGACCAGATGTATCACACACTGGCCTTGCCCATGCCTGATTTAGTGAAAGGGGGGGAAATTCCAATACGTCACATGACAACGACGTGAGTTTGACACCCCTGTTGTAAGGAAAGACAGTATTCAAAGACAGGGGAAAAGTGCAAGACTTTTCTCCAGCCATGTTTGTGTCCTGCTTCCATGCATCCCTTCATATGTGTGTGTTTGTGTACATATTTATTGTGCTCACATTGTATGAGTGGGAGTTCCCTAATGGCTTGCACAAGTGTACATTATGGGGGGGAAAAACCAACCCAATTATTTGCTATATTAAGAAGTAATTCCTAATATGTTATTTCTGCCTATACAAATGCTTTTAAAAATATTAAATAGGGCTGTTTGAAATAATCCTTTTATTAATTGATATGTATGTATGTATATACAGTATGTGTGTGTGTATATATATATATGTGTGTGTGTGTGTGTGTGTGTGTGTGTGTGTGTGTAGGTCTAGGTGTGTTCGGGTCTTTTCCCGTGTAAGATTAAGAGTATCTTGGCGACGTTTCAGCGAGGTCCCACTCGCCATCCTCAGGCTGGTGCTTTCGGCTTTATGCCAGTGCAAGCAGTGTGTGATCGGAGCTGCCATCTCTCTATAAATACTGGTGGGGGCGGGCTGGTGTGCTGGGCTGTTTGGCTGTGCTGCTGCCTCTTGCTTGGTTGATGGAGTTGATGTTGGTATAATGGGCTGTGTGATGGCCTTGTGAGTTTTGTTGTGGAGATATCCTGGATCTTGTGCTGTATTCTCCTGGGTCGTTTGTTTTGTAGTGATCTTTTTTCCATTAGCCTCCCGGGTCTGATGAGTGGAATCGGCAGTGGTGTCCCATGTTGTTTTGGTGTTGGTTTTCATGGCTGGGACTCATTTGTTGGTGAGGGCTAGTTTCCAGATGTCTGGTAGGCGGGAGGCATCGTCCCGTTTGTTCATGTTATGGGGGTGTTTCTCTATTTCGATGGCTTCCCTGATTATTCTCTTGCTGGAATGTTCAGTGTTGGATATTAATTTGGTTCCTTCAAAATTAATTTCATGTCCTGTGGCTTTAAGGTGCTGGAAGAGGGAGGAAGTATTTTCTTCTTTTCTGATTGCGTTTTTGTCTTCTGCGATGTGTGCATTTATTTTCCTGTTGGTTTGTCCAATGTATGTGGCTGGGCAATTGTTGCATGGTATTTCATAAACTCCTTGGTTTTCTAGCTGGATCTTGTGTTTGTGAGTGCAGGCTTCCAAATAATTGACAGTCTGGTGGAATAGAAGAGATGATTCCACCAGACTGTCAATTATTTGGAAGCCTGTACTCACAAACAACAAAATCTCCACACCACAAGCCAGGCAAACACCTGGGTACAAACAGATCCCCCCTGATACCTACAGCTCAAACACACCCCAACCAGGCACCCAGATGAAACCTAGCTTCCTAATAAATGATAGCCGTCCATTTACTCGAAGCCAAGCCGCACTAAAAGCCTCCAATACAGGAAACACAATGTTGCCAGCCAATCAAGACAAAAAAAGCCACAAAACAGACAGAAGATATTAGAAACACCAATCAAGCAGAACACAGCAAACTCCAAGACCAATAAACACAGACCAAGACTCCCAACCAATTAGGATGAAGAAAAAACCATTCGGGCACAGCAGTAGGCTAGCCCCAAATTTAAAACAGAAATGGCTGTGAAAGTCTGACTCACAGACGAACGCAATACAGAAGCCTGATGATGGCAGATGAGATTCTGCCGAAACGTTGCTACAACTTTAAAAGCATCTTTTGGACATCTATAGGAGGTGCAGAAACCCTTTGTGGCCCATGAAATTCAACTCTAATATTATGATTTGTCTCAGTGTTCAAGAAAAGCTGCTGTACCTAAGCTATTTAAAATGCTTGGATCACAGAAGTGTCTGTTGATGTAGTGTTGCCGCTTGATACTCAAGTGACTCTTCTATCTTTAAAAAAATGAAATACTATGCAAAGATAGGATTTAATGGATACTTGCAGGTAAAATAGATACTAGCTGAAAACAATCTGTTTTGTTAAGCCATATCAGGAAGTAGAGACCAAAGACCTAATCTTTGCTTGAGCTTCACTTCAAGTTGATCCACTCATTATGCAGGGGGACTGGGTTCTCCTATAATGTACACTCATGCAAGTTATTAGTAAGGTCCCATGCATACAATTACAAAACCATTTTGCAGGTTCTCCCATCTCTGTGAGAGAGAGACAAATAGAAAGGCATACAGACATTATAGGGATGAGGATAATGTGATTTGTAACTAGACATAAGCAATGTTAAAAATGTAATCTCAAATCAATATAATACATTTGCTGCTCATAAGATACTATCAAACCTGGCTTGCAAATGAACAGTTTGTTTTCAGGTTTTGGACAAAGGAGAGAGATTGCTGAATAAATGATGCTTCTGAATGGATTGTCATCATATATAAGTAAACTTTTGATACTGATTATTTGACTCCTTGGCAATTTTTTTAACATGAGCACTCATTCCTATTTTTATCTCTATATAAAAGCTGTCGGTATAGATTTTACCTACAAGACAGTTAATGTGGAGGAGGGGAGCCTCAGCCACTTTAATGTTAAGTGGCTCTACTCCTCCACATTATACATTTTTGTGTGTGTATGTGTATGTATATATGTATGTGTATATGCATATGTATATAAATAAACCGTATATCTCTCCTTGCTTATGCTATATAGCTTTTTTGTTGTACAATATATTAGAATTATAAATCTCTGCTACTTCAGTCACCTTTCAAAACGTTTCAAAATTTTATTTATTTTCTGTTAGCTTTACCAAGAAAATAATAAGCATGCATCAGGGTTTTCAGTCTGCCACAACTGATGGTGATGAAATTCTTTTATTGTCCAGAAAGTGTATCTCATGCTTTCTCCATTACTTAAAGTTAAATGGTGCAAAGTAGTGATAATTAGACTAATCCAGTTACCAAGTGGATGCTTATCAATTGATGTACTATTGATGAGAAAAAAATTAATCCTGCATTCATGATTAATCCTACTATTGTTGTTTGCAAAAATGATATATTCAGAGCCTTATGACAATGGTGAATTTTAATAGAGGTACAACCTTATCCTTGCTGTGTCAACCCAAATCCATTATATTCTGCAATGCTAAGGTACCTTTTCCTGTTTCTTCTTGACTTCAAATAAACTTCTTAGCTTTTATTATTTTTATTTAACACATTTAAAAGCACAACCATTAAAAAAAATTAAAAACCAACAAACAAAAGGAACCTATGAAAGAGACTTTACAAGCTACAAGTATATAAAATTGAATAAAATCTTCAAAGTAACGTTTAATTAGTGTTGCATATAAAAGGGATCAAAATAATTATTAAAATCAACTCAATATTTATCTATTGAATTTATATGGCCACCAATTGAAACACTGTGATTCTGCCCAACATATAATAATAGATATAATATATCCAAGAACAAAAGATTAACATTTCTATTAAAATCCAAGAGATTAATAAATGACCAGAAACTCACAGATAAAAATTCAATCATTCCGATCACAAGGCCTGGGGAAAAAACCAAGCTTTTCCCATCTTTGTAAAGATCAACAAAGTCAGGACAATCACAACTCAGAGGAAGTTCTTCAAGAGGTCAGGTTTCTGCCATAACAGACAAGGCAACTTTCCTGGATGCCACAACAATGCATTGCTTCAGGGACGAATGTCCACCCTATTGCATAGGATGGGCAGATATTATTGAAGAGAGATAGTCCCACAAATCGCCCTGTTTTGTGCAATGTGAAGCTGTGTATGTTATATCTAGCAACTTGAATTTCACCCAAAAGCCTGTAGGAAGCCAATGCAGTTTGCATAATGTTATGTGTATATAGGGAGACAGGATCATAACTACCTGCATCACTGCATTCTGGACAGTTGTAGCTTCTGGGCAGTCTTTAAGGAGAGTCCCATGTAGGGAACATTGCAGTAATCTAGCCAGAAAATGATTTAAGCACGAACATAAAGCTAGCAGGGCCTCCAGAAGCCAGGAATGGGCATAAGTGGCATGCAAGACAAAGGCTTGGCAGCTGCAACTGCTGCTTGCTCAAGGTGTATGTTGTGAATCAATAAAAGTAACTTGGCCCAAATGCAAAGCAGGTTTTGAAAGCCTGCACACCTGATTGGTCCTTAAACAATGAACAAGCATTGGTCCATAACAAGCCCCTGATTGGCCAATATTAGGACACTTCTTATTGGGTTTTAGTTGAACTTGTTGCATATGTTATTGGTTAATAGGGTAGCAGCCAACCCTATAAAAGGGTTACTGCTGCCCATAGCCTTGCTCTGTTCTGTTCTATTTACTGTTATTAAAGAGTTGAAGTCACTGGTCAGATGTCTGGTCTCCATTACTCTCCAAACTTAACACTGGAGACGAGGGTGGGATCCGAAGACCGAAGAGCTGACTGATCTACAGAGCAACAAACAGAGCACGTGGTCGAACACGCACCATCAACGGCAACATGGCCAGCGGTGCCGTACCACCCGCTCCATTCAACCCAGAAACCAAAGACTGGGAGTCGTACATGGATAGGTTCCAGATGTTTCTGGAGACCAACAATTTGAAAGATGCAACAACCGGCAAAAAAAAGAGCTATATTTCTAACTCACTGCGGGCCTACCGTGTTTAAAATGGCAAAATCACTTGCCAAGCCAGCCGAAGTAAAAGAGATGGACTGGGACGTCCTCGAGCCTTTACTACAGGCCCACTACGCGCCCACCGTGCCAACCTTAGTCAGAAGACATGAATATTACCAGAGGAACCAGCGGAAAGGCGAGAGCCTTGCCAACTACGTCGCAGACCTCCGCAACCTTGGAGGCCTCTGTGGGTTCTCTGACTTAGAAGAAGCCCTCCGTGACCGCCTAGTTCTGGGCCTAGAAGACTGCACGATCCAGAGTAAAATCATGGCTAAGGGGGACATCAGCCTCACCGATGCCCTTAAAGAAGCCACTGCAGTGGAGGCAACCAAAAAGTCGGCACCCCGAATGCGTCGCACTAGCGCACCGCCACGCCAACTCGCCAACGATACCTCGCCTCGCTCAGAGAGACACCCAGTATCGACTCACCACGAAGACCTAGAATCCCCATCAGAAAGCGATGAGGAAGAGGTCAACCGACTCCGAACGGAACGAGACCAGTCCACACAACGCTCACTTCGACCTTGTGCAGGATGTGGAGCGAATCACCCACGATCCAGCTGCAAATTCCTCAACACACTCTGCCGCGTTTGCAGGAAAAGAGGTCACATCGCAAAGGTTTGCAGAAGCAAACAAAACTCCAAACCCCGACAGGCCGAATACCAGTCTTCAGGATTCTTCGGCACACCCCGAGACAAACTGAATCACCAATGGGGAAGCCACTCCTACAGAAACAAACCGTCCACCACTTCCACCAGGCATGAAGAAACCAGGTGGGAAGAGACCCACCAAACAATTACCATAGGCCACGCTACATCCCTTGATGCCGGGAAGATCAGAGTGAAGGTCGCTATCGAAAACAAACCTTGTGTAATGGAGGTGGACTCAGGATCATCCCTCTCGATGGTGTCCTGGAAGACGCTCCAACAGCTCATTCCGACGATTCGCCGCCAAGACCTCAACCCTCAAAGGGTTATACTCAAAGACTACCAGGGTAAACGAATTCCCGTTGTCGGGTCCCGCCAATTCCAGGTCTCTTTCAAGGACCGCACCGTCGCACTGCCACTGACTGTCGTGGACCGTGACCGGCCTAGTCTTTTAGGCCTGCAATGGTTCAGACCGCTCGGAATCACTGTGGCGGAGTCCACCGTGCGAGAGCAACGATTGGGAGGAAGCCCTCGTGCAAGAATTCCAAGACGTTTTCGCGAACGGACTAGGCAAGCACAAGGGGACCCCAATTTCATTTAACTTGAACCCTGAGGTAGCACCCATCCGCCTTAAGCCGCGTCGGGTACCGTTCGCCCTGAAACCTAAAATCGACGAACAACTCGATAAGCTAATAGCACAGGGCGTGCTGGAACCCACCGACCACGCCCGGTGGGAAACCCCAATAGTGACGCCTATCAAGCCTGATGGGTCACTGAGAATTTACGGAGACTACCGGGCCACCCTAAACCACGCACTTCAGCAAAGTGCATATCCAGTGCCGGTAGTGCAACACCTGCTCCATTCCCTGGGCGGCGGGAAAGTTTTCGCTAAATTAGATCTAGCACAGGCGTATCAACAATTGCCTGTAGATCCGACCACCGCGGAGGCGCAAACTATCGTCACGCATAGGGGCGCATTTAAATGCAACCGGCTCCAGTTCGGGGTAAGCGTTGCACCAGGAATCTTTCAGAGCTTAATGGAAAGGCTGTTACAAGGAATAAGAGGGGTCGTACCGTATTTCGACGATGTACTCATCGCCGCCCCTAACCGAGACATTCTAGAAAAACGACTCCGAGAGGTCTTACAAAGGTTCCAAAACGCAGGCCTCAAAGTTAAAAAAAATAAATGTCAGTTATGTACCGAAAAAGTGGAGTTTTTGGGATACCTCCTGGACAGTCAAGGAATCCATCCCACTGAAGACAAATTAAAGGCAATTAAGAAGGCCCCAACTCCAAGGAACAAGGCAGATCTACAGGCGTTCCTTGGACTTATCAATTTTTATAACGTCTTTTTACCCAATAAAGCAACGGTAGCTGAACCATTACATAGACTCTTAGACAAAAAAGCAACGTGGGTTTGGGGACAACGTGAACAATACGCTTTCCAACAAGTAAAGAAATTGCTAACTTCTGATTCTGTACTTATGCAGTACAACGAGACTCTCCCGCTAACTATTACTTGTGACGCCTCACCTTTTGGGGTTGGAGCAATCCTGGCCCACATATTACCGAACGGAGCGGAAGCTCCCATCGCGTTTTTTTCGCAAACTTTAGCTAAAGCTGAAAGAAATTATAGTCAGCTGGACAAAGAAGCTTTAGCTATTGTGGCTGCAGTTAAAAGATTTCTTGAATATGTGTATGGGCGTGCGTTTACAATAATTACTGATCATAAACCACTGCTGGGGATTATTGCGGGTAATAAACCAACCCCGTATATATTGTCCCCCAGAATGACCCGCTGGTCTGAATTCTTGGCGGCGTACAACTACACCTTGCAACACCGCCCGGGGAAATCAATTCTCCACGCTGATGCATTGAGCAGAACGCCGCTCCCAGAATCGGTTGAAGATCCAGCCCCAACCATCACAACGCTACAAATTGAGGCTCTACGCGTACCACCACTGACAGCGAGAGACATTGCCCTCGAAACAAAACGTGATCCGGTTCTGCAACACATCCTACGCTGGGTTGAACATGGTTGGCCAACAGAACAATTATCACCTGAATGGGCGCCTTTCAAAGCCCGCCAAACCGAACTGTTTTCCCAAAAGGGCTGCATCTTGTGGGGCGATAGAGTCGTAATCCCGGGCAAACTGCAACAAACTGTTTTGGCGGTATTGCACGACGGACATCCGGGCATAGTGCGGATGAAAGCACTCGCACGGAGCTACGCCTGGTGGCCAGGAATCGACAAAAGAATCGAGGCCTGGGTCACTACTTGTCAACGTTGCCAGGACGTCAGCAACGCCCCACCTAAAGCAAGCCCGACCGAATGGGAAACTCCGAGGGGACCATGGTCCCGTATTCATATTGACTTTGCGGGGCCTACAAAAGGACACACTTTCCTTATTACTGTCGACGCCTATTCAAATTGGCTTGAGATCCATCGAATGAACACAACTACAACGGACTCAGTTATCAACAAATTAAACAGGCTATTTGCCACACATGGTTTTCCGGACGTTTTGGTCTCGGATAACGGCCCACAGTTCACAGCATTACCATTTGAACAATATCTTGCTGACCGGGCATCCGCCATGCGCTAACCTCGCCCGCGCACCCTGCGGCGAACGGACGTGCCGAGCGCATGGTACAGTTTGTAAAAAAGACCCTCCACAAAATGGAATTCGGCAACATTGATGAAAAAATCAATAGAATTTTATTGTTGCAGCACATCACGCCCACAGCGTTACCAACAAAACGCCCGCGAACTTCTCATGGCGCGGAAACTACGATCACACCTCGACCGGCTCCACCCGCATACGCACCCGAAAAGCCTTTCGGCTCCAGCAGCAAATGCCGGGAATTTAAGGTAGGCGACTTAATCTTTGCCAAAAACTTCTCCGGCGACCCTTTATGGATACCCGCAACCGTCACCCACCTCACAGGGCCTAGATCTTACCGCCTGCTAACAGACGATGGAAGGGTGTGGAAACGCCACATAGACCAACTCCGTTCGAGATTACCACCCAGCGCCCAGGGCTCCCCGGGTTCACCAACTGAGGGGGGAGGAAATATCGAGGAAATTGACTTTGATATGACAAATAGCAGGCCAACGGAAACCCTACGGCCCAGCGAAGTACCGGGAATTGAAGCAGGGAGGGAGTTGACTGTCCCATGGGACCTTAACACGGGGGAAACCGAACTGCGAAACCCCGAAGAAACACTGATTGGCGGAGACAACCATAGCGGTAGCAGCACGGAATCACCGTGCAGCGAAACGGAACTTAATTGTGATCATCCAAATGCTCCACAGGAACCGGACTTTAGGCCAAACCTGGTGGAGCCACGGAAATCATCCAGACAGACCAAACGGCCTGTTTATCTTGAAGATTTTGTTACAGCTCACCTCAAACGGAACCCAAGGGGGAGGGGTGTTGTGAATCAATAAAAGTAACTTGGCCCAAATGCAAAGCAGGTTTTGAAAGCCTGCACACCTGATTGGTCCTTAAACAATGAACAAGGATTGGTCCATAACAAGCCCCTGATTGGCCAATATTAGGACACTTCTTATTGGGTTTTAGTTGAACTTGTTGCATATGTTATTGGTTAATAGGGTAGCAGCCAACCCTATAAAAGGGTTACTGCTGCCCATAGCCTTGCTCTGTTCTGTTCTATTTACTGTTATTAAAGAGTTGAAGTCACTGGTCAGATGTCTGGTCTCCATTACTCTCCAAACTTAACAGTGTAAGTGAAGCAACACAATGCAGTCTAGAATCAAAGATCAAAAATATCTGTGATCCAGGGAGCCAGAGCCACTCATTGTTGGCAGGGTTGAAACAAAGCCTGTTCCTCTCCATCCAGGCGCCCACAGCTTCCCAACATTGGGGGAAAAAACCCTGATATAGTTACTAAAGGTAGCCAGTGAAATAGCAAATCATAAGTCAGATAAAGAATTGTCAATGGTTTCTATCTCTTTTAAAAGTTCTATCTTTATAATACATCAGGAGCTGAATGCTCATATTCTCTTAATATGATATTAAGAGAAACTCAAAGTGCATACAATACAAATCCATACATAGAATTATAGTAGATGGTTTCTAAGTCCTTCTTTATATCTATAATTGTTTTAAAGGGGTTTTTTTTTTCCCTACATACCAAATTTCACTATCAGGATCTCACCAAAGTTTTGTTAAGATGAAACTTTCTGGATTTTGGGCAGGAAGACAAACAGCACCTTCTTTTATTTATTTATTTTTTCTAGAGATGGGCTGAAGAAAAGGTTTCTATGCAAAAGAGCTTTCAATGCACAGCTAAACTGACTCAGGAGTGTCAGGGAATTCACCCTAGTTCATGGTCCAAAAAATCCATTGATTTTTGGTGAAATGTTCACAATCTCCCAAATTCATAACAGAATGTGTTGCCAGAATTAACGGTGTCCTGAAATATGTAGGAATTGCTATTTTATAATGTACTAATAATAGAATAGTAAATAGCAATAGCACTTAGACTTATATACCGCTTCACAGTGCTTTTACAGCCCTCTCTAAGCAGTCAGCATATTGCCCCCAACAATCTGGGCCCTCATTTTACCGACCTCGGAAGGATGGAAGACTGAGTCAACCCTGAGCCAGTGAGACTGAACTGCTGAACTGCTAGCAATCAGCAGTCAGCAGAAGTAGTTTGCAGTACTGCACTCTAACCACTGAACCACCATGGCTCTAAACAAACATTTCTGCTTATGATTAAAATAAATGTTTATTTTTAAAAAAACTTCAGCAAGCCTAAAATGCTTTGAGGTATTAATGTAATATTATAAAAGATTAGCAAATACAGGGCCTAAAGTTTAGGTGTTAGCACTGTATCCTCAATAGTCATTTTAACAAACATCTGACTAAATTTATATTGAATTTGAATCATTTAGATCAGTAGGGAACTGTTTAAGCAAGCACAAGAATTATTACAAAATTGTGGTCTTGGAAAATTGATCTGTATATGTTAAAAGCTAGTGAAATTATTGAGACTGATACTTATGTACAATATATAATTAACAATGGGTTTAACGCAATGGTGCTATTTCTGCTTAGCTTGAATCAAATATCCAAAAGACTTAAATTAATTATATTAATCAAATATTATATTAATCAAATATCCAAAAGACTTAAAAGATCTTTTCAAGCATTGCCTTCTTTTATTTATTTAAAACAGTTCTGGATAGTTCATTTAAATAAAAAATTTAAAGGAAATAGCAGATTTTTTTAAAAAAATACTTCGGCATATGTTATCAGAAAGGATATTGATTTGAATCAAAAAAGGAAACAACATCCTTGATAAAAGAAGTTCTAAATCTACAACAAAGGACCATGATGTGTGGACAGGCTACCTGGAGAATTCTGGGAGTTGAAGTCTACCTATCTTAAAAATTGCTGAGGCAGAGAGAGAGAGAAAGAGAGAGAGAGAGAGAGAGAGAGACTCTTTGTGATCATGAAAAATCGATTCCAAATCTTTCAAACCTGTGTCTCTGTTATCAATTACATACTAATCAAATATATCCCCTATCTTTTATAGACATAAGATTGTACACTTATAGATACAGCTTGTTTAGATATAAAAAACATTTCAGTAACCAGAGGTTCATAAGCAGATGTCAGCCTGCAAAGTGGTGTTATTGGGTTTAAATGGAGTTCAATGTTCAAGGAATAATCATTTGCTTATAGATGCCTGACACTCTTGAGGGATTCAAAAGCAACAGTATAGGAGAAGTGTATTTTTCTCATAGAATGCAAATATCCAAATTTTATCAGATGTGTCCTTATCCTGTGAACATTTTATTCCATTTTAAAGAGAATATAGATATAGAAATGCAAACACACATAACTACCACCTGAGGAGAGACTTATTAAAATATTAAATGTCGTGACTTCTACTACTTCATCAAGTTACATATTAATCCCTCATTCGCTTAACTCAGCTGCCTTCCTGCTGGTTAACAGCCATCTGTAGTAAGGGAGATAGAACTTTATGAGCCCATGAATTGAATTCAGGATGTATTTAGCAATGATTAATGGGTACAATTTATATCAAAATGAGCATGAGGGGTGCAAAGAGGATTATCTTTGTAGAATGTAATAAACGGCACTGTCGGTGAAAGAATCAAAAGAAACAAACAATAATCTAGCCTGAAGCTTCAGAAAAGTGCCAAATCGTTGGAAGTCATACATTTTGAAGCCTGCAGCATTTGTATGCTATTGGGCTTGCAGAAAAACTATACCAAAAAATTCATGTGAGCAAGAAAGAATTAAGTTTCACCTTAGAGGAAAATAAAAGGGCTAAAGCCATCAAAAATCACCAGATCTAATTAGAAAAGGTATAGTCTCCCAATTAAACTCAGCACCAGGTGGCTTTATAGACATATCCATGTAGTTTTCTTGCCAATAATACAGAAGTGATTTGCCATTCTTTTTCAACTTTTCCAGCCAATATCTTTGGAATTTCAGTGGTCCCTGTCCAAGAACCAACTACAGCTGAGCCTGCCTAATAGATTTAAGACAGAGCTGCCACTGAGCCAATTCTAATGCATCACTGTATAAATTTGGGGTGGTATTTTTAGCATATATATGATGGGGAGAAATTAGAATATATCTGTTTGATCAAATAAGATCTGGATAACAGACAATCAAGGAAGCTAGAACTACAGGCCAGATGGAGAAGTTTTTTAAAAATCCATGAACAGGATTTTGGCAAACTATTTTATTGTTGTTAGAGAAAACTATACATGCTCAATTCTGACTTAAAAGGATCTGTCTCTCTTTAAGGGTGCAAAATGTTTACAAAACCTTAACTTTTGAGAAGTTGGGGACAATTTTACCTGTTCTATCATTGTTAAATAATATTGAGAAATATTAGACAGTATTTGAAAAATATGATTTACTTACACTTGGCATAATGGATCTGAAGTAGTATCTCCTAGTTTTAAGAGCCTTTCCTCAGGAATGATTATTAGCAAAAGAGAAAAATTCTACAGGGTAAAAATGATGGTCAAAGTGTGGAGCACTCTCACAACTCTCCACACTATCATGTATGCTTTACAGTTTCTAAGTGTTTTCAGTACAGAAAATTGTGAAACATGCAGAGGTAGTATTCAGCAGGTACTGACCAGTTCTGGGGAACCGGTAGAGGAAATTTTGAGTAGTTCAGAAAACCATAGTAGTTCAGTAAACTCCCCCAGGAATGGGGAGGGAATTGAGATTTTTCACTATCCTTCCCCTGGAGTGGGATAGGAATGGAGATTTTACAGTATCCTTCCCTGCCATGCCCACCAAGCCACGCCATCCTCACCAAGCCACGCCCACAGAACAGGTAGTAAAAAAATTTGAATCCCATCACTGGAAACATAGTTATAGCCTGGGATAAAAGATAAAAGATCACCAGCATCAAATGAAAGAGGGTAAAAATGAGTTGCCAGTTCATTCTGGTGACACTGGACTGCAAGACACTAATGAAAATGGGCTCCATATCTCACATACTGCAATTCTCTTTCTCTTCCTTGTAAACTGTTTTCACAGTTCTCTTGTCTCTCTGAACTTACTGCAATAGTATGTAGTGTGGCTTACAATTTTCCCTACTGATCGGTAATGGGGTGAAAAATCAAGACTACCCTCCACAGCTTACAGCTCTGTCTTTTCTTTTCTTTTTTTTAATATCAACTATGGGTTATTTTATTTTATTTTTGCAACCAAAGGATATATTAAGGGACAGGGGGAGACAGACAATTTCAGGAGACAAAGGCTGATATCCTGATCCTATTTCTCCTTGTTTTAAAATGTGTATGGGTGAAAGGGTTAAGTTAATAACTGTATAACCCTAAAAAAATATTATAGTATTTTTCTCTATCTCCTTCCAAAATCAACAAAATAAAGTGTGGGGTCTTTTGTGTTCTCTGAATTTGGTAGCTTTCTGGAAGATATTTCATTACCAAACTAGCTCATATCATCAGTGTTAATCTGATGATGTTATCCACTTTGGTAATGAAATGTCTGCAAGAAAACCACCAAGCTCAGAGAGTACAGTTGTGGTGTATAGTATACCACAGTTCAACCCTGAGCTACATATGTTCTATTGGGATAATAGTACAATATTTATCTCTATGGAATCCTAGCCCTAACCATTAGATTATTCTAACTCTTGAAAGTTTTCCTACCATTCTTGTAATTTAAATCATCCTAAGATCATGGCATCCAGCCCCCTCAACTCCTGGCAAATAGATGGGGAAGAAATGGAGGTAGTGACAAATTTTATTTTCCTGGGCTTCAAGATCACCACAGATGGGGACTACAGCCAAGAAATTAAAAGACGCTTGTTCCAGGGTAGGGAAGCTATGGCAAATCTAGACAGCATACTAAAAAGCAGAGACTTCACCCTGCCAACAAAAGTGTGTATAGTCAAGGCTATGGTTTTCCCAGTTGCAATGTATGGCTGTGAAAGTTGGACCATAAGGAAGGCTGAGCACCAAATAATTGAGGCCTTTAAACTATGGTACTGGAGGAGAGTCCTGCGAGTCCCTTTGGACTGCAAGGTGATCAAACCAGTCAGTCCTACAAGAGACTGCTGACTGCTCTTTAGAAGGCCAGATCCTGAAGATGAAACTCAAATACTTTGGCCACCTAATGAGAAGGAAGGACTCATTGGAGAAGAGCCTAATGCCAGGAACAATTGAGGGAAAAAGAAGAATGGGACAACAGAGAATGAGGTGGCTGGATGGAGTCACTGAAGCAGTCCATATGAGCTTAAATGGACTCAGGGGGGTGGTAGAGGACAGGAAGGCCTGGAGGAATGTTGTCCATGGGGTCACGATGGGTCGGACACAATTTTGTGACTAACAACAACAATAACAAAATTATTGGACAATAGAGGATAAGTCTATTTTAAATCATTTCAACAAATGGGAAAGTGGTATTTTGTTCCATTTTTGTCATATTTTTCAAAAATTAGCGAACATTATTCCTTTAGTGGAAATCTTAGTTTTTGATCATCATCACTCCTTTGTATAAATCTGTTCCATGCAAATTTCGCAATAAAGTAGAAACAATTTAACTACATTTGTTGCAGTTCAAATTTTGTTTACAAGGCAAGCAGAAGAATTTACTCAGTGAAGACTGGTCTATGTTCTGAAAAATCTTTTTATTTTTATTTTGACAGAACTTACTTCTATTGTATTTCATATTGGACAGCCACAAAAGTGAACTGTGAATGTCCTCTCCTGAATAACTAAAATTGGCAGCGGTCTATCGGATTACTCACTTTATCATTAAAAACTGAATTGCTCTAAATAGCCATTAAATAAGTGATTTGATGAGAAAAGAATAGTTTTTAAAAATATTTTTAAAAAGATAAAATGTTGAAAACAAGTACACCTTTTAAAATACAAGGATGGCAATTGCAGCTTCAACTAACTGTACTCTTTAAAGGACATATATTTATAAATTAAATATTGGTACTGCTTGAATCTTTTATATTTCAATTCATTACAGGAGACCTACAATAAAGATAATGAAAAGACATTGCCATTTCAATCTACTGCTTTTGCAGTGCTATTCAATTGCAACCTCTGTGGCTCTGGAGAATGACAGCTATTAGACCGCAGGTGTGAATATAATAGAGCCCTCCCTAAAGATAACATTAAATGTGCAAAAAAAGTTCTAAAACCTCTTTCCCTTTGCCTTCTGTTGTATAGTTGCCTTTCAAAAGAATCCATAATTGGCTAAATTCTCCCTAAAGTGTCACTCATAGACATGGCAGAAACGTCCTTGGGAAAGATGCCATAGCCCAAAGTGCTTTCTGTTGAGAGTTTCGGAAACTCATAGAAACAAGCCATTATTTCAAGTACATGTTTTATTTGTGATCTAATCAACTCTGTACATCTAAAAATCCTACAAATTAACACACTTATTAGTCCCATGAATCCTGACGCATTCATTGAACTTTTTCCCATTTAAATGTAAATGTTGGCAGCCCAGTTGAGATTTGACTGAGTTTCTCCATAGATGAAGGGACATGAAGAAGTGGTTAAAACCCAAAAGTTAGAAATATGCATAAAAACTATGGGAAGAAGTTAAAGTAGCTACATGAATATTCAGAACTAGAAAAGCTGATGAATAAAATGCTTTTAAAACACCCTAATGATCCAAAATTCAATAGATATCATTCCTATTAGCAGTAGAATTTTTGTATTCCAAACTGCATGCCTCACAATTGAAATTATTTCCTGTTAGTTTTCGCATGACTAGTCTTCATAAATCATAAAGTGATCCATGATCATTTTTAAAACATGCAAATGGTAAAAAAAAATTGCTATAAAAGGTTGCAAATGGGGATCATTTGACCCCAGGATGTTGCAACTGTCACAAATACATGTCAGCTGCTAAGTGACTGAATTTGGACCACTTAATAGTGGGGATTCTGCAACAGTCCTAAGTGTAACCTTTTTCAGCACTATCATAACTTCAGTTATTGAATGAATGGTCATAATTCAAGGATGGCCTATGAATTAACACCTGCTCTTTGCCCAATCTCTTTCTTATTCTATTTTAATTTTGTGCTTTTTATAATTTTTAAAGTTTTCAATATTAATAATATTAATTTGTATACATTGTTTTTAATTTTGACTTGATTTTGAGACAGGTGGCTATATAAATATGATAAAGAAATAAATAAGAGTAGAGTACTCGATCTAAGTAATAGAGATGCAATCTGCCTGAATATTTTTATAATGATTTATTTTTAGTTGATACATAGGGCTCCATATTGGATTAGTAAATCTTAGATGAAATATTTGACCTTCATTTTAAAAAAATGAATGAAGATTATTGAAATGTTGAGCCCTAATAATTCAGTCTGATCAGAGGCCAGGCTAAGAATGTAGGTAGCAAATTTATCATTTTTAGTGACAATTCAGAAAATATTGCTATCACCCAATTTAATCATATTCAGAGCATCTTATTTCCGGGCACCTTCCTTTACTTATCTGTGTAGTAGATAAATATTTGCAGAGCAAGCAATACATCTAGATTCAATTGCTTGGCCCTTGTCATGAATCCCTTTGCATATGGATCTCAACATTGAGGAAGAGAGGGGCAATTTCTCCTCTTTTATTTAATTGACCATTTTATAGCTCATCCCAATCAAAAGGCTCTGGATTGGAAACAAGATATAAATATTTTAAAAGAAAAAAATGAGATGCCATTTTATTTTACTTATTAAATTGAACACTGCCCAACCCCCAATGACTGAATTCTCATCCTAAGATTGATGCCAAAGACACTAAATTACAGTTCAAGATTTGGTGGAATAAAATTATGTTCATTGATAAGTATTTAAATGATGATAAATGTTCTTGATGAATTTTTTTCCAAACCATAAGTAGACAGAAATGCTGAATAGTGATGGAGTTCTCTGAAATTTTATAACACGCTGAGGAATTAAAAACACAAATATAACAAAAGGGCCTGTGCATGCACACATGCTCATATGTGCCCACACGGACACACACAACAATATGGCTGACTCAGAGAAATTGCTGTATCTAATTTAGATGGAGAAAATCTCCTAACACTGGCACAGCATTCATAGAAATGATGCCATGATAAAAACATGGGGAAAATGCATTTGGCAGTAGGAGAACATGTGCTATTATTACTACCAGCACTAAATGCTTATTGCAGGCTCAGTAGCAACGTCCCTACCCCACTGTGAAACAAACTGGTGCCATAAAAACTATCAATCTGAGTAGTGGAAAATATTAAATTTATCATCCTAACCTCCAAGAAAACAGCATGCAAGAAAAGACAGGCCTGCCAGTCTTATTGTTAGTAAAGATTATCAGAAACTCATTGATCAGAAGTTTTGGACAGGACAGGAAATCCAGAAGTATAGATTAATTAGTCATTAAAACTAAAGTCCATTTGCTCTCTTGTGTTGAGTTGCCTGCCTCCTAGCCAGCACTCGTAGAGTTATTCTCTTTGACACTGGACAAGCTAACATTGCACATTTTATTTAAATCTTGAAGGATTAAAGGAAGATTTGTTGGCATCATTTTGATTTGTGAAACAAAACAGAGTTAACAAAAAGGATTATTATGAATCTTGGGTTTTCTGTTGCTTTAAGACATTAATCCCACTTAAGTGGGTGTGAATAGACAAGGAATACAATTGCAAATAAGCTTGTATTAATGAAACAATTTAGTTTGCTAAGGGAATACGTAAACTGATAATATTAGTGCTCTATAGATATATCTTAAATGGCTGAGAGATTTATTATATAAACATTCTAGAGTGGCTATAGTAAAGATTTTTCTCTCTGATTAATTTTATAAAGAAAGGAACGTAACAGTGACAAAGTTTCTGCTGTGTCCAGCATTCGTTTTGCAGGCAAGCCTATAAGCACGATAGAAGTACAAAAACAATCTTCTGTCTCCAGAATTAGCATTGTGTCAGAGAAATTTTCTATTGTCATGATAGCTACAACTTTCATGAATTTGCCTAATTCTTTTTAAAGATGTTTAATTAGTGAGCCAATACATTTTGCAATAGTGAATGGATCAGGTTAATTAAGCATCCTGTGAAGTTTTTCCATATATTTTTAACACAATGTTTTCTGTCTTGATATGCATAGACCTTTGAATTACTTTCCCTTTACAGAGTCAAAAGTAACAAAAATGATCACATAAGGTCATTATTAAACTTGTTATCTAAAAATTATATTGGGTAATAATATGAACATTTTTAAAAATCCATTTTTCATTGAGAAATGAGATGTCTGTGGCCTTCTACATTTCATTTCTTTCAAGGCAGGGATAGAAATCGTATGCGTTTTCAGCCAACATATCAAAATATATACATTTTTATAATCAAGTAGTTACAAGAACTATAGAATTCTTCTGGAGAGTTATAAAAATGTTCCACATTGTTTTAATAAAGATTACAGTTTAGAGTAATGTCACCTTCTGAATCTGCTACAAAAGAGATGGCCACTGATACAAGGCTTTGATTTTTAGCATTTTTCTAACTTACTTTGATAGTGAAGCCATTCTGTCCTAATAAACTTGAGATTCCACAATTTTAAATAAATAAGTTCAGTCAGCTCAACTGGATGGTTCATCTACTTAACTTAGAGCCCAACCATGCTGTCCAGACATTTTCTTCTTATATGAAAGTCACCATCCATGCAGTCCTCTTACAGGAATTTGTTGGGAATCCATTGGATATATGTTTTCCCCTCTTCAATTAACAGCAGCTGGAAGACATCTTAGATCCCACCATATCAGAAATCTGCTTGACAACTAGAGCATCTATAGGAAACTTCCATTGTGTTATGATGTTGTGTTTTATGTTATGAATCTTAACTTGACTCTCTTAATGTAATAGTTAACTTTCAGCCTCCAGTCTCCAGATCAGTTATTGATTGGATAAATCAGTGTTTCTTAACCTCAGAAATTTTAAGATGTGTGGGCTTTAACTTCCAGAATTCTGGGAATTGAAGCCCACATATCTTACAGCTACTGAAACTGAGAAATGTTGGCATAAATCGATAGATATTTCTTCATATCTCAGTCAGACACACAAACTGTAAACTAAGTTATGAAATCCTTTCATACCATTTTTCATACTGTAGAATTCCTGTTAGTTTCTTTATCTCATTTTATTTATATATTTTTCTTATTTACTTAGTTGAAATTTAATAAATGTGCTCCCAATACTTTAATAAAGGAACCAGCAGTTTAAGAAATAGTTCTTAAATCTTGTTACAATTATAATCACAAATCTAATGGAAAAAATGTGTTTTGCATAAGCTCTCTTACTACTTTACCACAAAAAATAAATTAATTACTGGGCTCTTGGATGTTATTGCTACTTAGCCACTAAAACTAGGTACTATTAACAATTTAGAATAACCAATCTTCATTTAAAGCGTTCTGCCTTTTAGCAACTGGGAGAAACTTATAATATGCAATTTAAGCTAAAAGAGAAAGAAAGAAAAAAGCAAAAGCAGGATAAAATAGTTAAAATGTTTCCAATCCTAGCTGATTTCATTTGTATATTTACTACCACTTTACTTTAACATTTCTCAGTAGGATCTATTTTAGTTTATTTACAAATATTCTTTTTCTTCAGAATCAAATAGCTAAAATAAAAATAAAGGACTAGTACCCAGTGGCTACTTATCAAATACACATTATGGTATTTTTTAATTTTGTTGTAGGTTTTATAGTAAAAAATCTAAATACTGTAAACTATCATGACATCTGCAGAAAACAGCATGAGATTATTATTACTGATTCCTGTCTTGCTCTATTACCTTGTTACAAGTCACTACAACTAGCTGACCTTTCTGTAGAGTAATGATGACAACATCTAACAAATGTTATATAAATTGAAGCTACCTTGGATTATATTGGAAGAGGAGGGAGTGGAAACTACATTCTAACAATGCAACTGGGACAATGCCTGTCCCGCTCATAAGCTGGGGACAAGATGAAAGTAAAATCATGGGGACATGAAAGAAAGGAGAAAGTTGCCATATGTGGTTAAATTCAAAATAGACATAGCCACAGTTCATCAGGGATACTGAAAAGCAGGGGTGTCAAACTCAAGGCTTGGGGACCAGATCCAGCCCATGGGCTACTTAGATCTGACCCGTGGGGGAACTCTGGAAATAGCAAAGGACTGGCCCATAGTGCCTCTGCCAGTAAAAACGTGGCCTGCTGAGCGCCCCACATTTTTGCAGAGAGTTGCAGGAGGCCATCCCAGCCGAAAATGGAGCTCGGGGAGCAGTTTTCTCTGCCAGAGTGCTTGGGCCACAGGTGCCCTCAACATGAGTGATGTCAAGCTGGCCACGCTCACTCTGGCCCGCCCACACCTGCCCCCGAGGTCAAACACAACCCTGATGCAGCTCTCAATGAAATCAAGTTTGACACCCCTGCTATAAGGACTGAGGGAAAGATTGGAAGTAGTTTCTTGATTTACGAATTTAAGACAGGAGTTCAGATGTGTTTGTACTTTAAGTTCTTTTAAAGCGAATAGATTTGCCAAACTTCAAGTTTATATCCAAATCATACAGTCCCCATCCCGCCCATAAACTCATTCAGCATTATCATCAACAAATGTAGGAATTTTAGAAAATTGAAATGTGGAAGTACTAAGTATACTGTAAAATGTGTGAATAAGGCTTAGCATTATTGATACAATCTCATAGTACATTCCAGATAGAGTGATATTACTTAAGGCTATGTCGATAATATAAATAAACAGTGATGGGCCATTTCAAAGACATAACAGATTGGATTGTTGAACTAAAACAGAATTTTGGTATAAAGAAATTTCTGGTTTCTCTCAAGATTTCAAAATGAATTTTTAAAATTATAAGGTGTGTCTAATTATGTGTTATTTATATGCTGGGAATTCACGTGATGAGACAGAACTGCACAATATGACTAATACCATTATCAATAGGGCATCCTCAGTATAGTCAGAGTGCCATTCACTCTGACCTTCCCAGCCTTACCACAGTGTGCAGGAAGGCCCCTCTACACATACCCATACATTTCAATCAGCTTGGGAATTCCAGATGCCAATGCTTTAGCTTTTTTCCTGTCCAGAAATTTTGTTTCCAAATCACACTTTTCCCAATATACCAGAGAACTGTTTGACAGGAATAGAACAAGTGTAATTTCAACCCATTGGAGAGATATTTCTGTCATTCCCTTCCATAGTATGGAAAGCCTAGGTTTGGGGACACCTTCAAACTGAGAGAAACACCTTGGAATGTGTATGATCTTTGAACTGAATTGTGTAGATATGAACTATTCCTTGCTCTGCCTGTGCTGTATTTCTGATCTTTCTTCCTTTATGCTCCTCAACATTACAACTCATGTCACAGAGAAAAGCTTTTGCAAAAGCTGGGAGGGTGAGTTCAATGTGAGATCTTATTTCTGAAGTTGGAAACCTCTTTCTAATCTTAGATGAGATATCTAACTTATGCTCCTAAGTGCTTAGCAACCTACACAACCATTGAATGACAAAAATGTTTATATAAAATTACTGTTCCTTTTCCAAATTTCCTTTGTGGTTATTACCTTTTCTGTTTTACGTTCAGAAGTTTTAAAATCTGCTAAACTGCAGAAAAAAAGGCAAGGACTTGTTGGAGATTTGATGAAGGAGGTATATAGAGAAATAACAATAGCACTTATATACCACTTCACAGTGCTTTACAGCCCTCTCTAAGTGATTTACAGAGTCAGCATATTTCCCCCAACAGTCTGGTTCCTCAATTTACCCACCTTGGAAGGATGGAAGGATGAGTCAACCTTATTTATAAGCTAACCTTATATAAGAAATATAAGATCATCTTTTTTTTCTGTGAACATACTGGAACACATTTTTAAAAATGAAATTCTGATGGCTGCTCATATATATATGGTGGGGATGGTGGAGAAATAAACACAATTTATTTTATATTCCTATAAAAGCCAGTAATGATGTTGTGCCAATGGGAAGGTGCAAGTGATGCCACAGTCTGAGATGTCTGTTGATTTATATTCTGAGCAGTCATTTTCTTACATAGCATAGGAAAGTGCATTCTACCATATGCAGTTTGACACTTAAGGCCACCATTGATTATTGACTCCTTTTCCATGGATCACATATATTTTTTTAAATCAAAGATAGTTAAGGAAATGCTGAGAAAGGTGAACTCAAGTGTAGAGGAACTGATATCAACTTTCCATAGTATATAGTCACATAAGGATCATCATTTGGGAAGCAGATGAATTGTGGGAATTCAAGGTATGAAAAGCCTCCTACATGCAAATATTTTTTATAAGAGTCAACATCTCTTTAAAGAGCTCTGAGGTATACACTCCTTCATACTTTCTATAACACAGGTGAACTCTTGCTTTGTCTATATTCCTATTTATTCTGTTCTTTCATATCAGCTATTTCAGGGTCACAATCTACTGTAAATCCTCAGAGAGGACATTTACTGAGTAATTAGGTAGATGTGCAATCAGCCAGCCAAGAGTCTATCACAAATGTTTATGAAGCATTTGATGATTAAAAAGAACTCACTAAAGCACATGTCCCATCTGTAGTTACCCAGAGGGACATAAACTGGCAAGCATCTCATTTTTGCTTCTTCCTAGATCTTCACTCAGTCTCAGTTTGTGCATATATAGCCTCATATATTATTGTGATTATTGTTTCTTTTCTCTGATACTCATGTGTCTTCTGGTTTATGACACTCCTGTGAATTATCTGGCAGGCATCATTGTAATTGAATATTTAGACAAACTAGTCTACATTCTCCTGTGGTTCTGTACACATTTATCTCCTTGAAAACTTGAAGAGATTTTTAAGCATTTCCATTTTTTAAAAAAAAATGCCATTAATATTTGGAAATAAGCAGTTCTAAATGTACCTGCAATAAAGACTTTGGGTGATCATAAACTTTCCAAAATGATAGAAATATGGTTTTAGAGATACCTACAGCATAGAAGTCTCAAAGATCCCTAAAGAAACATTAGATTCCAAGACTCTCTGTCATAAGGGAAAAATCGATATTACTGTACTCTGATTTTCAAAGGACAAGATGATTAATGAAACAGAAAATGAATCACTTCTTTTATTTGTGTAGATTGCAATCCCACACAAAAATAGTCTGCTTAAAACTGTTTGAAGACACTTGCATTTTAAAAACCTGGCTGTGTACAGATACAATAACTGTAATTTTTATATTGTTTGAATAAAAGAATTATGAAATGATTTGCTTTGATTGATTGCCAAAATTTACACTAAAAATTTACTCTATTTTCAGCCAGTTTCAGCCAGTTTTCTGGAAAACCTGTTTTATTTTTTAAAGTGAAGAACAATGTGCTGAAATTTATGTATCCCGGGTAAGGGTTTCTTGCACTCAGTTATGATGGCTATAGGAAATATGTATTGGGCGTCCTGTTTTTCATTATATATACAATCATACCTCCAGCAATTTGTAGTCTTCTTGGCTTCTCATATTTTAATTAATCTTGTGAAACAGTGAAAATATGGGGATTTGCAAAATAAGTTTAGAGCCTTCTACCCTTATTCAATAATGCCTCTTCTGCAGGGGAAGACTACTTTTAGTTAACTAGAACATAGATTTTGCACCAGTATTTGTCACAGCAAAGATCACCAGCATTAGAATTTGCAGAAGATTAGTGTATGGCTATCACTCTGAAAATAATCTAAGTTAGAAATTAAAAGTTATTTTCTCAAATAGTATAGTAAATTTGGATTCCAAGATGTATATCAAGGTGGCAGGCAAAGTAGATGTGAGAAGATAAGAAAAAATATCCCAAAGCCATTTTAAGCATATTTTATTAGGTGAATTTGTGAATACAGTATACTTTGTTATAAGTTTTCTGAGTACAATTATTCTCTTCAATCCTCAGAAGAGAAGTGGGGAGGAGGGAAGGAGAGAGAAAGAAGGGATCAGAATAGAAATTTGGCTAGTAAAAAAGATATATCTTAACATACCTCTTAACATACATACATACATACATACATACATACATACATACATACTTACATACATACATACATACATACATACATACATACACACACACACACACACACACACACACACACATACAGGGGAGCATTTTCTTACATAAGTGTACATTGGGTTTCATTAGGGATAAAGATGGTGTTAGATAATTTCTTATCCTCCGTTTTGAGAAATAAAAGATAAAACTATTAAAGTTAAATTAATTTCTATTGTAGGCAAGAGACATAGATATACATGCTGTTGCAGATGGAGAAACTGAAAAGAATTCAGCTGGGAAGGATGCCTGATATAATGCTAGTTGCTGTTTTGGACAGAAAGAATCAATGTACAATTTTCATTGTGATGGAAAAATATATATTCTCAATAAAAGGGTGGGAAAAATACCTTGTTCCAGATCTAAACTGCAAACCTCCAGATGATTATATTATATTGTAACGCATATTATCCTTTAATAATTTATTCTGTTTATTTTTTTTAAATGCTACAGTTTATAAACAGCAAAGAAATATCTAAAATCTTAACCCTTTACTACCACCTATTGGTTATTCCTGTTTTTGCAGTGCAGGACTGCTGGCTATTATGCAGGCTATCATTATTGACCATGTTGCTTTCAATACTTTCCATGTCAGAGAAAAAAGACCAATAACCATTCACACTTTAGGGAAAGAAAACATCTCTGGGTAAATGTCAACCTCTCAATCAATTTTAAACAACATTGAATTTAAAAGCACTCCATGAATTCTGTAAGTGTTGCTCTAGAGATAGAAATACTGATGTAGATATATGCAAGGCCTCTGGATAACAATGTTATTTTTCTATAAATGCTTTGGCACAAGAAATTAGGAAATAACACCATTTTATCCTCAATTTTATCTTAATTTACAAAGCATATTTTGATTTATTATTTGTTTCATTTATTTCTAAAATTCTGCAGGACTAAATTAATATAATTTATGGTTCTATGATTGTCAACAAAAAGAAGATATCGTATTAAAATTGGATACAATAAAGTGAGTTAAATACCATTGTGATTTAAAATGCTTCACTATTTGAGCCAGGCTATTGTCTGCTACTTACTCAAACATAGCCTCTGGATTAATTCTGTCATATTTATTTCCCAGGAGAAAGATAGCTAACTCTTTTCTGCCTAGGAAATTTCAAATTAGAGGATAGACTTGCTTTTAAATGTGATATATATTGAAAACTATGCAGATAATGGAGAATCTCAATTATGCCAACTAAATAAAGTAATATAACCAATAATTTGTCAGGAGAAATGGATATGTATATTATACAAACTAATACTATAATTAAAAGGAAGAAAAGCATACACTTACATACTGACGTTCTCTTTCTGCCCTTTGCAGCTTACGGATGTATATCATACTAACAAGATCATCCTACACACTCAGAGTTATCATAGTTGATTTTGAGGGGGCATCACTGGTGAGTACATGATTATAGCCATTGGAACCACCTGGTAGGTTTAGGGGATGATATGAAGCTAAACTAAAATTTTGAAACAAAACATTCACAGAAGGATAGAATTAGAAGGAGCCATTTACATCATCAAAGCAAATTCCCTGCTCAGTATAGGAACCCAAATTAAAACATTTCAGACAAATGGTTGTCTAAACTCTGTTTGAACACATTCAGTGATGAAAAACCCCATTTTCTCAGAGTGGCATAAAATGTATAGAATACAAAAATGTACAAATTTTATAACTTCCTAAAATAAAATCAAAATACTTATAAATATAGATGCTCTCAATTTTGATTACTGTCTACCAATTCTATTTTTATACATTAAAATTCCATGTGTGAAAATAATGAGAGAATTATTTGTCAGTTTCTCTGAGTGGGAAACATATCACAGAAAAGGAATATGGTTTAGATTGTGTTATCCTGAAGTATGTAACAAGGCTGCCCTCAACTGTTATCATGGATGAGGTGCCAACCTGTCATGTCTAACCAACACCTGGCTGGACAAAGAGGAAAGTGTCACTTTCTCAAAACTATGCCCATCAAGCGTTTGGATTTGGCATCAGTCAAGTCCTCAGGAGAGTGGGAGATATTGCTTGTTAGCAGGTTTTCGGCAGCTCTGCAAATAACTAGACATGTGATACCCTGGTTGAAATTAGGCTCTAGGGGACAGTTGGTATTGCTCATGATGTGCCATGTGCATTTCCTGCTGCCCAGCCATATCTCTGCCTGAGTTGCTGGATTCCATTGTCTGGCTGGAAACAGAATCCTTGAGTGTTGGTGCTTGAAGATTTCAGTCTTCTACCTGCTTTCATAGAGTCTGAGCAGATCACGAATTTATGGCCTTTAAAACCATGGATCTGTCTTAAATATCTGTTTTTTATCTCAAGGCAGTTGCAATGTCATCAAGTAATAGAGGACATTCACATAAGTTCATTGCAATAGACAGATCACTTTCTGTTTTCCAGCTTGCTAATGCCACCACCCCTTATAAGAGACAGGGTCTATTTGATTGATCTCCCCTAGGAATATAATGGATCTCTAGATCTAAGTGTTTTGTTCAACTCTTGTCCCTTTTTAGGAAAGGTGGTTGAGAACAAGGTGAGGCTATCATTACAGAAGACTCTGAAGGAATCAGATTATCTAGATATGTTTCAAACTGGATTCAGGCCATAATTCAGTAAGGAGACAGATTGATGACCTGTAGCGAGGCCAAGTTGGAGATGGTGCATCCATCCTTGTTCTCTTTGATGCATCAGTCACTTTTGATATTGTTGACCATGGTATCCTTATGGACCTATTCCAGTTAGTGTTGGGACTAAACAGATTGCTTCCCTTCTTTGCAGGTTTCAACATTCTTTCTCTCCTCTACATGAAACTCCTGATTGAGATCATCTACCAGTTGGGGGTCTGGTAGCATCAGTACACTGATGACACTCAACAATAGCTTTTCAACATCAGGCTAGCCAAATGAGGCTGTCAAAATTCTCTGCCAGGGCCTGGAGGCTTTGATGGGGAGAAACCTATTGTGGCTATTGAGACTGCATTAGTCTAGGGATTCTACATCTTTACTCCTGGATAGGATTGTATTTCCCCAGTCAGGAAGTATATGACTGATGGTGTGATGGATTATAATGAAGCAGCCATTTCTCAGAAAAGAAAGAACACATTGCCAGCGGGCAGGGCAAGAAAAGAGGCAACACTTCATGAAGCTGGCTAGAAGACAGAGGAAAATAATTAGGCTAACCATTCCCTAGAATCTGCCAGGTTATACTGGGAACAACAAAGATTTGATCTGGTAATATTCTATTGGGTATAAGCAATAAAGACTTGAACTTTGGCTGGATTGATCTATGTTTTTCTTGGGCTGGGCCTGACAATCTGTAGCTTGTGGGACGATTCCTCTGGCTAGTACAATATGGCTCATGGGCTCACCCTGGGCCCATCAATTAAGACTTTTTGAGACTTTTCTGTACCAGCATGAATGTTCTCCTCCCAAAATCCGGATGAGTGCTATCCTGGTGACATGCAACGAAGCCTTGAAAAATATGGGTCTTCTTCTCCCAAGCCTTGGGCAGGTGGATGGGACTCCCTTGTTTGTGATTTTTAAAAATACTTTGATATGTTGTTTGGATTGCCATCTTGTAATTATTTTGTAATTTGTTGTAATTTGTAATTCTAATTTATTTTATTTCCTTGTTTTTAACGTCATTCGTTATACTGTAAGCCACCTGGAGTCAGTTGAAATTAGGCGGCATCCAAATTGAATAAATAAATGATATTTATTTATGATTTAAATTAAATGGGTTAATTTCTTGTTGCTGCTATCACTCATCTTAATTTCCTCTTTTTCTCCCCATTATTGCAGCTGTTAGCATAAATCAGCAGCTATTTAGATGTTATTTTCTTATTATAGTCTATGTATATACCTAACAAAGCTGTTTTAAAATCCCAATTGATGATTTTACATATTTCCATAAATACTAAACCCAGAAATTTCAAGTTTTGAACATTTCCATAGATAAAAATGGGTGCCCTTCTTACTGTAGGTATTCAGAGCATAGTTTTATTTTTAATTATATATGTCAGATACATAACAGTTATCAACAGCCTCAATATTATTTTAACATATATTTGTCTAATTTGGGCAGAAATTAGAAGAACACAGATTTGAAAATCCAAATTATATTCCCATTACCTTTCTGATAATGTTTGTATGCCTTCAAACTGATTGTAATTGTTTTATCATTGGTAAAATATATTCATTTTCATGATAAAATTTCATAGTCCAGCATAACTGCAGAAATGTATATGTTAGTCTTTCAAATGATGTATTGATTCATAGATTTTTTTTTTCAAATTTAGTAGACTGCCTTTTTATAGCTGGGATATTATGTTGGGAACAGGAAAAAAGGACCCGTTTGTGGTAAATTAAGCAAGATAAGATTAACATCTCGAGATGTTTGTTTATCTGCTGCGGGGAAACAAAAATGTCTGATTTTTCTTCAGATTATATAAATCTTTCACCTTTTGCCATTTTATAGTACATGTATCTATTTCTAAATCAATTGTCCATTGCCCTTTCATATCTTCCAAATATTTCCAGATGGTCTTCAACTCATAAAAGTATTAAAATGAAAGAGTTGGCTAAAGTTGCCACAATTTTAAAGTTTTCACAGTTGACTTCAAAGATGTCTCAGAAACAAAACTGTTAATCTCTTTAATACAAGCAAGACAGAAGGATAATTTTTAAATAATTATTTTAAATTTGCCATGAAGTTGCAAAGAAAACCATAGCTTACATTCTACATTCTGTAGGCTGTAATTCTTATAATATTTATTAGGCTGAATAGCTTTCTCTGAATCTTTCTGAAAGTGGGATGCCCAAATTAAACTTAATTAAGTGAGGTCTAATTGAAGCAGAATAAACTAGAAAGATTACTTCCCATGCTTTGGATATCATATCTCCCTTGATAAGTTTTCTTTTTTTGCCATGATTTCAGACTGCTACCTCATAGCTGCAATCCATTAATATTCCAAGATCATTTTTACAGATTCCACTTCCAAGCCAAGCATCCTACATAAATGTATTTACTTACAAAATTTGAATGAAAAATATGTATTTACTTACAAAAGTTGAATGAAAAATAATGATTCCACTGCTATAGGATGCCACAGACAGCAATACTAACCCAGTAGAAGCTCTGACATGTTCTTTAACATCTGTTGTTTCATTTTACTTGGCACAAAGTTGTTGTGAGAAATTGTTGTGTTGCTTTTGTTCATGAAACAAGTATGCCTACTTGTGTCATGATTAATTTGTTGAAATTGGTGATAACTGTGTTGACATGGACACATTTTGGGGGCACACAGATGGTGGTTATTCACATGGATTTCCTTGAATCTGCCACACTATAAGCTCAGAGTACTACAATGAAACTTGGAAACAACAATTAAACATAAATGAAATTTGGTTGCAACATGGCCTTATTAACTCATGAACCATCCAAAAGGCAACTGGGTTTGAATTTCACTGTCCTACCCATTCACTGTACAGTCCAGAGTTGTTACCCAACTCTGTTCAATTTGAAAGAATATTTTCTAAATTGAAATAATATTTTCGTGGGAGGGGGAGAGATGATAGAGTTCAGTTCAAGAAGTATTGTCTGTTTCATTTATTAAAATACATCTATTTAAACTACAGTTACAGAAGCTTGTCTGTTAAATTAATTCTGAAATATCAGTCCATTTCACTGACCAAAGAAGATCATTTTGCTTTTAGTTCTGATATCTAAGCTATTAGCTTTTCCCATCCAATGTTGGCTTATCTGCAAATTGAACTAGTGTACCCTCAGTGTTCAGCTCTTTATCAGCAAAGCAAAGATAGAGTTAGAACTGAAAGTGGTTTGGGTTACCTTCCCTCCTAAACACCCACTTCTCCAGAGTTTACACAGCTGCAGAGATTTGTGACTAATCAGCACCAATGCAAGGCTTGACTGCTGAGTTGTCACAAACAAATTAATTATCAGGAACAGAGTTGACTTAAAGAGGTTTCGTTTTCTAATAATAGTCTCCAGTAAAGTAGCATCCAGTAACATATTATATACATGAGTTTTGTTTCCCCATCTCCTTTCCCTATTCCTTCCCCTTCCCTTTTCAACATTTGCAAACAAGTGTTCTAGATAAATTTTGATTTCCGGAATCAGGTCAACAGGACAACCTAATTCTTTTTTTTTTTTTGAAACAAATTTTATTAATTTTAAAGACAAACAAAGCATCATTAGACATTAAAGACATTAAACCTCTTTCCATTACAAATTCTTACAAGGCAGATAAAACACTGTTTTATACAATATACTTCTAAAATATCCCATTTCCACTTAGCAGATTTCTCATTATTACTCTTTACTCTTATTCAATTACATTTCTTCTATATTTATCCATTTTATACTCATCATATTCATATTTCCCTCTGCCTTGTTTACAATTATTCTTCTCGCTTTCTCCCAAGGTTTTATTAAATCTCAATCAAACATACACACACAAAACACAAAACCATAAAACTTCTTTTTAAAAAGTAGCTTGGCCCCGGATTACCTCTCTTTGTATGGACTTCAATTAAATTCATGTTCAACTTATATGCCATTACCTATCTTATTTACCCTTCTATATCTTCATTATAACTTCTCCTCGCTTTCCACTTTTCTTAATTCTATTTTATTTATTTCATCTTAATTTAAATCATTATATTTGTATCTTTTGTCCATTCTTTTCCAATTATCCATTTATCTCATTCATATTAGAAAAAAAAGATTTCTCCTGAAATCACTAATCGAAGTATGATGCCTTTCCATCGCTCCCCTAAATTAACATTTAAGGTAACACCTAGTTCCCTATCTAATTCTGCTTAGTACATTCTACTTACTAAAATAGTAAATCCATAAAGTAATTAAATGTATAATTAAACATTAAATCTCATAACATTCCAATTATCTATTGCAAAAACAAATACCATCCACCAATTAAACTCTATATTTAAACTAAATATTTTAAACATTCCTTTTAATATTTTATTAAATCTTAAAATCTATCATTATTAAACCTTTAATGTTTTAATCTTTACTTAAGTCTTATAGAATTCTAATTTTCTATTTCTAATACAAATACTACAATACTATCTTATGTACCTTGCAGAAACATTTTGAAACAAAGTTATGCATTACCCAGTATCCCTAAAAAAAGATTTCTTTTTCACATCTTGTTTTATACCTTTGTGGCTTTTTTCCCCCTTCTTCCTTCCTATCTTATCCCATCTGGTCTTTTTACCCCCTTAGCTTCCCCTCTCTGTTGTATTTCTCTTTTCTTTTGCTTTCTAACATTGTATTGATTTTGCATCTTATTTTTCTCTTTCTTGGATGTTTTTTTAAGTCTTATGTCCTTTTTCCTTCCTCTCTTTTTCCTTCCTTTCTTAATCAACTTTGTAAACTCGTTAAAGATGGCTTCTTCTTCTTCTTCTTCTTCTTCTTCTTCTTCTTCTTCTTCTTCTTCTTCTTCTTCTTCTTCTTCTTCTTCTTCTTCTTCTTCTTCATCCTCCATTAATTGTTGTGTTTGTTGATAAGTGGCAAGCGCCATTTCTAAAAAGCGAAAAATTTCTCTCACACCGTCTTTACCTTCTTTTTTTATTTTACCATATTCCTCTCTCAGTTCATCAACAGATAAAGCCATTATAAACCTTTTCTTCTTCTTTTTTCTCTTTTTCTTCTTAAAACAACCAAGATAATTCAAAGCTTGAAACAATTCCCCAAAATCCCAAAGTCATCAAACAATCCAAACAGAGCACAAAGTTCTTCACACTTTTTCTTCCTGGGGTAATATCAATTGGCAAGGGAAAAAAAACCCCAATCTGTATTTTAAAGTCTTATTACAATTAACTTCCAATCTCAAAATCTTCCAGGCATCTCCTCCAACAAAATCTTAATAAAGATTTTCCTTTTGTCCTCTCCCTTCCCACTTATAACAGAAAGCTTTAAATTTTTACCTTCTGTAAAATAGCAGGATTTTCAATATCCATTTGTTAAATCCATGTGGAAGGAGAGTAAACTTTCTCTTTAAACACTTTCACTCGCCGCTTGTAAATCTCTTCTGGAAACAAAGTATCCTTCAAAAAATCAGGATTTTCAGGATATTACTTGTATCTTATAGTCCCAGTTCAGCCAAAAAACTTTCTCTTCAGAACTTTCTCCTTCTTCCTCCAGCACAATCTTGTCCAGCTGTCAGCTTCTTTGTGGCGGCCATTGCTGACCGCCGCTCCACCGCCTTGAGAAAAGAGGGTTAAGCTGGGTGGGGAAGGGATCTGTGAAAACCCCAACCCCCTGTCCGGATCCCTCCTATCTTCGGCTGCCTCTACGGGGCAACCTTAGCCTCCAGACCTGTCCGGATTGGAGGCACCAAGACGGCTAGCGCAACAGGGATCGCGCAGGATCGCGAATCCCTGCCGCTGCCGAAGCCGACAAACCGGAAGTCAGGACAACCTAATTCTGTGGCTTTAATTGTCCAGAAAATGTTGACTCATTGTCCACTGACAAATGCTCAAAAAAAAAAAGCATTGTAAGCACTCATACATAGATTTAATAATATATTAATAATATATCAAAATTTGGCTGCTGTCTGAATTTCTAAAGTGTTAGAAGAATTAAAATTGATTCATGCTAGGAGGGGGCAATTGTTACAAAAGATAGGAATCACATTTGAAAGTCCTTAAAATCTAGACATTCAAGTGTATCACCAAAACGTTGAGAAGCTATTCAAGCAGGGGTGGCATTCTACAGGTTCTCACCAATTCTCTAGAACTGGTTGTTAACTTTCTAAGCAGTTCGGAGAACCGGTTGTTGGAAGAAATCTCCTTTTGTTTTTTATCACCCTTCTTACATTCTTGGCAGACAGCCTAGACTTACTGTCTCCGAAGGAGGTTTTTTTTCTTTGCTGGTACTTTCTTAAAGAGAAAGGGTTGTTTTAAGCCTTTTACACTTCTGTTGGGAGGAAATACTCCCCTGTTGGAGTTAGCACTTTGAAGAAATAATTGAATAATGAAGCAGAGCTGCCAGAAAAAAGCTTTTAATGACAAGGAACCAACATGAGTGACATTCAGCAAGGCTTCTTGGCTAGCTAGAAAGATTGACATTCAAATGTGAGTTTACATACTCTTTTTGAATTTTGGTCTAAAACTGATGACCATTCAAAGTTACAATGGCACTGAAAAAAGTGACTTATGACCATTTTTCACACTTACGACCGTTACAGCATTCCCACTGTCATGAGAGGCCAGGCGAGAGAAGCGCCCCTTGATGTGAGTGATGTCGAGTTGGCCACACCCACCCAGTCACATGACCAGCAAGCCACACACACCAACTAAGCCATGCCCACAGAACTGGCTGTTTAAAAAATTAAATTCCATACCTGTATTCATTTACAAACCTGTATAAATTTACAAACTTGATAAGTGGTCACCCCAAAAGCACTGCACTGAAGCATGTCACAATTTGATCCTTAGACCTTATGTACTTGTTAGGTATAACATTGATACCCAACAAGGTTTGGGTGGATAAATATATAAACTAAGGTATCATAGTTTAAGTGTTTGTAACTTTAAGCACCACACTGCATGTAATTAGTCAATTAAGGGTGCGGTTAGAAACTGCAATAAGAGGAAGCAGGAGAAAGCTTGCTGCTTACTGCCTACTGTTTTACTGTTTACCGTTTGCTGTTTACTGTTTACTGCTGTTTACTGCTGGATACAACTGTTTATTAATGTTTTACTGCGACTGTCTACTGTTTGATCGTTCTACTGAATATCCAGCGTTATCCTCTGGAGAAAGGCATCGGAGGAGGAGAAGATATCTTTATCGGCTGATAAAGATATAGTAAGGACTATTATCTGGACTGAGTTAGTGAGTCTTACTGAATGGATATATTGTGAATGACATACGGACTGACTGACAATGCTTAAACTCTAACTGGATTAAAAACTATTTAAACTACAAACAGTGTTTGTGTTCAGTGTGTGTATACTCTAAAACCCTTCCTCTCTCATTTGGCTGCCTGGCTTGACTGCTGCTGCATACTCTGCTAGGGGTTTATCCCCAAACACTAGCATTGGTTATGGGCCCAGCTGCACAGTCTAACTAACCAGGATATAGCAGTGAGAGTTGGTGTGAGTTGCACATTACTGTAAAAACAAACTGTTTTTATTAGTTTAAAATAGTCATATATCTGAAGAGTAATGGCACAAATAAATCTACCACATCTGTCCCTGATATCCAGGCTGGATGGAACAAACTATGTTTCATGGTCAATGAAATGTAGTTTACTTCTACGTATAGAAGGCTTGTGGGACATAATAACAAACCCACCAGATGTGAGTAGCTGGGATCCTGATGATGAAGAGGATAACCAAAAGTTACAAGACTATAAACGGAAGAATGAGCAGGCTTTATGCATCATAGGACTGACTCTCTGTGACCAGCAGCTTGTCCATATTCATGGAGAAGAAAATGCTGCAAACTGCTGGGAGAACCTCAGGAAGATATATGTTCGGGACAGTGTAGGAGCACATATAAATCTTACACGGAAGCTGTTTCGAACACATCTTCAAAGGAATGGAGACATGTTAGCTCATTTAAACTGTATGAAGAGCATTTTTCAAGAATTACAAGAAAAAGAGCTTATCTTTAATGAGCTGCAACAAGTATACATTATATTATCTTCATTAGATCAAAGCTATGATGACTATGTGACTTCGTTAGAAGTATTGCCTAAGGATAGCCAAGGATTAACCAAGATTACAGGCAGGCTACTAGAAGAAGCCAGAAGAAGGTGTGAACGTGACCAGCTGAGAGAAGATAAATCTAAGAAAGAAGAGAAATTATCTTCAAAGCTTGATAGAAACCAGCTTAGTAAAGGAAAGCACCCGGAAGAAGAGAATTTATCTTCGACGGCATACACAATTAAAAAGTGTTTTAATTGTGGAGGAAGAGGACATTTGGCAAGTTTTTGCAAAAAGGGAAAAAGCCAGAATGTAATAAAGCCCAAGAAAGCCTTTGAACTAGCCATGTTTAGCAACTGTGAAGTGAAGAATGATTTATGGGTGGTGGACAGTGGTGCATCCCACTGCATCACGAGAGATAAGACAAAATTTGTAAAAATGTCTACAAGCTCTCAACATATATCACTTGCTAATGGCTGGAACCTGAAAGCGAAAGGAGAAGGTACTGCACATTGTCCGTACATAAATCAGGATATAAAAATGTTGTATGTACCGCAACTAAAGTTCAACTTGCTTTCTGTAAGGGTATTAGTCAAACTAGGTTATGTAATTACATTTAAAAATAATAATTGCATAATTGAGAAGGATAAAAAAAGGGTAAGTGCGGCTTTAAATGGAACGTTATACATCTTAGATGATAGTAAGAAAGGGGAGGCACAGACTGTATTTAACAATATAAAGCCTCATAATGAATGTTGCATAGGCGTTTGGGGCATGTAAATTTTAAAATGCTAAAACGTACAGTACAGTTATCTGATGGAATAAGGTTAAAATCTTGTGATAAATATTTGCGTTGTAATGTTTGCTGTGAAGATAAGAGCAAAGTATTGCCTGCAAATAGGTTAAATGGTTTCAAAACCAAAGAACCTTTAGAAGTGATATTTGCAGACATCATAGGTCCAAAGAAACCCAGTATGGGGGGTGCTCGATATATACTGAGCATTATGGACCACCATTCTAGATATGGGTTTTGCTACTTAATGAAGAGCAAAACTGAAACATATCAACATTTTTTCAACTGGCTTAAATTTGCAGAAAGAAAGACTAAACGGCAACTGATAACCCTGGTGACAGATAATGGTACGGAATTTGTTAACAACAAATTCCAGAACAGACTAAAGGTAGCTGGAATAGAGCACAAGAAGTCTGCACCATACAGGCCAGAACACAACGCATTCATAGAGAGAAGAGGCCAAACACTACAGGCAATGGTTAGAACAATGTTAACTGATTCTGGATTACCTGATTCTTTGTGGGGGGAGGCTACAATGTGTGCTAATAACATATTGAACAACGTTGTTAACACAACGACAGGTGAAATACCATTCACCAAGTGGCATGGCAGGAAACCTGACCTAAGTTACCTGCACACATTTGGTGCACCAGCATGGGTGCATATCCCTACACAACTCAGGCATAAAGGCAACATAGAGCTAAACGATTTTTCTTCGTTGGTTACCAGGCAAACCATAGGGCATATAGATTTTGGGAGAAAGGCACATCTAAGGTGTTATGTAGTGCTAGTGCCCAATTTCTAGAGCACGTAGGATGGGAGAAGTTAGAACAGGATACCAATAAAGAAGTAATTATTGAATCCTATAGAAATCCCATTAGTTATCCCTGTAACTTTAAGAATAAAGTAAAGAGAGAAATACAGGAAGAAATAGAGCCCATAAAGGAAGAAATAGATCCAATAGCTGAGCAGGATGAGGAAGATGAACAGGTAGTAGTTAAAAAAAGTCCTCCTGCAAACCCTGTAATTCCCAGAAGAACTACACGAATATCTAGACCGCCTGATAGGTACCAGGCTAACACAGTGTGCCAGATTAATAAAGTTCCATGTACTGTAGATGAAATAAAAATGTATCCTACTAAGGATAAGGAAAGTTGGTATGCAGCAATGAATAAGGAACTGAACTCATTAAAGAATATGAAAGTATATGAGAATGCGAGATTACCTGTAGATATGAAGTCCATTGGCTGCAAATGGATCTTTAAGGTAAAATCTAATAAAGATGGAAATATAATCCATAAGGCACGATTAGTAGCCCAAGGTTTTAGACAGAATGCCAATGACTATGATGAGGTGTTTGCACCTAGTCTTAAGGCAGCAACCTTGAGGGCAGCTTTAGTGTGGGCAGCTAGCAAAAAATATATAATTAACCACCTAGATGTGGAAACCGCTTACTTGCACGCCCCATTAAGACACACTATATATATGAAAAAACCTGTTGGAATTAAAAGTGAAATAATAGATAATAATGATTGTTGGTTGTTAAAAAAAAGTCTCTATGGTCTTAAACAATCAGGCTATGAATGGAACCAGTATATTGTAAAGGAACTAAACAATATAGGATTCAGAGCTGGGTTAGCCGATCCATGTCTATTTAAGAGGGAGACAAATGGGAAAATATCATTATTATTGTTGTTCACTGATGATATTGCATTGATTACTGAAACTAATGATGAGGCCAATAAAATAATAACATCATTAGGAAAGAAAATAAAGATTAAGCAATTAGGGGAGATAAAAAAATATCTCGGTTTAAATATACAGAAAACACAGAAGGGCTTTAAGATATCTCAGGAAGATAAGATATGCAAATTGCTAATAGATTATAAAATGGAGCTTTGTAAGCCGGCTAAGACTCCAATGAGTCAGGAGTTTAGCAACACTAATGCACAAAGCCCGGGGTTTGATAAGGTAATTTATCAATCATTAATTGGTAGTTTGTCTTATATTAGCAATTGGTCTAGACCAGACATATCGTACAGTGTGAATCAGTTAGCTTGTTTCAATTCTGCACCAAGTGAAAGACACTGGATTGCAGCTAAAAGAATATTAAGATATCTTAAAAAGACAATGAATTATTCATTGTATCTAGAGCCAAAAGGTGATCTAATTCTGAGTGCTTATGCTGATGCTAGTTTTGCATCAGAAAGAGACACAAGAAAGTCGACTTCAGGAACAGCCATAATGCTGGGTAAGACATTAATAGGTTGGAAGTCAATAAGACAACAGCATATAAGTTTGTCAACTATGGAGGCAGAATTCTCCTGTTTATCGCTATTATGTACAGAATTGATTATGTATAAGCAAATGATGAATGATATAGGCATAACTGTGAATTATCCTATAATTATACATGAAGATAATCAGGCAGCAATTCAAATGGCCACAAATATTGCAATCAAAACTAGGAGCAAGCATACAGATTTAAGGTACCTAAACGTTAGACAATCTGTGAGAAGTAAAATGATACAGCTGGAGTACTGCATGTCGGAGGACAATGTAGCTGATAATTTTACAAAAGCCCAAGGTGCCAGGAAGCACCAGGAGAGTTGTGAAAACTATGGGGTTAGATTGTAAAGGTATTATATATTTATATCACCCAAAAGGGGAGAATGTTAGGTATAACATTGATACCCAACAAGGTTTGGGTGGATAAATATATAAACTAAGGTATCATAGTTTAAGTGTTTGTAACTTTAAGCACCACACTGCATGTAATTAGTCAATTAAGGGTGCGGTTAGAAACTGCAATAAGAGGAAGCAGGAGAAAGCTTGCTGCTTACTGCCTACTGTTTTACTGTTTACCGTTTGCTGTTTACTGTTTACTGCTGTTTACTGCTGGATACAACTGTTTATTACTGTTTTACTGCGACTGTCTACTGTTTGATCGTTCTACTGAATATCCAGCATTATCCTCTGGAGAAAGGCATCGGAGGAGGAGAAGATATCTTTATCGGCTGATAAAGATATAGTAAGGACTATTATCTGGACTGAGTTAGTGAGTCTTACTGAATGGATATATTGTGAATGACATACGGACTGATTGACAATGCTTAAACTCTAACTGGATTAAAAACTATTTAAACTACAAACAGTGTTTGTGTTCAGTGTGTGTATACTCTAAAACCCTTCCTCTCTCATTTGGCTGCCTGGCTTGACTGCTGCTGCATACTCTGCTAGGGGTTTATCCCCAAACACTAGCACCATGGCTGAAACTACCCACCACAAAAACTTCAGATAGGACTTTAGGTCAAATCAACTTATTAAAATTAAATAGTTTAAATTGATCTCATATACACACATCCAATCACACCCTTTACTGTTACACTGGCCAGGTAAAATATAGGGTGATGGGAAGTTCAAGGCATCTGATGACAAAGGCAAATCTTCAAATCCTGTTAGTTCCGCTCCTCTTTTGTGTAAAAAAAAAAATTCTTTGTTCTCTACAAATGCTTTTGATCTTCTAAAGCAGTGATCCCCAACCTTTTTGACGCCGCGGCCCGGTACCGGCATCAGCTGGGCGCCGCGGCCCGGTACCGGCATCAGCTGGGTGCTTTCTACCCAGAAAAGCTCACTGGAAGCGCTGGCGCCGCCATCTTTTTTTTGATGAAAACGTGCTTCCGGTGAGCTTTCTACCCGGAAAAGCTCACCGGAGCACTTTTTCATGAAAAAAAGATGGTGGCGCCCAGCAAGCCAGCGGCCCGGTAGGAGTTGTTCCGCGGACCGGGACCGGTCCGCGGACCAGTGGTTGGGGACCCCTGTTCTAAAGTACAGGAAGAGAGGATATCTGGCTCCTTCTGACCTTCATGTTGAGATGAAGATGAAAAAAATACTCATTGGTTATAATCTCATCTAGATGAAAATTTGTTTGATAATCAATTGTTTGAGGTTTCTTACTTCATCTCTTCCATTCTTGACTAGCTTTACTTGTCAATTGTGACATAGCTTAATTCCTTGAGTTGCAACAATGCACGCGTTCATAATTATGATTAGGCGCTTCTTCTATATGAGAATCTGCAATCACCACTCAGTTCTGATTGTAGAAAATAATGAAAACTGTTTTCCTGTGGCCAGAGATCACTTTCCAAACAATGTAGGGGAGACATGCACAGTATGGCATCTGGAATTCTGTGGGAAGAAATATCCATCTGGTTCAGTTCTAAGCTGGGAGAAAGATACTGGAAACATGGAGGCTGATTGGAAACATGGTTTAATGAAGAAGCAGAACCACATGGAGTTGAGAGGGGGAGGGTTATATCTTCTCTTGGGCTTTGCACTTGAGCTTCCTATTCCTGTGCAAGAACATGTACTCTATTGACTGTTGTAAGACTCTCATGGGGCCATGTAGGGGTTATGTACGGATCATAGCTGGCTCTATAAGCAAAGTACAATCCTAGGAGTTTATCTGAGCTCCTAGGTTTGGTTGAAGTTTGGGCTGAGATGATGGAATGACTGAAATATCCTTAGGAGATTGTGCAATGTAGTGAGCTCTGCTAAATGGTAGTGGGTTAATCCTATTATGTCCTGAAGGATCATGTTCTATTCTTCTAATCCCAACATCCTGGAGCTGAACATCTACTGTTTTGTAGATAGGCTGGCCCAGTCTTTCTTAATGGGCACAAAATATCTGCTGCGGGTTGGTTATTAAGAGTGAGTATGCTTCCTACCTCTGAAAAAAACATGTTTCTCCATTTGTCATACAGGGAAATATATTTTTCTGCCTTTTTAATATTCCTCACAATATTTCATTCTTCCAGGGAGGAGGGTTGTTTCCCACAATTCCTTCCAATGAATAGGAAGGCAGAGGGTTTAAAATGGAGGATACGGCTGTAGTCCAAGTGTGGAGACTTTTTTGCTGAAGTCTTTTTATCCACAATTCCCATCTGAATCTAGCCCATTTGCAAAATCTTTCGGTATCTTTCTTTTGCTTGCTTCTCTCCACCACCACATCAAGTTTGATCCCATTCTGTTCAATTTTTAAAGAGCTATACTGCTGATAAAGAAACAGAGTGCTGTTTTTTTTAACATTCCTTTGTCTTGGAATGAATAATAAAAAGCAATTGAAAACAAAAAGGAAAGGCAGGCATATGAGCAAATAAGTGAGTTCAATGTTGTTAGACTGCAGTCTTTGAAATGCAAGTAGTCTTAAGAACTGGGGAGGAGGGGAAACAGAGAATTAAGATTTAGGGCCATGCAAAGCTTCAAATAAGCACTTCAGTTTGATGAAACTTCAATCACATCCCTTCACTGAAACATATTCATGAACTGAAGCAGAAAGGCACTTCTGCTCAGAAAAACAAATCAAGTGGTTGTTGAGAGTGGATGGCTTTTCTTCTCGTTTGGGGAGAAGTTACAGGCAACATGCAATGCTGTAATTTTATTTTTACATAAGGGAAATGTGAGGCGCTTGAGTCTTGTGACGAGTTCTCTGATATTTACAGGATTAACTAGCCAATGAGTTTTATTACTCTCTGCCTGTATAAGAGTTCCTCTGGAGTGGCAAGGCTTAAGTGCTCAAGACTAGATCCAGACTGCAAATACCCAGATGACCATGAAACTGGAAGTAAAGAGATAATAAAACTCTTTGCTCCCATCTAGTGGTCAAGCAGAATTAGATCTGGCAATCTTAACAGTCTTTGGATGTCATTTATTCTCTTACTCCTACTTCTTATTTTTTTAATGCAGTCTCAACTTGGCTAAGGGAATGTTACAATTCTGGACTGGTTTTGCCAACACAACAGGGAGTTCAACTTTATTCTGAACCTTCTCTTAATATGAGCTTTCCAAGACTGACAGACCAATATGCACTCTTGCAATGAAGCTTGCTTTTAAATTCTGCAAGATTGGGGAAGGTTCAAAACTCTTGAAAATGAGTGAAGGGTGCCAGACTACTGTAGAGATACTGTCAATAAACTGTTTATTGCTGTCAAGAAAAGGAGGATAGCCAGGCTAATGTTCTACTGTAGTCTCTGTGACAGTCTCTTTTTCTGTCTTCCTGCCTCTGAAATTATCACACTGAATTTTGGCATGGTTAATATTCTATAAGGGGCTGTTTTGGCATTCCCCCACCCTCTCTCTCTCTCTCTCTCTCTCTCTCTCTCTCACACACACACACACACACACACACACACACACACATATTTCTGCCTGCCTGCCTGCCTACCTACCTACCTACCTACCTACCTATCTCTATCTACTATCTATTTCCAGATCAAATTGAAAAGTAGGTAGAATCTACTATGATCCCTGAGTGAATTAAGTCCATGAAAAATTGAAATGGAATGGCAAAGAACAAGGCTATAGAAAACAAGTGGGAAAAACACCGGTAGGTCTGATGGGTCCTGGAGGGGAAAAGAATATTCCCAGGCATTTTAATGAACCTGCAAATGAAGCACTTGAAAGAAGGAAATCATTTTTATCCTAAAAGTAAGGGGATGGGAAGACAATGATTTAATGATAATTTATAGATTGTGACATATGGTATTCAAATTGAGAGTTAATAAAACACTTCACTGCTATAATTCATCTATGCAGAAATGATCTAGGACAGGGGTGTCATACTCACAGCCCGCAGGCTGGATGTATCATGTGCTAGCCCCGCCCCCACCCAGTTTAGCAAAGTGGGGAAAGTTCCGATACATCACGTGATGCCACCGTGACACCACGACTTTGACACCCCTGATCTAGGAGAATCAGCCCAATCAGATGCATCTTTGAAAAGTAAAGTGAATTTGCCTTTTGACTACTTTTCAATGACTATCTTGTTACATTACCAAATCATCTGGTTGCACAGTACACAACTTAAACAAAACAAGGCTTTATTAAACTATTCTGATTCTTCTAGTTTATCAGGACCTACAAGAAGAAGCAGTAAGCCAACTGCCCATTCAGAGTTCGCTCTTCCTGGTCATTACATCTCTATAGATTTGTCTTTGGAAACTCATGTTATTGCCAGCAAGGAGTGTCTACACCTGCCACCCTTTTTAAGCAGGGGGAAAAAAAGTATTCTAGACATGTGAAGCATTCTCTCTCCATCCTGAGGTTGTCAAAAAATTCAATATAGCAGCTGCAACACAGAAACAAAGTCCAACCAATTTTTAAAAATTGGTATTGGCATAATTCAGTTGCATTGTTGTAGCTGTTGTCTTGATTTTTTTTTTTTTTTTAACTCCCATTATCCAGCCACAATGCTTGTTTACAGCAACCCGGAGATGGGTGGGACTGGTCTCTCCTGCAACAACTGTACAGACCACTCATGCTACAGAACACAGAGCAACTGTGCTGTTTGTTCAGCCCCACTCACTGCTTGAAAAGGGCAGTTCCCCATTTGTGGTGGTGGGGGGGAAACACACTGTCTAAAAGTTACACTTGAATCAGACCAAGACACAACATGATAGCAAGCTGATCAGCAGAGATCTCTGTTTACCTTAATAACCCAATAGCACCCCTATCTGGAAGATCTCTATTGTTCTACTACAGAATGATTTCCACCCCAGTCATGATGCAGACAAAGATTCTCATCTTTGTACAGTTCATAAAGTTAAATGCAGTAGTTTGTGTCAAGTTCCATCTATCTGAACTGCCCTGTTATGAGATCTGGATTGGAATATTAATATCTACATTTTTTTATATGTAATGGTGTTTGATGAACTGCTGCTAACAGTTTTTACAAACTGTTAGCTAATAATTTCATTTTAACATTTAACTCAATACAAATAAACACATTTCATTTCTTTACTATATATTTTCCAAAGGGAACCAAATGTTGATTGGATATCACCAGAGCTCAGCAGAGTAGAAACTGTCCATCAATTATGGAGTGATTTGTTTGAATTGCATCTTCACCTTGCTGGTGTGTGTGTGTGTGTGTGTGTGTGTGTGTGTACCTTTGAATCAAGGTTCATTCCTTGTCACTGCCTGAACATGTGTCAGCAGTTTTTTTTTCTTGGCAAGATTTTTCAGAAGTGGTTTGTCATTGCTCCCTTCCTAGTACTGAAAGAGACTATATGGGCCAAGGTCACCCAACTGAGTTTGCATCTAAAGCAAGACTAGAATTTGAAGTTTCCTGGTTTCTAGCTTAAGATATCAACCACTACACCAAACTGTCTAATTTTGTGTGATTGTTTTTGTTAAGAATGAAGTGGATGAAAAATATATTTCCACTGGAAGTGTTAATCTGATAATGATACTGTATATTTATTTTCATTTATGATTCACTTTTTATACTTGTACCACGCCTCTCATTGACCTCTCTATTTTAGGAAAAAACATATATTCATACAAGGAAATCTGGTGTTAAATACAAATCCAGTTTATGCATGAACTTGATAGTCATCATGATACAGAATGAAATCTATGTAGGTTTAAAAAATAACTCTCATTTTAAATTAATGTGAAATTTTAATTAATATTACATTCCAGCATTTGGAGAAAAATAATTCTTTGCTTCCATCAATATTAAAGTTGTTGTTTTATCTTATGAACTGCAGAAATGTAGGCTATCGTTAGATTGTGGCAATTATTATTGGAATTAACTCAGAATATTTTTCAGCCCATATATAATAATTCTACTTAATATCTCTTGGAATATTGTGGGACTCCTCAATTCATACATTCTCCATGTTTCCAATCTGTAAGAGAACTGTATTGATAGCTTGCAGTAACTATAATACTATTTGTTTGCCTTTTGTGAAAAATGTTCTGTGAAATGGGGATTGAATGGTGAACACCTTTTTTTTTTTTGCTTTACATTTATTCATAAAGATGGTAAACAAAACATGATTTAGCATAACCCAACCTCTGAAATAGAATCTTTTCAAACATCTGATTCTTGCTTCTCAACAACACCCTGATTAGCAACAAAATAGAGCTGAATGCTTTATGTCTTTTATTGCACTATCATAAGGAATTTCAGATCCATCATGGATAGTTTGCAAATCATGTTTTATTTATTTTTATTTTTTATTTATTTGATTTGCCAATTGTTTACAAGATAATAAGTATAAGTGTATACATAGTTGTGAATACATGAAATGGGTACATATAAGAAAAATAAAAGAATAAGAGAAACAATAGGACAGGGACGGTAGGCACGTTGGTGCGCTTATGCACGCCCCCTACAGACCTCTTAGGAAAGGGGTGAGGTCAATAGTAGACAGTCTAAGGTTAAAGTTTTTGGGGTTTGGGGAAGAGACTACAGAGTCGGGTAGAGTATTCCAGACATTGACCACTCTATTGCTGAAGTCGTATTTCCTGCAATCAAGTTTGGTGCGGTTTACTTTGAGTTTGTATCTATTGTGTGATCTTGTGTTGTTATGGTTGAAGCTGAAGTATTCATTGACAGGTAGGACATTGCAATGTATGATTTTATATACCATGCTTAAGTCAGACTGAAGACGGCGTAATTCAAGGTTTTCTAGTTCTAGAATTTCAAGTCTGGTGGCATAAGGTATTCTACAACGAGTAGAAGAGTGGAGAACTCTTCTTGTGAAATATTTCTGGACTTTCTCAATTGTGTTAATATCAGATACGTAATGAGGGTTCCAGACTGATGAACTGTATTCGAGTATTGGTCTAGCAAATGTTTTGTATGCTCTGGTTAGTAGTGTGATATTACCAGAGAAAAAGCTACGTAGGATTAGGTTAACAACTCTTAATGCCTTTTTGGCTATGTAGTTGCAGTGGGCTCTAGCACTTAGATCATTAGAGGTGAGTATTCCAAGGTCCTTTACAGAGCTTGGGTCATCAACAAGATCTTGACTGTTCAGCTTGTATTTTATTTTCTGATTTTTTTTTGCCAATATGTAAGACAGAGCATTTATTTGTTGAGATTTGAAGTTGCCATTTGTTTGACCATTCAGATACATAGTCAAGATCTTTTTGTAGGGTAGCAGTATTGTCTGTGGTATTGAACAGCTTTACATCATCAGCGAAGAGAACGCAATTGCTCTTAATATGATCACAGAGGTCGTTTATGTAGAGTATGAAGAGAGTTGGTCCTAGAACACTGCCCTGGGGGACACCACTATTGACAGGTACTGGATTTGATAGGGCGCTCCGATTTTGACCATTTGTTGTCTGTTTGACAGGAATGCTTCTATCCAGTTATTCAGTTGTCCAGAGATACCATAGGATTTTATTTTTAGGAGTAGTTTGTCGTGTACCACTGAATCAAAGGCTTTACAGAAGTCTATGTAGATTGTGTCTATTGCTTTGCCCTGGTCGAGTTGTGTCGTCCATATGTTTTTGCAGTGTAAGAGTTGCAGATTACAGGATAGTTTTTTTCTGAAACCAAATTGTTTATTGGAGAGTAGGTTGTTTGTCTCTAAGTGGAGGATGATGGATTGGTTAATAATTGATTCCATGACTTTACAGGAGACGCAGCATAAGGAGATTGGCCTGTAATTTTCAACTAGGCTTGGGTCTCCCTTTTTGAAGATGGGGATGACTGTGGCTTGTGACCATAGGTTAGGCAAGGAGCTGGTCCTGAAAGATTTTTCAAAGATTATGCTTAGAGGTTTGGCTATGGCAGTGGATAGCTTTCTTAAGAAGTAGGCACATATTCCATCTGGTCCAATAGATAGAGATGGTTTTAGATTGCGTAGTGATTTTTCAACATTGTCTTCTGTGAAATCGATATGTATTAGATCATTGTTGTTATCTGTGGTACGGCTAGGAAATACTGGGCATGATCCATTGCTGTTTACAAATACTGAGCCGAAGAATGTATTAAAGATGTTGGCTTTAATGGTGTCGTCGTTGCAGTCTTTACCATCAGGTCCTATCAAGGGAGGGATGGACCTTGAGTCTTTTAGTTTGTTGTTTACAAAATTGTAAAAAGCACGGGTGGAATTGGTGCTTAGAAGGTTTTCCTCTTGTTTGATGTGATAATTGGTGCATTCGGTCTTTATCTGGTGGCATAAATTTTTGTATCGGTTTTTGAAATTGGCCACGTGACCAGATTTGTTTTTCCGCCAGAGAGATCTCTTTTTGGATTGAAGTTTCCTTATTGATATGGGTAATCTGCTTTTTTGTTTTGTTTTGGGAGTTGTTGTTGGAACATATAGTTTGATGACTCTTTTGACTTCAAGTAAAAATATGTTGTAATGGTCTTCAACGGTATTGCATCCAGTGAATAGAGATTGCCAATCAAGGGATGAGAGATCGTTGTCTATAAGATCATAGTTGCCTTTTTTGAAGTTACAATAGGGGATTACATCATTGTGGTGATTTTTGTGTGGGCATATGTTGAGACAAAAGTCAATCATATTGTGGTCACTACTGGAAAAGGGTTCTTTAGTTTGTATTCCGTAAATTAAATTCAAACTGTTGCAGAAGATGAGATCGAGGCAGTTGTTTAGTCTAGTGTTGTTGATTACTAGTTGTTCCAGTCCCAGATTTGTAATAGCATTGTAGAAGGTTGTGTGTATGATTTCAGTTGTACAATCATTTAGGGTCCAGTCAATATGAGGTAGATTGAAATCACCAAGAAGGATAAAAGGGTATGGGCAGGATGCAGCCCATGTTAGTAATGTATTTAGCTTGTTTACATGTTCGATGTCATAATCAGGTGCTCTGTAACATAGTAAGAATCGAATTGTGATATTTAAGGATAGTTCACAGATGATGGTTTCAGGAAGGGCAAGCTCCTGGGTAACTTGGATATTTTTTAGATGTAAGGATTTTTATAGAATATAGCAACACCACCTCCTCGACGATTTTCACGATCTGATCGGTAAACATGATAGTCTCTTACTGTGGTAATGGAGTCGGGGAGAGATGCATTGAGCCATGTTTCACAGACAAATATAATGTCGAAGTTAGCCATATTTAGGAGGAAGAGAAATTCAGATATTTTATTCACGAGGCTTCTTGCATTGAGTAGTTTGCATTTAAGGCCGGCAGTAGTTGGAATTGAGGTAGTTGGGGGCGTGCGTGCCTAGTCTTGGGTGATGGTGGATGGGTTGAGGTAGGGTTGTGGTTGAGGGTAAAAGCTGAGTATTGGGTTGCGTGGCTTACTTTTGATACAGTCAGCATGGTAGTCAATGTACAGGTCCTTCTCTCCATTGTCTAGACGGTTTTTGAGTTCGATGCGGAGTACACGGGAGCGGGCACGTTGCTGTATGGTTAGGTCAGGGCGGCAACGGAGGTTCTTATGGTTGGTGTTGGTTTTGGCGAGTGAGTTTATAGTATAAATGAATTTACGTTTGCTTGATTCATTTTTGCAAATGACCCTGCACAAGCGTGGGGCCACAGAGCCGTCTCTATTTTTGAGCTCTCGGTCGATGCGGGAAATGTCAAGTATTTCATCAGCGGAGATGGTTGATGCTTGATAATCTCTGATGATGTTTCGGACAGTTGTGATGTCATCATTGACATTGATGTCTTCTAGACCAAATAAGATGGCGTTTGGACGTTTCCGTTCACGCTCAACGGCTTCTCTGATGAGGATTGGGATATCAATATTTGTCTGGGTTGTGTTTATTTGTGGATTGGGTTTTGGATTGGATTGTGGTTGTTTGGTAGAGATGTGGTTTGTAGCTATTGGATGTTCAGGTTTTTTTGCGTTGTGTCTTTTTTTTTCAAGGTTGGATATTCTTTCTTTTACGGCGTCCAGGGATGCTACTATGGTGTTGAGGGATGTTTTAATGGTTTCGATGGTAGGGGATGTTTCAATGGTTTCGATGGTATCAACTCTTTCAGACAGATCCAGTTTGGGTCTGCATGATTTGCAGAAATATGGAAACTCATTGGATGATTTTAGGTATTGAATCATCTGCTCAGGTAATCCCAAGCAGTCATGATGAGTGTATTTTTTACACAGAGAACATTTGATGGAGTTTTCATTATCCTTTAGATTTTTGTAGCATTTAAGGAATGTGCAGGAGTCTTGTGGTTCATTGGTGGGGATCATCTTCTCTTTAGGTTGTGTTCTGTTATATCATACTTTTTTCCCTTGGTTTGCTCAGTGGTAGCTACTGCTTGGCAATTCAAGGACTGCCAATGAAACTATGACAATTTTACATGGGTCTGGCTTTGAGGAATAGTGTATGATATTGCATGTACAACATATTGTCTATATAAGACTAGCAGTACATCTCTAAAATATTCAGAAAACCCAGCTATTTATGATTATATGCATTATAAAAACCTAGGGATAGAAAAATCTGGATTGGAAGAAAAAAATGCAACTGAAATGAATTCAAAACTTAAACCCTTCACATTTTCCATAGCAACTATTTGAGGAGATATATAAAATTTTTATTAGAGATCTTCCGGTTTGAGTTCCTTCGGCGACAGACAGAAATCCGCAATTGTTTCGGTCCGGGCTCGCCACTGGAGCGCCCCAAGCCGGCTGGTTTCGGAGCTAAGCCACCCCATAGAGGTGGTGAAGAGGGGGGAGACTGCCAGCAGGGTTGAGGAGAGCCGCATCTCTCCTCCTCAGCTGGCCATTACTCCCTTTCCCGAAGGCGGTTGCAGCGGTGGTCAACAATGGCCACCTCAAAGAAGAACTTGACCGGAAAAGAATGTGCAGGAGGAAGATAAGAAGTGAAAGTTTTGGCTGACTGGGTTAAATTGCAAAAGCAACAACCCTGGAATTTAAACTTACAAAAAAATAACATTGCTCCCAAAGAAGAGTGGGAAGCAGTGAAGGAAAGTGAAAAGGGAAAGGTTTGGGTGTTTTTTTCTTCTTCTCTCCCTTTCCCGATACTGACAACTAAGAGACTTAAATAAGAAAATTGGACATTGGAAATTGGAAAAATTCGCTTTGACATCAACAGGCAATTAAGCTGAAAATAAAACAAAATGTCAAAGGGATAATAAAGATTTCTGGACACTAATTTTTTTTTTCATAAGCAGGAAGGGATAGAAAAAGAAAAAAAGGGCAGGATCTGGAAAGAGGGAGGAGACTGCCTGGAATTAAAAAGAATCTACAGTAAAACTTCAACAAGACTTCCAAAAGATACATCCTCTATCTTATCCGATTGGCCACTGTAGGCCATATATTTAATAGAAACCAAAAGCATACACCATTTATTTCTTTGCGGAAGTATCTTGATAATGTATATCTTATCAAGATATAATTTGATAAGAAGTTACAGTACATATTTAACAAGGTCTTGACTAGAACAGTTGATGCCAAAGAAATATACATTTATAAATACAACCCTATTGAGTTTATTTCCAGGTAGATAAATACAAAATTCTAGCTCAAAATACGCTCAAATTTTAGGACTGAATTTCAATTCTTGTCAAAATGTTTGTGCATCTGAAATTAATTTGAAACAAAAAATGATTTAATTCTGTCCATATTAATTATACCATTATAATGTTTTTTTCACCCTTTTGGTGAAGAATTCATCATACACTGGTTTGAAGCTTTAATCATGTTTTTCTTATTACTGTTAATGACTGATATATTGGAAACTCATATTATTGATGTATTTTTAATCAGTGTATAACTTCACCTTGTAGCAATGAGCAAGATGTTTGGTCATGCAACATATGAAGATCAAGGTTTAGCTTAACTTCAGTGGTGGCAATTCACTGGGTGATTTTGGACCAGTTGTAAGTTTAAAAAATAAAGCCAGGGAAGATACCAATTTAAGCCTCTTTGAGAAAAGGCAATGTATAAATGTAACAAATAAATAACACACTGGTGCAATATTTATTGAAAATAAAGAAGAACAAACCCATCATGGACACCAAATGAGGCCAATCCACTCTAATTCCTGATAGTGAGGCAATATGGATTTCTTGTCATCCTCTTAAGCAGGAATAGTCATCCTTTTGTCCAATCTAGTCAACTAGTCTGCCCATATATTATCAACTGATGAGCGTAAGGCTTTACCACTTTATATTAATACTTAATACTAAAGGTCAAGGTTCCCCCGCACATGCATGCTAATAGTTTCTGGCTCTAGGGGGAGGTGCTCATTTCCATTTTTAAGCCAAAGAACCAGCACTGTCTGAAGATGTCTCCATGATCATGTAGCCGGCATGACTAAATGCCAAAGGTGCATGGAGCACTATTACCTTCCCATCAAAGTGGTCCCTATTTTTCTACTTGTATTTTTATGTGCTTTCGAATTGTTAGGTTGGCAGAAGCTGGGAGAAGTAACAGGAGCTCACTCTGTTACGTGGCACTAGGGATTCAAACCACTGAACTGCTGACCTTCTGATTGACAAGCTCAGTATCTTAGCTATTGAGTCACCACATCACCCACCTTATTATCCAATGTTTCAACAGTGTCATGAGCAGTATTAATGTGGGGGACAAGGAAAAGTAAATGAAGAAACAGATTTCTGTCTGCTCTTAATAATTATTGAAAGTTTGGCCTTCACCTACTCTAATATATAGGCTTTGTGTAATTTAGAAAAATATTAAAATATAAAATATCCAATAAAGTAGTAGCATATTATATACATTTGTTAGAAAGTGTTTTCTACTAAACTAAAAAGATACTCCCATTCAGGCTTTATCATTCCTTCAAGAAAAATAGTAGACCTCTAAGAGAGAATATTTCATTAGAAGATAATATCTATAGCTCATGGTTGAACTATGGAATTCTTGGTGCTCTCTAAGCTTGGTTGTGCTTAGAACTCCAGAGAATATTACCTCCTGGCTTCCTGCTGTTCTTATGTTTTATAGATGCTAAACCCCAGAAAGAAAAACAACAGAACACGAAAGATGGGAATCATATTTCTGAGAGTTAAATTAGATGTGCCATAGGGGATATGTAATACAGATCTCCTGTGTTTTGATATGTATCTTTATCTATATTCTTGCTACCAACCAACACCATTCTCCCAACAAAATAGTTCTGATTGAAAACTACTCCTTTCTGTGCAATTTTCTTGAGCTCAGGGATACCCAAGTGACTGTTAGCTGCACAGGATGCAACAGGCAGCTATCTAATCATTTTGTTTTGCAAAACAAAATGCAAGAAAGTGGTATTGATCATGGACTGGCATGGCAGGAATTGCAAAAGACATCGAATAAGGGAGGGGGTTATGATAAGAAATTTCCTATCTCATGCTCAATTAGCTTACAAATTAACAAAGCTAACATAGGATAAGAAGTCATTGCCATGCCTTAAGAAATCAGTAGCACAGGTACAGAAAAGTTGTGCTTTGTGGTCCAGTTTTCCAGGGAACTAATACCAGGTTACTACTTGGTGTATCTGCAAAACTTTCAACTCTGGTTCCTTTTTTGCACTTCAAGACATTTTTGTTGTATGAAACTCACTGATGGGCAATCATCTACTTATTTTGACTGTCTCATGCTTTTTTTCTCTTCATTAAATGAGTTACAGTTAGGGTTATTGATGGTTGACAATTACCTCTAAAAATGTATGTACCCATGCTGTAAGAAGGACATCACAGCAATTGCTTATGTCCATGGTATACAAAAATCTTTGGATCACAAAATTTCAAAGATAGTGACAGACAAAAAGGAACAAGAACTGATATCTGATTTTGTTTCTCTGTGTTGCAAAGACTTTGTGTTGCATAACATATAGGGTTGCTTTCTGGTATTTGTAGCCTGATTTTAATAGAGAGGAGCTGCTTGGTAATTGTTAATTTAATTTTTAAATTTTAATTAAGTCAATCTAGTCACCAATAACATAAGTTGTGGTTCGCCGGCAGCCCGTGCAGCCGGCAGAGGTATTGGACAGTGAGGACAAAAGGGAACCAGTCAGGGAGTCTGGAGAGGACTTGGACGAGGGTCCTGCATCCAATGCAGGGATGGGGCTAGGACCATCTGGATTGGGGTGCTGCTTTCGGAGCCTTTGGAGTCTGGCAGCAGCAAGGCGGAGGACCCAGGGGAGCCTGTTCCCAGTGTGCATGTGCACAGAGCTGCTAGAAGGAGAGAGCAGCTGAAGCAGAAGTGGCGACTTGGGAGTAAGGCTGGGAGGTGATTGACCCTCCCATAAGGGATAAAAGTCAGACCTCAGTGATGAACACTTTGCAGGAAGCAAAGCAGTTCAATTAGATTCCAAGTCCTTCTTGGAGCTCTGTACTCTGGTCGATTTTTTCTGATACTTTGGGTGGGTTCTGTTATAATTACTTTGGAGACTTCTGTTTTTGTCAGCATTCCCCAGCACTGACAAGTGTAGGCTTATCTTGGGAAACTGTGTATAATTAGTTCTGGCTGGAAAATGAAAGTAATTCCCAGCGTTGCATTAAAATAAAATAAAATGAGCTTGTGTTTCAGTACGTTCGACGAAGCCTGGGTCCGAACAACATATAGATTGTCTCTTGGTTATACTGTTACTGACTGTTTACATATTTGCATATGTGTGAGCTGTTTCTGTGTCTGTTTTTATTTCCAACTTGTTTCTATTACTTTCCAATTCATAGTAGAGAAATCAAAAATTTGCCTACAAAATTTTGTATTCTTCAACTGTAGAGTTGACCCACTGTCAATGAAATAATATTGGAAAGTGTATTATTCATGGGCTTTTTTTTCATTGTAGCAGGGTAAGCCTGTTCTTTAAGTAATTCAGGTTTTAAGTCACTCCATTTGCCCTGCACCTCCTGTTAGGAATAACAAGGTTACCTAACATAGTTTGGGTAAAATAATATATATAAACTATGATAGTGAGTTTATGTGTGTGTCACTTTAAACTGCAAAGCATGTAATTTTGGGTGCGGCTGTAAAACCGCCATAAGAGGAGCAAGAGAACTTGATTGATTGCTGGCTTACTGGATTGCTTGCTGACGATGATGGATTGATGGTTTGATAACTGCGTGTTCCCTGTTGCTGAAGGAAGAAAGGAGGTTTGACTTCTTCATATCTCTACTGCAAAGAGATATATTACTGGACTGATATTTGTAAGTTTACTGACCTCTTTTTCGACACTGGACTTTGCAACTGAATAATCCCGGACGGACTGAACTAGTGAATGATATATGGACTGTTTTGACTATGCTAAAAATCTTACTGGAATAAACTATTTAACTAGCACATTGTATCTGTTTTACTGAGTGTAAGCTACAAAAACGTTTGTCTCACATATTTGCCTGCCTGCCTGACTGCCGTGCAGATTCTGCAAGGGTGTATATCCCTAACACCTCCATCACTTTTCTCATGGGATTAGATAAACAGAATTTACAAAAAGCTAACAAATTACCCTCTCTAGAATCTTGCTGAATTGTACACTTATTTCAATCTTTAAATAAAACAAGAAAGTTTAATGAAAAGGTCCTCCTTGAAACTTCTGCAAGAAAGCCTCCAGACAAAATTAGATTGAAGCACATAAATTTTTAATTTACTGTAGATAATATCTACAGATGATAGGACAGGGAGTACAAATAGAAACAGATTTAACAAAAAACAAAAGTCATTCAGCACTTTTCATGCAGAGAATTGGCCCTGAGGCAGGATGGTTAAAAAAGGGTGGGAAAGGTCATTCAAAAGATGATATATTTCTAGAACTGACTGTCACAAGCATAATTCTACAAAGTTGGGGAAAGAAGCCCAACGTTATCTTCCAGCTGGAAATGCCCAGTGTTGTCTGATGTAATATCTTGCCATGAGACATGTCTTTAGTGCCACTTTTTCTTATGACATGAAGTCATAAGTGTTGGATTCCATGCCAAATAGGTAAAAGAAACCATGAACTGGGCACAGAGGAGTAAATGACAAATACATGATGACTAAACACTGGTTATTGAAATTATATTGGACCACAGCAGTTTTAGAAGAAGTGAATGGAAGACATTCTTTTAAAAGACTGTGTCATTGTCTGTGAGGAAAAATTATCAGGGATCATTTGAAACTAGGGTGTCATCTTCATTTTTAAGATTTGAGATTTGTTATGCAATGCATGATAATAAATCTGCCACCTCCAGAATTTTAAAAATAGCTTTCTTGTTGAAATAAAATACCAAAGCCATTTTCTTCTTAAAAGCGAAACACCCATCAGTGCCTAAACGTATTTATGAGTTTAGGGAACTTTATGGAACGGACAACAGTAGCTGTCTGAACTATCAGGTGGACCATACCAAGAGTCAATTTCACAGGAAGGCTAAATCTACTTTTATTAAGAATAGTTACAATAACAGAACCTTGCAAGTCTAATTATGGTGTACTTCCTCCCCTTCTTATGCTCCTATGAATTACCATAGGGCGGTTTCTGCTTGGCCCTGGTTCACAAATTTTCTGCTGGTTTTGGAGTTAAGATGTGTTTTTCCCTTTGATAATTGGTCACTCTTATCTTCATCAAGGTCATCCTCCTTAAACTCTAAAATAACATTATTTAAATTTTAAAAAACTGCACATTTTCTAACTACAACACTAATACAATAACCTAGAACCTTACTGGTGTGAATGATCAAGTGATACCAGAAAACCATTCCTATAAATCAGGACATTGCCCTCTCCTCACATGTCTTTCATTTATTCACAGACAAGTCAAGGCCAGTTGCCAAAAGGTCAGATATCTAGGCAGAATATGAATTTTATTCATTTTATAAGAAAAAGGACTCATGTTTAAAAGTCCCTCCTTCACCTTTAAAGACAATGAACAACAAAGACTGCTGCTCCATTACTTGTTTTGTAGATTCCACCAGGGGAATTAGCATTGTTTTTTTTGAAAGGTGAAGAAAGAGCAGCCTGGAAATAAATGCCCAAAAATAGGCTTGTAGGCTGTGGCTTTTGCCTGTTAGAATGAGAACGTTAGCAAAAGATGAGCATTCAAAAGCCCACTGCCATTATCAGCCAATCAAACCAGAAAGCAAAAGAATGACACCATATTGTAAACTTGCTACTTAAAGGGAGATGCACATGTTCCTTTGTTCTTTCAGAATACCACTGATGAGAACACACTTCATTTTTAAAGGCATTTTGAAACTCAGCATCAATAGGATGCCACATTCAATACATGCATACACAAAGTCCTAAAGCTGATTTTAGTATCTTATTCTATTATCCTTTGAACATCACAGTATGATCAGCATGGCTGTGTGAACTGAAACATATTATATAACTTCGGGCATGTGCATGGACAGACTTACATCTTTGATGCAGCCAGCATTCTAACTTTAGTTTCCTGCTTTTAGGTTGCCCTCCTAAAGTTCAATTGCCCATGGTAGAAAATCATAAGGAAAAAAAAATCCATTTCAGGCAGTTAAGGTATGGCATGATTGCAAACAGAGGAGTCCTCTTCTGTGATCTGCTAATTGCTAAAATATATATATATATATTAAATTTATATGTCGCTCGACTCTTAGCAACTCTCATTGCCATGCTGCATGAACAATATGTGATAGACATGGAGATACATAGTGTTGCTGTGTCATGCAGAGCCACCAGCTGTTGAAACAGGAACAAGAGATGATGTTCCATTAGATGGGGATATTTTGAAGCATCAGTATTCTGGGTAGATGAACCTTAATCTAGCACTACCCTAGTTCTGCTTTCCTGATGACATTGTAGTGCATATGTAATCTCAGTGCCATCTGGAATGATCTAGTCCTTTCCAGATCCAAGGCCATCTTGCATAATCAGATGCTATTTGTGGATGTTGCGGCTAATATGAATAAGCTCTGCCGAATGGATTGGGTTTTACATATTGTCCTAATGTACATTATTATGAACTTCAGTTATGGTTTGGCTGCTTGGATAGCCAATAATTACACACCAATAGGGGAGATTATTTAAAATCTTAGCACAGATCCTTTTTCCAGGAGGTCTCCAGTAAAAGGTATTTATAATAGACTACTACCTTTTCTTCTTTTAAAAAAGTGTATGTGAATGCAAACAGATAGAAATAATAGGTCAACTTTTGTATTTCCATTAATTGATTTATCCTACTTTATTGAAGGTTAAAATCTTTAAGTTGAATTTTAAGTTGAACATCAAAAAAATGTTGATGTTGACAGCTGAGGAGTTGCCTGGTGTTTATAACAACACCCTCTCAACTAACAACTCCAAATTATGCATCATTGCTCTAGATATTGTTAAAGACAAGAAAAGACAAAAAGGAAAATTGTTAATGTATATTTTTAGATCATTATTGCCACTGTTTCAGAGTTTCTGAAAATCTGAATTACTGCTATCAAATACTACATAGCAACCAACTGTCTTAGTTAAGTCAAGTAAAAATGTAATTTTAAAAATAACTGCCCCAATTTTAACAAGGCCAATGGCTTATGGATTGTTTTATTCCAAATTATAACAGTGTAAATTATATCCCTCTTGAAATCATACAATTTATCTGCTGTAACTAGAAAAATTGATGAAGAAGGAAAATAGCATAAAAGAGGTATTTGAAGCATTTTGTCCTAATCAAAACAATTTATACTGTACAACACCTAGAATTCTTCTTTGAGAAAGCTGGGTGGTTAAAAAACAGGAAATCTAAATAAATAAATACCACACACACAATTACTAATCTCTTAAAATTAAGTCCATCATGAAAGAATTTGCCAAACTAGTTTCCTTGGTGAGGAAGCAAAAATGATTTAAATGTAGCTTGATAGAAACAAACATGTATTTAAAGTACACTGATTTAAACTACTATATTTGTCCTCTATTTGAGCTGAATCAGAAGCTATAATCAAGACTATTTAGTGTAAAAACATGAGTATCAGCAATTGGTGAGAGAGAAATAACTTGGCATTCAGAAACAAGCACGGAAGCTTTTAGACTTTGATGTTGGAGAAGACTCCTTGACCATGGAGAGTCAAGAAAACAGCCCAATGCATCACTGAACAAAAATCAACCCAAAATTCTCACTCAAGTCACAAATGACTAAGTCCAGATTATCATATTTTTGACACATTATTCGAAGGGCCAATTCTCCTGAAAAGTGTATAATGCTAACAAAGGTAGAAGAAAAGAGAAGTTAATGGTGGAGTCATTTTTTGCTGCATCAAGAGAAGCTAGTTCTCACAAGGTCAGAAGAAAACATCCTGAAACCAGATTATTCAATTTCCAAAAGAAAAGGCAGGACAAAACTGTCCCTCTTGTGAAAAAGGGACTAGCTTCTGTAGCTCAGAATAATAAATATTTGATTACATAGTTGATTAAAATTATTTTGTGAAAAGTAATTAACCTTCCTTCTCAAACTGGGTGGCTAATGTTTCATAACTTCTTTTACATAAAATGCCATCTCAGGCAGCCCTCCAGCACCTAATCAAGGTCTATGTTTATAACAAAAGAGATGGGTAGAGAAGGATTTAAAAAGAAACTTAATCTGCAGTTATGGAGACAAGAAAAGAGCCTATGAATTCCATTAAGTTCTGCAGACACAGAAAGATTCATCGCCCTGCAATAAAGACAGATTTGGTAGCTCAAATGAAGAACTCTAAACATCTTTAACCTAATTGTGGATGACTTCATGGCATCCTATGATGGATGAATGTGGTTGAGAACACTTATTTTTTTTTAAAAAAAACTATTGCTTAATGCCATTAATCATGTCTAACTCTGGTTCTGATTAACTTCCTCAGTGATTGTAAAGGAACACATGAAATTTATAGCTGGCAAATAACAATGTAAAATATATCACTGCTCTGTATTAAACGAATTTAGTTATTCATGTGATGGATGTTAATGGGGTCTGAGGAATGTCTTGCTATGTTATCTGGAACACCTTTTGACCTATAGATTTCAATGAGATGGATAAGCTGCTTGCTAGAATGTCCCTTCATTTGTCAGCTAAATCTCTGCCACTCCTGGCTCTTTCCAATGTTACAAGAGCTCATGGTTATCTGGATCTAGGAGATGTTAAATGCTTTACTGTGAAAGGATGTAATCCTTGCTTTAAAATACTGTAGGAAATGCTTCTTGAAGAGGCTTTCCTGGGCAATTACCACCATGTCTCTAATTTTAGTTTTTTAAGGAAAAGTTGTAGAGGCAAAACTGGAGAGGAAGCTACAGAGCATCCTACAGGAAGTAGATAAGACCTTTTCCAATAGATAATTCTAATTGGAGACTGGGAGATGGGAATTATCATATCAGTTGTTTTTTATGTGCAGAGTGGCACAAGATTTATTTCTCTCCCCTCTGCTCTTTAACAATTACATGATACTTGCAAGAACTATCATCCATCAGACTGAGGTGCAGTATCATCAATATTCTGATGATGCTCATCTGTATTATACTCCAGAATATTCTGGTAATGCATTTGAAATCTTGTGTTCATGACTGAAAAAGTCTTGGAGTTTGGATGGGAAGAAATAGGCTGAAATTGAACCCAGCAAGGCCTAATTGCTATTCATTAATTAAATCTTTCTTCTGGCTCTGGCATCAGATAGGGGTAGTGCTACCCTTTGAAAGAGCAAGTTGATAACTTTGAAATCCTTCTGGATTCGTGGTTACTCTTGGAACAGCAAATGAAGGCCAAGGCCAGGAAAGCCATTACAATTCTACCTGGAAGGAAGGTATCTCATAACAGTAACTCAGGCTCACATGGCCACCCAGCTGGGCCATCTTAATAGGGATGTCTTTAAAGTCTGTTCAGAAATTGCAGTTGATAAAAATGTCTTTGTGCTGTCATGAGATACCATAGATATTTCATCTATGCTTCAAGTCCTGCCTTGCTTAGTAACAGTTTTCCAGGTCCTAATCAAGAGCTGATTTTAGCATGTAAAAGCCCTATATGGCTTAATGTCATTTTCTTCACCTAGAATTGACTCATCGAATACAAACATAGTGGAAGAAATTACTAATGATTCCCCACCATAAAATTGGGGTGCAGATGCCAGGAAGAAGTATTTTCTGTTCACCATGTTGCAGAATAACCTTATTGGCAGTAAGAGTTTTGCAAACCCTGATGATTTTCTATAAGCAAATCAAAGCATTGCTTTTCTGGAGAACTATTTTAACTAGTTAGATAATGGAAAGTTGATGTTTATATATTGCTAAATTTCCTTTGGTTTATTTGTTTGTTATGTTATTGTATTTATATCTTGTATTTAGCATAGACATTTTTTGTTTTTCTATATCACTAATAGTTATACAATTGCAGTGGCATAAAGAATAGATAAATACAAATTTATGCTTCAAAACAAAAGTCTCCTCACTTCCTAAAATGAAACAAAAATGGTTTGCATTGTCATATTGTATTCTGACACTTCTAACTAAAGAACAAAATAAAATTTCAGTCTTTGCAAATATTAGAAATCAGTCCCACATAGGTAGAGATTGTAAAGCTAAATAATCTGTTTTCATGTCCCTAGTCAATATTTCTTGTTACTGTCATTATTGTTTGAATATTAAGACCCAAAAGGAAGTTATATTTATATCTGCTTGTTTCAGATCCTGTCCTTCAACTCAGCTGATGTTGTAATGGGGAAAGTGGAGTCAAAGGAGATGGAAATATTGGAGACATGGTTAGTATATTGGGCATAATACCTCTATGGTATTAAGACATTATTCATTCTAGCAGCATCTTTCTTTCTTACATGAGCAATTGGTTTCTAGCAGTTAAGAAAGCTATGTCCTATTGATTATACTATATAGAGCAATAGGGGATCTGGGAAATGGTGGAGGAGAAGCCATTGTGTCTACCAGTGTCTTTTGACTTTCAAGTTCCAGTGACATATCTAAGAAATCTACCAAAACAGAAGGCTGATTCTTAGTACAGAATTCACTTTTCATATTCAGTCAACAGAATGCACCTAACAAAATATGTCCATGCATCTGTTAAGGTTCCATTTGTTCACCCACATGGAGCGCACTGCAAAGAGATTACATAAACAAACATAATACAGCTAAATGGAACCATGAAAGAAAAGAGACAAAGGGTCCAGCAAAGGAGAGTTATTTTTATAATTATTTTTATTTCTTTTATATTTTTTATTTCTTATAAGCTGCCATGAGTTGCCAAGAATTGGTATGGCTCTAAACAACACAAAATAAATCAAAATGAATAAAATGTCAGCCAAACCATCAGCAAATTCCTTCAATATCTTAACATGCATTTAGCTTGAGATTTAAATTTGGAGATTTAAATGTATTCAAAATAAATACTGTGTATATTCCTGACCATAGCCATAAGCTTCAATTTGGCTCAATCATCTTTAGTTTAGAATTACTGGTAGAACACATATCTTTTTTTTAAATAATTTTTTAATTAATTTTCAATAAACAAACATACACAAACAAAACACAAAACATGAAAACATAAAACTTCTTTTTGGAAAGCGGCTTAGTCCCGGTTACATCTTTTTGTACAGACATAAATCAAATTCATGCTCACTTTATATACCATTTCATATATTATTTACCATTCTACATTTTCTGTATAGCTTCTTCCCTCTTTTCACTCTCTTAATTCTATTTTATTTATTTCATCTCAATTTAAATCATTATGCTTGTATCTTTTGTCTGTTCTATTTCAATTATCTATTATCTTTTCTCATTAACACAAAATTTTTCCTGTAATCACTGATTGAAGTATGACGCCTTTATATCTTTCCCTAAATTTAACACTTAGAATAATATATAATTTTCATTCTGATTCTGCTTAGTACATTCTAAAGCTACGTACTATATATTAAAATAGGAAAATAATAAGTTTATAATATAATTAAAACAATAATCCATAGCAAATTAAACTCTATCATTAAGTCTTAAGCATTTTACACATTCCTTTTAATATTTTATCCCATTTTATAATCATATAATGTTCCAGTTTTCTAAAATTATTTCAAATATAAATACAACAATACAGTCTTATGTACTTTTGCAGAATCTCTTTTTAAATTATATTTTTACCCATTATCTCTGAATAAATCCTGTTTCTTTACATCTTGTTTCAAACCTTTGTAACTTCTCTTCCCCTTTTCCCTTCCTTTCTTCTCCAATCTAGCCTTTTTACACACACACACCCGTCTCCTGATCTCCACCCTCTTAATCTCCACTCTCTTCTGCATTCGTCTTTTCTGTTGCTTTCTGACATTGGATTTTTCACCTTATTTTTCCCTTTTTTCGCTGTTTTTTTAAGTCTTAAATTCTCCATTCTCTTTCCCCTCTTTCCCTTTTCTTCCCCAGCTAAAATTGTTTGTTCATTAAAGATGGCTTCTTCTTCATCATCCCAACCTTCTTGTTCTTGTAATTTCTGATAGGTAGAAATCGCCATTTCTAAAAAATGAAAAACAGATCCAGAAGAGCCCTTCCCTTCTTGTTCCTCTTCTTTTAGCTTTTTAAATTCCATTTTCAGTTCATCAACAAGTAATGCCATTGTGAAAAAGTTTTTTAAACAACCCAAATGTTTTTAGTCTTTCAAATAATAATTTCCAAAGGTCCCAAAGTCACCAAGCAATCCAATACACAAACTGTTTCATTTAGCACTTTCTTCTTTTTATACTTTCTCTTCCTGGGGTACAGTTCAATTGCAAAGTTCCAAAATATATCTTTTAGAAGTCTTGTTACAATTTAACTCTAGTCTTTTAAGTTCCAAGCAGCCTCCTCCAGCAAAATCTTAATATTAATTCTTTTCCTCTCCCTTCCCACTTATAGCAAAAAAAAAAAAAAAATGTTTCCCAATGTTCAGACATCTTTAATGTCCCCTTGGCTTTAACTTTCAAGTTTAATTACCTGCTGGTGCCAAAATGGGTTTTTCTGATTTCCATCTGCTATCACCATAAGGAAGGAGAGTGAGAAAAAAAACTTTCCCTTTTAACTTTCATCCGCCGCTTTTTCCGATCTTCTTTGGGAACGATGTATCTTTAATGAAATTAAAATTCCAGGGTATTTAAATGTTACTTATTATCCCGGTCAGCCAAAAACTTTCACTTCTCAGCTTCCTCCTGCACATTCTTATCTGGATGAAAGCTTCTTTGTGGCGGCCATTGCTGACTGCTGCTCCACCGCTTTCGGAAAGGGAGTTAAACCAGCTGAGGAGGGGTTGCGATTCCCCAGACCCCTGCTGGATCTCCTGTCTTCAGTTACCTCTACAGGGTAACTATTAGCCCCAAATCTGGCTGGATCGGGGCACTCCAGCGGCGGCGCAGCAGAAACCGCGCACAATCGCGGTTCCTACCGCCGCCGAAGCCTTGCAAACCGGAAGTCCGGTAGAACACATATCTTGTGGTTGGAGTAGACTAAGCCAAAATTATGTAGCTGGACTTCTTTCTTTCTTTCTTTCTTTCTTTCTTTCTTTCTTTCTTTCTTTCTTTCTTTCTTTCTTTCTTTCTTTCTTTCTTTCTTTCTTTCTTTTAACCTGATGCAGTTCTGCCACTGGTATAGTGCTTCTTTTCTCTTCCTTTTATTTTGAACATATCTGAAGAATTCAAGTTTGTTGCCCTTATTGTTTGCCAATTTCAACTCAACTGAGCTTTAGCATCCCCAACACCTCTTTATAATAGCAAGTTATCTAAATGAATTGAATTGAATTCTTTATTGTCATTGTACATATATACACAGTATACATACAACAAAATTCACATAACACCCAGAGACCAGACTCAACATGCACACACACATGACAATCCCCAAACACCTCCCCACCCGCCAAAATTCCCCATCTCCTAAAAACTCACAACCACCCACACAATAGACCAAGTAATACTGTCCAAAGCTCACTGATGGTGGTCCTTAAGTTCATTGTTAAGTGCAATTATAGATCTAGGATAAAAACTATTCAGAAAATGTGTGGTCCGAGTTTTAATTGTTCTATATCTTCTGCCAGAAGGCAACAGTTCATAAAGATTGTAAGCAGGATGGAAAGAGTCTCTGAGCATGTTGTGCAACTTCCTCAAACAGCGAGATGCGAAGATGTCATCCAGGGCTGGTAGCTGCAGCCCAATGATATTCTGGGCAGTTTTAATGATTCTCTGTAGAGCTTTTTTATCTGCTACAGAGCTGCTCCCATACCATACAAGAATGCAGTATGCCAGGACACTCTCAATGATGCTGCAGTAGTAGGACAGAAGTTGTTGTGGTTAGCCAGCATCAGGTGCGGATGGCTGAGGAGAGTGAGGACTCAGGTGAGGAGCCAGGACCATTAGGGAGTGTGGGGGAGACCATTAGATTGTGGGGGCTGGCAGCAGTGATGAGGAGATTCCCGAGGAGCCTGTGCCAAGTGTGCCTGCGTGCAGGGCTGCTTGCAGGAAAGAGAAGCTGCAGCAGCACAGGTGACTCGGGAGTAAGGCTGCAAGGTAATGGCCCCTCCTTCAAGAAAATAAAAGCCAGCTGTGAATCAGATGTTCTTTGTAGGAAGCAAAAGTGTTTTGAAACTCCAGCCTCATGGACATTGCAGCATCTTAAGCATCTTGGTATTTGAAGACTCTTGTGTTGTAAAATATTTCTTATCTGTTATCCTTGGCAGCCTAGCACAGTTTTGGCGAGGCTTGTGCTTATCAAAGTTAATTAGTTTGCAGCAGCCTTTTAATCAGGGATTCATAAGAATCATTAAAAGGTTTCTGTTCACTTTGGTTCATGTCTGTTTTATTGGAAAAGGGCTTGGGTCAGAACAGAAGTAGATACTGAGATAGATTTATCTTGCTGAGCATTCTCAGGAAGTACGCCTCTTCTGTGCCTTCTTTACAAGCATGTTAGCATTCATAGTCCATGAGAGGTCCTCTGAGATATAAGTGCCCAGAAATTTAAAACTATCAACCCTCTCCACCATCTCACCGTTTATGTACCATGGTACAATCTTAGCACACAACCCTGGGGGGCTCCTGTGCTTAGTATCAGAGTAGAAGAATGGTGAAATCCCATCCTTACTGACTGTGGCCTATCTATCAGAAAATCCTTTATCCACAAATAAATCTTCTGATTTATACCCAAATTGGACATTTTAAGAAACAACCTGTTGGGTAGAATGGTGTTAAAAGCAGAACTATAATCCACAAATAAAGTTCCCTGTTGTTCTAAATTATTCAATACAGTATGGACAACAATAGACGTAGCATCATCAGTTGATCTATTACTCTTATCTGTTATCTCATGACAGGCTAAATGTATCCTTAGTAACCTTTTTTTCCATCTCTTTTTTGTTGTTATTTTTGTTGCTGCTTTAAGAGCTTCACCAAGTTTATTGTACAGCCACATTCTGTACAATACTTGATTTTTGCTGTACTTGATTTTTTTTTAACTCTTATGTGCTGTTTTGGAATTGTTTCAATTATATTTTTAGTATTTCTTTTTTTAGAATTCCCATTCATTTTGAGCTCCTTTTCCCCTGGTTTTGTCCCCCATGGAAAATATTTGATATATATTTCACTATTAACAGTTTTAACTTAATTTCAAAGCAAAAACTTACAATAGTTATGTACGTAGAAAGAATAATGGGAAAATCTATGTACTAGATTTCCTATTATTCCTGCTACTTACATAACATTTTTTCTCTTCCTGAGTTATCTACTTCTCTGCTAGATTTTTTAAAAAAATATTGTGCCTTAATAAGTTTCATTACAATAAAACATTCACTTCCTTCTATACTGAGCAAATCTTTTTCTGTGATTCTTAACACCAGAATTTTAATTTCCACTTCCCCTATGATCTAGAGCAGGGGTCCCCAACCGCCGGTCCACGGACCGATACCGGTCCAGCGGAACAAGTCTTACCGGGCGCTGGTTGCTGGGGCCGCCATCTTTTTGGTAAAAGTGCTTCCGTGAGCTTTTCCGGGTAGAAAGCTCACCGGAAGCACTTTTCATCAAAAAGATGGCGGCGTATCGCTCGATGAGCTTTTCTGGGTAGAAAGCCATTTCTACCGAAAAGCTCACGAGCGATAGCGCCGCCATCTTTTCGTCAAAAAGATGGCGGCGCGTAGTGATGCCGGTACCGGGCGCGGCGCCCGGCTGATGCCGTACCGGGCCGCGCGTCAAAAAGGTTGGGGATCCCTGATCTAGAGTGAAGCTGTACTGATCAAGCACATCATATCTTAGCCAAACATATTTTTTACAGTCTCTGTGAGATGCAGTTCATCTTGTGTCTGAAAACCATTCATCCAAATAATTCAGAACAAACTCAAATGTTCCCTATGTATACCATTTGTATAGCCAGTCATTTACTTGGACAATTCTTTTCCATTCTCTGTCAAACAAAAAATATCTGTTCAAATATTTTTATGACAGCTTTATAGTCAATCAGATCAATTTTTTGGCTCCTCAGAATAAATATAAATCATATATTTACATATTACATGATGATGACAATTTGAATGTGCTTGTGAATTTATTCAACAAGACTTATTCAGTCTTATTCAAAGTGAAAAGAAATCACTATTATTATAACAATGCTATCATCACCTGTAGTAGGATAAATAAAGCAGTTTACATGAGTTACACAGAGACTGACCCAATATCAGCTAAATTTATAGTTCATCTGTACCCAATCCATAGCCCCTCATGGATCAGTTTCTATTTTGAAGTGAAATGCCTCAGAGTCCTGTTCTGGTCTTATTACTATTCAGCATTTTTAGATGAAGGAAGGGATGTTCAGCAAATCTACAGATGACAGAAACCTGGGGGCAGGGGAGTTGCTAACAAATCAGAAGATATTCAAGATTCAGAAGGATTTAGATAGACTTGAACTTTAGGCCTTTTTCAACAAGATTCAATGCAGTAATGATAAACATAGAGTTCTGCATATTTAAAGGTATATGATAGGTGATACCTGGCTCATCTGAATATCAAAAAAGACCACAGATTAAGCCAGATTTAGAGCTAGGCCACAGCTCTAAAAGAATCAATGCATTTATACTGTATCAACAAAGGTATATAATGTTGAGATCAAGGGAAGTACTAATTCTGCCAGACGTGTCAATGTAAAATACTGGGACTAGTTTTGGATACTGCAATACAAGAATGGCATTGAAGAGCTGGGAATTGTACAAAGATAAGGAGTTGGAGACTAAATACTATGAATAAGTTAAAGGGACAGGCTACATATGGGTATCAAGGGAATCATCTACTGAATCTTTTTTTTTTTTAAGCTTCACAGGCCAACTAATAACATGTTGGTATTGGTCTATAAATATCATTCCTATTGCAGAAATAGTTACAGTTAAAGAGTTAAAACCAGACTTCTGATTAAGTTTCAGCATCAGCTGCTATTCTTGAGCATTTAACAGTGAGAAATGTAGACTATATTCAGTAGATGCAAAATCAATATGATGCTAATAATCTCATTTTACATTTGAAGTACAATATGAATTTTGTGACAGACATTCTCCTTGAAATATACCCTTGCATTGTTGGCATTATAAAACCTATAATTCCAAACTTCAGCAATCATTGTCATAATTGTATTGTAATAAATCAAAAAGAGGTTCTCATGGATAAATTACATATACAATGGCCAAAACAGCTTTCAATAAGAGCTTCTTAGGAAAAATAATGAACCAACATATAAATCTTCAGATTCAGTATTTGGTGACCCATGAAGTCAAACTATTTCCACAACAGCAGATTGAAATAGTCTGAAGAGAGCCACTTCTATTATTTTAGTTACAAGCTATACATCAATATACTACTGATTTCAACTGGAACAATTACAATAATATTTTCTTTAATTTTTAATTAAAAAACACTGTTACTTCTCAAAGGCTGATTGCATATTCAGAATAAGGCTTCCCTACTCGTAACAAAATCAGTTTCATTCTCTCAGATTCACACACATTTTCATCTTCAGGTAAGTACACATTTATTCTACCAATAGTTGAAATAGGGTAAAGGAATATTCTGCAAATAATGCAGATTTGCTTTAGCACAAACGTTCTCTTGTTATTCTCACTGAAATTCTTTTGGGTCTTTGGATACAACTTTTTAAAAATTTGACAGTCTCACGGGTTTCTATAAATGTTAAGCCACTGTAATATTTTTTTCAGATTTATAAAGATTAATTTGATATGTCCTTCTCTGCAGCTCTTTTTTGTATTATAGAATGGAATGGAATGGAATGGAATGGAGTGTTGGAGCATCCACAACTTCTAAAAGCAAGTAATTCCACTGATTAATTGTTCTAATGATCAGAAAATTTCTCCTTAGTTCTAAGTTGCTTTGCTCCTTGATTAGTTTCCATCCATTGCTACTTGTCCTGCCTTCAGGTGCTTTGAAGAATAAGTTAACTCCATGTTCTTTGTGGCAACCCCTTAGACCAGGGGTGGGATTCAACCGACATTACTACTGGTTCAGTGATTACATTTTTATTTTATTTTTTGTAAATTTTATTTGAGTTTTCACAAAGAGAAAAAAAATACAAATAAAACATCTTTTTTGAAAGCAGCATAATCCCGGGTTACATTTCTTCGTATAGACACAAATTCAGGTTCATGCTCATTTTTATATTCTATTCCATATCTTATTACTATTTTACATTTTCTGCATAGCTTCTCCCCTCTTTTAATTTTCTCAATTTTATTTTAATTATCTCATCTCAATTCAAATCGTTGTATTTATATTTTTTGTCTGCCCTGTTTCAATTGTCTATTATCTTTTCTCATTAAACAAAATTTCTCCTGTAGTTACTGATTGGAGTATGACGCCTTTATATCTTTTCCCTAAAGTTGTAACATTCAATATAATACATAACTTCCATTCGGATTCTGCTTGGTACATTCTTAAAATACATACTGTATTCTTAAAAAAAGAAAAAAAATATAAATGTATATAATTAAAACAACATTCCATTCCAATTCAATTCTATCATTAATATTAATATTAATTAAAGTCTTAATATCTTTAACATTACTTTTCAATTAAATATCATACTTCTATGGGAACAATTATAAACTTTCCTTAGTTAATTCCCCCCCCTCTTCACTTATATTTTATAAAACATTGACTAATTAAAATGTTCCCGTTCCTTCCTAATTCAATTTTCTCATTTATTTTATTTCACTTATTTTATTCACAAACATTTCACTAAATTACACTAACTATTTTATCCCTCATTTTAATCATACGTTGTTTCCAATTTTCTAAAGTTATTTCTATTACTAATATAACAATACAATCTTATGTACCTTTACAGAATCCCTTTTTCAGTTAGATTTTCACCCATTATCTCTAAATAGGTCCTGTTTCTCTATATCTTGCTCCGGTCCTTTGTAACTTCTTTTCCTTTCCTTCTTCCCTCTCTTCTTCTCTCTCCCCTTTTTACCCCCTTGTCGCTCTACCTCTATTTCTCACTTCTGTATTCCCCTTTTCTCTTGCTTTCCAGTATTATACTTATTTTTCGAATTATTTTTCTTTTCTTTGGTTGTTTTTTTAAGTCTTACATTCTCCATTCTCTTTCCCCCCTTTCCTTTTTCTTCCCCACATAGAATTACTTGTTCATTAAAGATGGCTTCTTCTTTGTCCCAGTCTTCTTGTTTTGCAGTCTTTTCTTGTTGTTTCTCATAGTTCCAAATCTCCATTTCTAAGAATGGAAAAATGAAGTCAAAAGAACCCTTTCCTTCTTGTGCATCTTCTTTGTACTTTTTAAGTTCCATTTTCAATTCATCCAGAAGTCATGCCATTGTATAAATTTTTAAACAACCACCCGATTGATTTTAGTCATTCAAATATAATAACCAAAAATCCAAAAATCACCAAATAATCCAAATACATGCAAGCTGTTTCTTTTTTGCTCTTTTTTTTCACTTTCTCTTCCTGGGGTTACTATTTAGTTGCAAATTTTCAGTTAAAATGTATCTTTTAGAAATCTTGTTGAAGTTTTACTTTAGATTCTTTTTAATTCCACGCAGTCTCCTCCCTCTTCCAGATCCTGCCCTTATTCTTTTTCTCTCCCTTCCTGCTTATGAAAAAGAAAGTTTTTAATGTCCAGAAATCTTTATTATCCCTTTGGCATTTTGTTTTATTTTCAGCTTAATTGCCTATTGATGTCAAAGCAGATTTTTCCAATTTCTTATTTAAGTCTCTTAGTTGTCAGTATAGGGAAGGAGAGAAAAGGAAAAAAAAGCCAAACCTTTCCCTTTTCACTTTCCTTCACTGCTTCCGACTCTTCTTTGGGAACAATGTTATTTTTTGTAAGTTTAAATTCCAGGGTACCTGGGTTGTTGCTTTTACAATTTAACCCGGTCAGCCAAAACTTTCACTTCTTATCTTCCTCCTGCACATTCTTTTCCGGTCAAGTTCTTCTTTGTAGTGGCCATTTCTGACCACCGCTGTTACCGCCTTCAGGAAAGGGAGTAATGGCCAGCTGAGGAGGAGAGGTGTGGCTCTCCTCAACCCTGCTGGATGGTCTCCCCCCTCTTCACCACCTCTACGGGTTGGCTTAGCCCTGAAACCAGCCGGCTCAGGGCGCTCCAGCGGCAAGCCCAGACAGAAACCGCACACAATCACGGATTTCTGTCTGTCACCGAAGCTCTTCAAACTGGAAGTCCTGGTTCAGTGATTACATTTTGACATAGGTATTCAGTGAACTTATTTTCCATTCTTTCCCTCAAAATCCTTAATATGAAATCTGCTTTATTCACAACAGTTGCACATATTCAGTACAATTTTATAACTCTTTTCTTGTTCAGTCTTTTTCATGTATCAATTGTTGTAGGTGATGTGTTTATATTATTATATTATATTATATTATATTATATTATATTATATTATATTAATTATGTTATGTTATGTTATGTTATGTTATGTTATGTTATGTTATGTTATGTTATATATTATATTATATTATATTATTATATTAATTATATTATATTATATTATATTATATTATATTATATTATATTATATTATATTATATTATATTATATTATATTATATTATATTATATTATATTATATTATATTATATTATATTATATTATTAGCATCCATTTATGGTTATTTTTATATTCAGTGAATGACATTTCCCAATTTAATGTCCATTTTCTCACTTTAGAAATATATTTTGAAAGATTTTGCTGCTTTTGTTTTAAGCATCCTTAAAAAGTGATGTCAATAACTTGCTGCTTTAATAATTGATAACAGAACCATTGCTTTTATTTGTGTTCTGCTTTTGACCGGAATCTCCAAGCAGAAAAAATATCTATCATTGTATTCTATATTTCCAAATCAGTGTATATTCATGGTGAAAAATCATACTCAGTTGCCATTATGGTTCTGCCTCTATACCTATCTTGTTTATTTTACCAGAGAGCAATTGATTTTAAATTGACATTGCAGTGTTAAAGAATGGTCAGTCTAAACCAGAAAGGTATACAATGGAGTCTTTACCTGTGTCTTTCCCAGATGGAAGAAAAGTATTGCCACAACGTTCTTTAAAACCACTAATAAATCTAGAAGCCAATGGAAAATGCTATTTTATCATGGCATGAAGCCAACTTTCAGCAGCCAAGACTTTTAACTTAGAAAAATCTTCAGGGAACATCTAATCCATATTTTGGACAATAAGGTTGACAATGCCCCTTTAAATTGTAGGTCAAAGAATCTGTGATCACAGATGGTTGGTGCAGCATATTAACTTAAGCAGCACCCCCAGAGAACAATAATAATTCCTGTGAAAGTGCTAGAAACACCATCAGTTTTGAAATGAATAGCCTCAAAAATTTCTCTCTATATGGAAAATTCAGTGATTGATTAGTTTAAAGCAAACAGGCCAATACAAAAAGAACAAAACAATCACTACTAAAATCAATTACTTTATTTCTGATTGTTTAAAGCCAATTGTTTAGACTGGAGTAGCTCTTTATTTTGATTAATAGCTTGTGTGCTAGCACTGGAGTTATTCAAATAAGCTATAAGTAGAACTAATTATTGCTGAAATTGTATCTGTTCAGTAAGGATGGAATGGATTTTTTTTTTCAAATGTGAATTGATTCGATTTCAGTTCTGTTTCAAACTGGGTTTGCTGGGTCATCTCAATTAATGATGTCAGATTATTTCATTGTGCAAATTAGATTGATTTGTAAGAAGAGATGTTGCAGTTCTAATCTCCCTCTTGAACCTTCCCTGTTACCAAGATATACTGGTGTATTATTGAAAAGGATCTTTTATATGAGCATTGAAAAATAGTTAAAATTTCCAAGTCCTTTAAGGATCAACATGTTTCTAAAAAAAAAAAGATGAAGTGTGTCCTTTTATATGCTGCAACAATTTCTATCATCCCTCGTCTTCAGTTATGTTGGCTGAGATTGGAATTGATGGAGGTTGGAATTTAGCAACCTAGGGGAATCACACATTGCCAACACTATTCTAAAAGTACAGGTGGCCAATAATTACAGATAAACCAGAAAGTGATCTGACCAGGATAAGGGAAGTCATAATATAATAATTGATAAGATAATTGTTCTGAAGTGAAAATGAGGTTTTCTACATGGCCATCATCTACTGTATATAAATCAGATCCAAGATGATGTGGGACAAGAAATGATTAATGGGAGATCATGAAATCTGGGCTCTCTCTGACTTCTCTACATAGAAGTTCAAGTCTTCCAATACCAACAGGTGGGGGAACTCAACCATCAGTCTGATAATCAGATCCAGGAACTCCAGAGTGGCATCCAGATAGGTAGCAGGGCTGCTGCACTCCCCAGCTTGTTCTTATGGCCTAACCTAATGTGAAAGAAGTCACACTCCACATCTTGGAAACAATAACCTGGTTATAGACAAGATTGCACAATAAATCAATACCACCCCACCTCTCCATCCACAGCATTGAGACAGATATGAGACCTGAAAACCGGATGAACAGATTTCCAGAAGAGCAATATCCCTGAAATGGTATGTGGGCATGACATTGGCAGAATGGGCCCAGAGACACTGCTTAGGGAATGTTCAGATAAGAGATAGCATAGTCTACAGCTGAGTCATGGGCAAGATACCTTCCATACATCTTCCTAATCATGTTCCTATCTTCTTCCCCTTCACAACTGGAAATGGTGCATTCATGTATTGCTAACAACATTGCTAACAATATAAACAGAAACTAGACTCAATTGGCATCCATTTGCTTGTAATCAGTCATGTGGGTGAAGCTCAGAGGAATGACTATGTTTCTATATATTTTTCTTGGCACCCATTTAGCCTCCTGATTGACTGGCTATTAAAAATAGATAATAAGAAAAATAATAGCGAATGGGAAGGGTTTTCAAAATAAAAAAGCACAGTCTATGAGGCCCTTTTTAGAAAAAAAAAAAGACATTTAGAAATATGCCCATCTGCACAAATAATACTGTATTTTAAAAAAACCTGCAGAGTAGAAGGGAGCCTTCTGGAGAACTGACAAGGTTAGACTAAAAGCTAATTTGCTCTCTGGCCTATATTTGTGACTGGCACATGTTCTGTGTCATTGGTTTTGTGAATGTGCAAGCTTTTCTGACAGCCACGATGTAAGAGATCCAAACAAGCTTCCAATATTTTAAATATGCCTAGATTCACAAAGTTGAAGACACCCAATGATTATTAACCTATGTATTATTAACGTATGTATGTCAGCCTGAAGAATCAGGACTACACATTAAGTTCCAGTTAAGCTGATTTATTGCTCATGCCTAGATACAAGAATCTAGAGAAGGAAAGTTCAGCACTAAATTGTGCTAGATAAGAGTTACCATAATTCACCTGGACTTAGAACGCTTCTGGGAACATTAGGAGCTGTGGTGACACAGTCGTTAGAATGCAGTATTGCTAGCTGCCAGCAGTTAAGCAGTTCGATTCTCAGTGGCTCAACATTGACTCAGCCTTCCATCCTTCTGAGGTTGGTAAAATAAGGACCCAGTTTGTTGCAGGCAATATGCTGATTCTGTAAACTGCTTAGAAAGAGCTGTAAGGCACTATGAAGCTGTATATAAGTCTAAGTGCTATTGCTATAATGACTCCAGGCTTATTCGTCTCTTGACTCCACCTCCAAGCTCTGTCTTTCCTCCTATAATATAATTGAAATGATAGGAATTAAATTAGGGAGGATAGATGGAGTCATCAAATCTGAGTAGCAGTTTAATGATCAACTTTTAGAGAAAACATGGCAGTTCTTAATCCAAGTGCTTGAGCCAATGGGAAAAAATTAAATATCCTATAAAAAGAGCATGTAAATGTCTTTAGTTTTTTAGAAGACTGACTTGAAAATTATCATCTATTTTCAAGACTCCTTAATATAAAATATTTCTGAGAAACTATACAAACCTTCAGCATGGAAAATAAAATAAAATAGTAAATGCCGACAATGACAGAGGAAGAGAGACTAGGAAGTTAACATACAATCCGTCATTAAGGCAGGTTCTATTAACTTCCACTCAGTCATTTGGCTCCAAAATGTAAATGTCAAACCAGAAACTTCAAAGGATTCATCATATGAAAAATAAGTTTTATTTACTAAGAAAAGGGAACAGATTGGATTTTTTTAAACTGAATGATAATTCCAAGGTTTAGGATAATGGAATATTGAGGATTATTGAAAATGCAGCATGCAGTTCTATAGGACTTTCTAACAAGAGTTCTATCACATTCCCCTTAGTCCAAATCTGAGGAAAACAATAATGCTAGTAATTTCTATTCTCTTCACATGATTTCAAGAAAGGTAAAGATAAAAGTTATGAAGCAGGGAAAGCAACTAATCTGATAAATGTGCTCTGGAAAGAGCCTCAGGACATCATCAGGGTCAAAGTGAAAGAAGGGGTTGAAATCTGGAAAACAATTTCTAAATTAGCTTCATTTCCAGTCAGTTTACACATGAGAAATAAACATGGATCACTTGAGTGCAAAACCCCTCTGACTGAAAGATTGAAAAAGAGAAAGAAAGAAGGGGAGTCTCAAAGTACTCATCAACACTCAATGCCTGGACAGCAGAATGAGCAAAATAGGTAGGTTACCTAGCCTCAATCTTACTGTGAGAGATAGGTGTTTATTTCTAAATTTACAGGTAGGTTCAGGGATTAGGATGTACATGTTTTATGAAATATAAACTGTGATGATGGTCCACAAAAATATAAATGGCAGCAGCTAGAATTATTTTTCTGTATCCCTTTACTCCATGTGGTGATTTTTTTAAATCTTTTTTTAAATAAATGGTGAATGGATTTCCCTTTTGTCTTTAGTAATACATAAAGTGTATTTCTAGTTCCCATATATAGACTCAAAAGAGAAGCCCAATTATTAGGAAATTTCTTCAAAGGGTATTAACAATAAATGTTAAATAGTTAGGATACAAGATTTGGCCCTGGCACTGTCATCTTTCAATTGATCACTTCTAACAGACATTAATCATTGTGGTTACCAAGCATGTAGTTGATTTTGTGGCAATTTAAGATCCTTCCACATACAACTTTTGTATCACTCCTAGATCTGCCTGTGTCTATGTGATCACTCCATCGTCAGCTTGTCTGGCAGAAACAATTAACTCCCGACTTTGGTATAAAAGGCAGCCATATTACTGTATCTCAAAAAACACTTTTCTCAGGGATGATTGATGAATGTTATAAATTCCATAGTGAATAAGAAAAATAACGACATACTGGAATTTTAAAAAATGCTGTGTTGCATAGATAGATGGTTTTCTGTTTACCCATCAAAAAGTGATTGAAACTGTTGCTTAATTTTCTGGTAGGTGATTACAAACTAATATGTTCTATAAGAAGACTAAAGGTAAAATGGTATATCTGGGATATAAGAAATGCTGAGCTGGACGAATCCAGGGATCATTTATCTCCAGCTATTATCAGTCATATTAGACAGTTACCTATAGGGAGTTTGGAAGAAATGAACTTATCATTTGGTAATAAGGTGGTCTAAAGGTATAGGTATGCTATTTCTGTCTGTCTTTACAACAGGGCTCAGAAACTATACCATAAACCTTTGCAATGGACTTATAGTACATATTATCATCTTTCCTAATAACTACATGACAAAGTAGATGCAATTAAATTTTCTGATATTTAATTTTAAACCGTGGATATTTTTCACTGATTCTATTGACCAATTTGATATGCATGCTCATCAGAAATCAAATATTTGCTTATTCAATTAACTGTATTCTCCTGGATCTTCCTGGACAATCCATAAGTGTGTGTGTGTGTGTGTGTGTGTGTGTGTGTGTGTGTGTGTATGTATGTGTATGTATGTATGTGTATGTATGTATGTATGTATGTATGTATGTATGTATATGTATATATATATATATATATATATATATATATATATATATATATATATATCTATATATATCTATATATATGTTTTCTGAGGTTCTCGCAGGTATTTGTATGTGGATCTTTGGTTATTCGGGTTTCTCCCGCGTAAGATTGGAAGTATCTAGGCAACGTTTTGATGAAGTCTCATTCATCATCTTCAGGCCTTCATCGAAACGTTGCCTAGATACTTTGAATCTTACGCGGAGAAAAACTCGAAACCAAAGATCCATATATATATGGATCTTTATATATATATATATATATATATATATATATATATATATATATATATATATATATATATATAAAGTATATATATATATATATATAAATGGGTACTAAGTGCAATGGCCTGTAGCAGGATTTTACCTTTGGGATTTAAACCTTTCCTTTAGTCCATGTATGCCAGATTTTAAAATTCAAAATTACTTGTACTGTATTAATCTACCTATTTAAGCACCAGAAGTTATTAGCACTTAATTAAAAATTTGCTGGGATTTTCCAATTATATAAAGGACTACATCTTGCAGCAGAATAATAATTTAATAATACAAATAGTAGAAATGAATTGAGAATGAAATAGCTATCTGAGAAATGATTTATGAGCATAAAAACTAACACAATGAAAAATAAAGATAGTATATATATAAAATACAATGTAACTAGTGGGTTGGTAAAGTTTTTAATTCTTTATCTATAGAAGCATGCAATGGATATATTCAGGTTTGGGATTCAACCAGTGTAATAACCGGTTCGGTGAGTACATGCTTTGCGTGTGTGCAGTGTTTGAAAATCATCTTATCCTGCAAACCTTTCATCTTTTCCTGCTGCGCAAAATCATCTTCTTTTGCCGCACAAAGCAGCTGTGGTTGAAAAAGCAGGAAATAAAGGACAGCCTAGAGCCCGGGTGGGCGGGTGAGCCAAACAAAAGAACAGAAAGATTGTTGGAGCAAACTGCTTCTCTCTCTGTGATCTTCGGAGCTACTGGTTCAGTAGAACTGGGCCGAACAGTAGAATCCCACCTCTGGATATATTCTACCACATTATTTTTACATGTATATCCATAAATTGCCTTAAAGGACAATTTTACAATTGAAATAGACAAGTTACACTTGAATGCACACTGAAGAACTGCTGATTTTCCAGCCATTTTCTTAGTGGCAATGCAGTTTGTTCACATATCAACTTAAGGGACAGTAAACTAATAGAACACTAATCCATTGAGGCCCCCCAAATGTTCTCTGGACAGCTGAAATAGTTTAAGGCTATATTCAAAGAATAAAAGACAAAAAGAATGGGGGAAGTCCTGTTGTGCAACAAAATTCTACCAACCATAATACCATGATATTCAGAAGACATTCTTTAATCTCATGATGCAAGTTAATTACATTATGTATTATATTTTTATCCCTTTGAATTTAGTGTCATGGAGCTTTAGATGGAAGAGAAAGGATATTAGTTTTTGTTTTTTTAAATTCGAGCTAGGGTGGATTTTTTAATGTTTAACGTTAGATGTTTGGGTCAATTTTTTTCCTTTTTTGCACACATTTTTGTTGTTTTTATTACTGTTGGATGTATGTTTTTCTGTTTTTTTTCTGTTTTATATTTTACTCCCATGGATAAAAACATATACAGGACAAAAACTTTATCCTCATGGCAATGCCATATGGTGCTTTAAGGCACTTTTGTGCATCTAAGTCCTAGTCATTATTCCATCAATGAGTTTGTAAAAAAACAGTGTGCCATTTCATTGTTCCATGAACAAACTTATTTTAAAAATAAAAATGTTCAATTGGTGAGCTTGTTAAAAAAAAAAAAAGTAGCTGTGGACCAGTGATTAGAAGGGAAGAGGCATTTTTTCCTCGGTGCACAATAGCTAGTTGGAATGGTGGTTCTTGCCTTCAATGAACTGGAGCTCAAAAAGTGAATCAGATGATGCCACTGAACTGGCAAAAGGCAGAAAGCCCAACTTTTGATGCATAGCAGAAAAAGACAAGTAGAGGTTTTTTTCCCTTTGGGTTAGGTGTGAATATATATAAATATATATATATAAATCTTCCTGTCCTGTCTTCAGAAATGATCAGAGGTCTGCAGTCTTACTGGAACAAGCTAATAATTCAGATCAGCCCTCAACAGAACACAGTTTCAAACAAAAGGATATTTCCATAAAATAGGACATGTGGACACAATATAATAGGAATATTCCTCAGAGAATTCAAATTCAAAGAACTGTGCTGCTAAAATCAAATCAGGGCTGAGAGAAAACATAAGGGATATTGTACCAAGGAATATTTGCCAAATATAAACTAGTTTATGCATAAGTATCTAAATAAAACCTGACACATAAAAAATGAACAGTGCTACTAAAAGTCAGACTACAGCAGTTGAAAGTATCTTGTGGCTGGAATATAAGATATTAACACAAAACTATTTTCTTCTGATTGCTGGTAAATACACTTGGGAGTTTGATATAGAAATGTCTGACAGCTCCTTAAAGCACTAAAAATGCTTAGATTGCTGGTTTGAATATCTGAAGCGTTCAAAGGGTATATGCAAGACACTCAGAACAAGAGATAAGAAAAATAACAACCTGGTGCACTGCTGTTCAGATCTGCAAAGCTCCAGCAGCTACATTTTGATTTAAGACATAGAGAGCCACTGGATGCATGCTGTGATATATTTGGCAGAGTTGCAGGATATATCAGCAGGCAACTTGGAAGCCCCTTCCCCCAAGAAAGGGAAAAATGATGAGCAAATAAATCTAACAAAAGTTGAAACAAAACCTCCTCTTTGAAGTATCTTGTTGCCATCAAAGGAGATGTTAGAGTGGAAATGATAAGAGAGAAATGCAGGATGGGAATAGATGAATAACACAGTGAGATCTCAAGCTTTGGTTCTTTGGGGGTTAATTTTTAGAATCCCAGCCAACACACTTAAAACACAGCTTTGTACTTATTTCATAATTTGTGTTGGGTTGTTTTTTTCTTGAACCTGCTTGCTTCTGGTTTGTTTTCTTACTGATCCATTCTCCCGAATTAAATCACATCCCATTTCAAAAGTCAGCAGCCTGGAGAAATGGACAGTTACCCAATTAAAATAATGGTGAACACTTCCTCTTGCAAATGAAGAATTTTAGAGGCTGGGTGCGCATGATAATAGAAAAAAGAAATAAGTTATTGACAAACTTCTGTAAATATATGGGGTCCTGTTTGCCTTATGACTGAAGAAGTAACTGCAGTAGTTGTCTTACATTTCATGACGCTTCAGCTCAGAGAGCCAGAAATCACGGGTTAGGCCTCCATATTTCCATGTTCTTCCATACTAGCAAGAAAGAGAAGGGCAAGCTAATGGCAACTCAGTTTGAAAACCAATTAAGAAAAAACAAAAGTATCATCCTGAAACTGAATGATCCACATCTATGAAGTCCTAACATACAGAAGACTCACTTTCAGAAGGTAAGAATTTCCCCAACTCAGTCATTCCATCTCTTCCTTTTATTCAAGCTGGCTTCCAGTGCTCTCACCCCAGTCCCTGTCTTCCATTGACTGGATTCTTCCTATCCACAATATTTGTGACCTCTTGCTCTTCCTGAATGAAATGGATTGGCGAAACATAGGACATTATCAGGAAGCTAATTGACTTGTGATGCCACTTGTTAAAGTGGAAAAGAACACGGAAAGTTCTATCAGGCCGTGTATTAAAATAAGCTTTTCCTTGAGAGAAGCCACACCTTAAAGATTATCCAAGTGCAGTAAAAGTAATTTAAAAAAATATAAATTTAAGGAAGGAAAGGGGAGAAAAAAAGACTTCACAAAATGTCACTAGTTAGAAATCTAAAGTACAAGCAAACAAATTTAAATTGAAACAGCTGGATGATTCTTTAGAAACAGGTACATCCAAACCTCACAGTATGATGCTTTTTGAAATATTCACATATGATTAATAGTACAATATAATTTTTTGTGCAATGGCAAATACAAAGGTTCGCAGGAGGAAAAATTTCCACTGAGATCCACTAAGTAAGCTGTGTAAGAAATAAGCAGACTACCGCGCCTCTGGTATACCTTGCTATCGATTCAGGTAGATTTATTAATATGTTGCTAAATTATTTTCATTGAAATTAATAACTACACTTGAGAAATCAATATTTATTATTAGCATCACTCACTTAGGTGTACTCCCCTTACAATGCATACTTTGAACTGTGGTTCAAATAAGTTTCATAAAAGCAATTTGTTGTGCACAGAAAGCTACCAAATATCTGAAGGAAAATTGCCAGATGGCCCTACTCAGGCCTCAATTCACAAAGTTAGAACTGCTATTAAAAATATCCTCCTATAAAGGAAGCATATGATAAAACACAAACATATACACATACACAAGTTTAGAGAAGCCAGTTTCAAATATTGCAATGGAATAATTATTTTTGTCTTCTTTTTCTAATTTTGAGTATGCTTCAGTGACCAACATAATTCAAAACTGAGCAAAGGTGAATTTACTCACCTCTAAGAGAGAACTTTGCAAATGACAGCATTTATTCTTTTTAACCATCCAATAGAAAAGATCCTGGAACATCTCCTAGTATTTCATAAAAATATTATTATTCTTTATTCACTACCTGTCCCACTCCAAAGTATAATGGAGAATTGCACAAAAACAGCCAAAGAGACTCAGGTTGCAAATGCAGAAATCATTCATAGGTGGATGTTGAGTTTTCTGTACCTGCAGGCTGCTTTCCTGTTTAGTTCCCTCTTTGTCATGCCCATAGGGAATAAGTGGGAAAGCATTTGCTGGAAAAGACAGCAGGAATACTTGAGTCAGATGGCAGAATCAGAATGACCTTCACCTGCCCTTAATCCTATGATATTGTATGAACATCTGAGCATTTCAGAAATAATAACAATAAAAAAGAGCTCTGTATCCTTGAAGCAATAGAAAGGAAGATGTTCGTAAACATCTTCAAGTTCAAAGACTTGGCATTGTGCACCAAGGTCTTTTTGTTTGTTGATGCACAATTTGTATTACAGAAGCAGTACTTGATCTGCTCAATACCAATGTTTTAGGCAATGGCCCAACCCAATTAAAAACTAATGCTACAAAAGGGATAACATACTTTCTACTTCATGAACAGTGCAAGAGACCAGATATCTTAAATGTACAGGTATTGTTCCATATCTGCAGAATAGTCTTCATTATGTATATACTGTAGGTATATGCATCAAAAAATAGAAACCTTATAAGTATTAAGTAGAGAAGTAATTCTAGCTGTTCTCAAGCTATACCCTCGAGGAAATGCCTCTATTTTTGCAATTTTAATCCACATATCAAATTGTTTTCTGTTAAAAGTATGTATGGTATTATATTAGCATGCCATTCTTCCTTTGAAAGCTCAAGGATGTATGCGGTGCTTTCTCTTGCATCCTCATCAGGGATGGGATTCAAAAATCTCAGCAACTGATTCACTGCCCTTTTGCTGGGTGGGCAGGGCCATGGTGGGCAGGGCCTACCAGAACCTCCATTTTTCGCCTTTCCAAAGGTCCAGAGGCTTCCTTTGGGCCTCTGGGAGGGCAAAAACAACCTCCCCTGGGCTCTGGAGGCCTTCTGGAAGCTGGAAACAGGCCCATTTCCAGACTTCTGGTACTTAAGGAAGGCCCCTCCCAAAGCCTCCACACAGACCCTACACTTACCTGCATCAAAAATGGACCACGTGGAGAGTCTTGGGAGGGGAGGGAAGGGGTGGGCGGGGTCAGCTGATCAGTTCAAATACTGGTTCGACGAACCAGATGCAAATTTAACATCCGTTTCACCCAAATCAGTCCGAACCGGTAGAATCCCACCCCTGATCCTCATATATATCATTAACATAGTAAGGGCATATATAGTGTCATAGAACTTGAGGATATCCACCATTCTTGCAGGAGATCACTGTTTCTTCCTTTGTCTGCAGTTTGAGATGGAAAATGATGATATTTGAAAGGCCCAAGAGTAGAATGATGGGGAGGAGGCAAGGTGAATATGTACTCAATCCTAAATTGTTGGCATTCTGCCATTGTTCAAAATTACTGAGTAAATTGAAACCAGCTTAGATGCTGGTATGCCAAAATATTCTTGGTATGTCTGACACATACACCTCTTTAGGGAATTCCCGGTAAAGCCATATATTGCTCCCTTCTTTCCAATTTGTGCTTTGCTAACAAGGTTTTTTGCTATATCAAATCACATGCAGTATTAAAATCATCAGTCAGGATTGTTTTGTAAGTGACTCAATATTAACTCAGGCTGGCATATTGTAAATTACTGAAAACTCTGGTCTTCTTAGTCTGAGTCCAACATTCTACCTTACTCTTTTCTTGTAATTCTTAACATGCTATGTCAATCCCTTTGGCATTCTGGAAACTCTCTATTTCTGCTATTGAACTGTAACCACTACCTAATTACTGGTAGTCCTTGACTTAAAACCATAATTAGGCTCATAATTTCTGTTGCTAAGCAAGGCAGTTGTTAATTTTGCCCAATTTCACGACCTTTCTTGCCATAGTTGTTAAGTGAATCACTGTAGTTAGGTTAGTAATATTAAGTGATTAAAATTTATTTTAAAATTTAAAATTTATTAAAATTAAGTGATTTCTGGTTTCTCCACTGACTTTCCTTGTCAGAAGGTCACAAAAGGTGATCTCATGACCCTGGGATACTGCAACCATCACTTGCCATCCATCCAAAGTTGATCATGTGACCCTGAGGAAGCAGCAACGCATCAACTCATAAAACATTCCTATGCCTGTTTTAGTAGTTACCATAAAAAAGAGGGGGAGGAAGGTAATATGGAAGAGCAGTTGAAAGCGAAAATACATTCCAATGCTTATCTTTAAAAGATTGTAACTAAAATACCAAAGTTTTTGCCCACAAATATATTTAATTGGAGAACGTGAATGATGACGCCCAGCCTGTGAACGTGCTCAATTGGAGAATCTGGTTTATGAACCACCTGGGGGGAGGGGGAAAACAGGGTCACAGATGACTGTAAATTATATATGCCAGAGTTGGCTTCATACAGGGCAGTGCCAGTATGTCACCTCTAATGAATCCTTTGAAGTTTTTTGAAGTTTGGCTCAAGAATCATGATTTTATGAGAGCAATTGCTGGAATCCTGACACAAGGGTTGTAACTGCATAAATCAATTTTTTCAGTGCCATTTTTAGCTTCAAATGGTAATTGAATTTAATTTGCTGGTCAAATCTTGATAATAGCCTCTTTTAAGTGAAATTTGGGCAAGTTTCTTTCCTTTCTTTATCACATGGGTATTCATTTCACCTAAATTTCCTTCTCTGTTGTCAGAAATCTACTTGTGTAAGAAAATTCATAGCATTTGTTTATAACATTATTTATAACTATACAATCACTATCCACCTCTAAATTATGATACATTGGTTTTGGCATCTATATAACTATCAATCTATAAAACTTAGAATTATAGGAAGATTTTACTGCTTAGTGAAAGTCCTCTTCATTTGTGCTTAATATGTGCAATGTATCCCTTTGAATCTAATATTGTGGTATTGCTTGATTTTGCCTGCCATCTTGTGGTTCTCCTGTGTAGTTAAAGGATTGCTGATTCAATCCAGACTGAATATTGGATGGAATTGGGTTCAAGAACACAAAGTAGCATTTTCTTTCACCTCTTTTTGACAAACAGAATTAACAGGATCCAATATATTAATATATGTTGATTTTTGTTGCAATTGAACTGTAAAAAACTTTTATCTAGCTTATATATCTGTGTGGTGTAGTCTTGAATTACACCAATACTACAAGAGCGTATAATTGTAATTTCTCACCCTCTTTGTTTTTAGCTGATTTGATTATTTTATTTGTTTTGTTGTTGTTTTTTGTTTTCTATTATTATCCAGAATCCATTAGAGTTGGTGGCTATTAATTCAAGCTTTTTAAAAAATCCACTGAATACTCTTATCACTATTGCTAAAATTAGAAAGGATATCCTGTCCCATAGTCAACTTTATTTTCCTGTCCTATTACAAAGGGATTCAAAATTCTGCTATTTAAAGAAAATAAATATTTAGAGAGCTCTTCTGATCTTGGAAAAAGCAGAATCTTCCTTATTAAAACCTAAGCTAAGGCCATATAGTTGAAAATAGATTCAGCGTCTTGCATACATTTAACTGATGCTTTTATCTTTGCCTTTTCCTACTCCTCTTCATATTTGCAAAACTCTATATCTTGCTTTGTAGTAAATGAAGTAATGCCAAATAATATTTTGTTGATTTTCAGCCATCTCCCTTAAGAACTTTATTAAGTATAAATTTTGTATACATTGCAATCCCTCAAATGTCAGTATCTTGTCTATAGCAGGGAAAGGTGGGAAGAAACCATATTGTATTCAGAAGGTAGAACATTCCAACAGTGAAAACTGGTCAAATTAAAGCTCTTATGTCCATCACCTCTACCCAGAATAGAGAGAATGATTTTTTTTCTACCTAGTTAGTTTAGCTCTTTGACTGTAAATTTTGAGCTTTGTTGTTGCATATTGGTAGAATATCATTGGTTTGCTTTTCCCTCTCTATTCTTCTCAATCTGCATCCACTCCCACTTTCTACAGCCAGTGATCGGAAGGCATCCCAGAGGAATTGCTTCATGACTATGTCTTTATATAGATCCAATTCAAGTACATGAAGCCAGAGAATCTGGTGAGTGATTGTACATTAGTAACAAAATATTCATATACCTTGCGTGTTGGCTGTCTTATTGTTTTTATGTAAATTGATGGCTGCCCAATTTCAGTGGATTCTGGGTGGTGTACAAAACTAGGATAAAAATAAAAAGAACTATAAACATTAAATCAAACAAGAGAGCCCAAATTAAAAGGATTTAATTAAAAAAATCAAATCAGCAAATTGATTTTGAAACCCAGGCCTGGGACTAACACCAGGTTTTCAAAGCTTCCGGAGAGAAGCCATCAACCTTACCTCTGTGGGGTCCTGTTCCAGAGGGAGGGAACTGAAACAGAGGCACTTCCTGGCTCCCTTAAGATGGCAATATTTAATGAAGGCAACCTGGAGCTCACCCACTCTGCTGTATTGGATGGACAGAGATGATTGGAGACAAGCAATTCCTCAGATATCCAGACCCTATGCTAAACAGGGTGTTATAGGTAATAGCTAGCACTTTGAATTGCACTCAGGAGCCAAACGGCAACCAATGCAGCTCATGTAGCGGTGACACCCTGAGAGGTTCTCAATACTGCTCACGCTGCTGTACAGGTAGTCCTCTAAATACGATCACAATGGACCCCAAAAAATTATGTTAAGTGAGACATTTGTTAAGTGAGTTTCCCCCATTTTACAACCTTTCTTGCCACAGTTGTTAAGTGAATCACTGTAGTTGGTAACTTGGTAACCAGGTTGTTAAGTGAATCTGGTTTCCCCATTGACTTTGCTTGTCAGGTCAAAAAAGATCACATGACCTTGAGACACAGCAACGGTCATTAGTCAGTTGTCAAGCATCTGAATTTTGATCACATGATCATGGGAATGTTACAAAGGTTATAACTGTGAAAAACGGTCATAAGTCACTTTTTTCAGTGCTGTTGTAACTTTGAACAGTCACTAAATGAACTGTTGTAAGTCAAGGACTACCTATATTTTGAACCAGCTGCAGCTTCTGGGTTATCTTCAAGGGCAGTCCTGTGTAGAGTGCATTGGAATATCCCAATTATAAGATAATCAGGGTAGAGTAATTATATCACTTTTATAATTACAACACACTTATAATTAAGTTCAAGAACACATCAAACACCTGAGAATTTCAGCAGCATCTTCTTCTGCTTTGTATTTTGTTTTGCAAGTAATTTATTTTTTATTAAATTAAATAAGACTTATTTTTTTAAAAACCTGCAGAATTTTTTTTCAGTAACTCACTATCACAATTTGCTCTTTAGCCATTCATTTAAGTTGGAGCTGGAGACAATTGCCAGTCGTTTATATTCATCTTATATTGAATAAAACCTGAAACCTACCTCTTAAGGTTCTACTGAAAAGGGGCATCCTGTTGTACCCTAAAAAAACAGCCGGCTACCCACACAAGACTGAAGGAGAAAAATGGTTTTATTCTGTTTCTGACTTGATACTCTTTTATGTTTCCAAATGCATCTTAAAGTGAAAATGTAAGTTTTTATTTTTATTTTTAAATAATTGTTGAAGCCTGAAAACTGAGATAACAAGAGCATCACAACTTTCTGGTCTCTGGAAAAGTTTCTATCCTGAAAGGATATTGTATTTCTTAGTCGTGATAGCAATCTGTCTCTTCCCTCTTATTTATTTATTTTATTTTTTATTTATTTGATTTGCCAATTGTTTACAAGATAATAAGTATAAGTGTATACATAGTTGTGAATACATGAAATGGGTACATATAAGAAAAATAAAAGAAGAATAAGAGAAACAATAGGACAGGGACGGTAGGCACGTTGGTGCGCTTATGCACGCCCCCTACAGACCTCTTAGGAAAGGGGTGAGGTCAATAGTAGACAGTCTAAGGTTAAAGTTTTTGGGGTTTGGGGAAGAAACTACAGAGTCGGGTAGAGTATTCCAGACATTGACCACTCTATTGCTGAAGTCGTATTTCCTGCAATCAAGTTTGGTGCGGTTAACTTTGAGTTTGTATCTATTGTGTGCTCTTGTGTTGTTATGGTTGAAGCTGAAGTATTCATTGACAGGTAGGACATTGCAATGTATGATTTTATATACCATGCTTAAATCAGACCGAAGACGGCGTAATTCAAGGTTTTCTAGTTCTAGAATTTCAAGTCTGGTGGCATAAGGTATTCTACAACGAGTAGAGGAGTGGAGAACTCTTCTTGTGAAATATTTCTGGACTTTCTCAATTGTGCTAATATCAGATATGTAATGTGGGTTCCAGACTGATGAACTGTATTCGAGTATTGGTCTAGCAAATGTTTTGTATGCTCTGGTTAGTAGTGTGATATTACCAGAGAAAAAGCTACGTAGGATTAGGTTAACAACTCTTAATGCCTTTTTGGCTATGTAGTTGCAGTGGGCTCTAGCACTTAGATCATTAGAGGTGAGTATTCCAAGGTCCTTTACAGAGCTTGGGTCATCAACAAGATCTTGACTATTCAGCTTGTATTTTATTTTCTGATTTTTTTTGCCAATATGTAAGACAGAGCATTTATTTGTTGAGATTTGAAGTTGCCATTTGTTTGACCATTCTGATACATAGTCAAGATCTTTTTGTAGGGTAGCAGTATTGTCTGTGGTATTGAACAGCTTTACATCATCAGCGAAAAGAACGCAATTGCTCTTAATATGATCACAGAGGTCATTTATGTAGAGTATGAAGAAAGTTGGTCCTAGAACACTGCCTTGGGGGACACCACTATTGACAGGTACAGAATTTGATAGGACGCTCCCAATTTTGACCATTTGTTGTCTGTTTGCCAGGAATGCTTCTATCCAGTTATTCAGTTGTCCAGAGATACCATAGGATTTTATTTTTAGGAGTAGTTTGTCGTGTACCACTGAATCAAAGGCTTTACAGAAGTCTATGTAGATTAGCGTCTATTGCTTTGCCCTGGTCGAGTTGTGTCGTCCATATGTTTTTGCAGTGTAAGAGTTGCAGATTACAGGATAGTTTTTTTCTGAAACCAAATTGTTTATTGGAGAGTAGGTTGTTTTTCTCTAAGTGGAGGATGATGGATTGGTTAATAATTGATTCCATGACTTTACAGGTGACGCAGCATAAGGAGATTGGTCTGTAATTTTCAACTAGGCTTGGGTCTCCCTTTTTGAAGATGGGGATGACTGTGGCTTGTGACCATAGGTTAGGCAAGGAGCTGGTCCTGAGAGATTTTTCAAAGATTATGCTTAGAGGTTTGGCTATGGCAGTGGATAGCTTTTTTAAGAAGTAGGCACATATTCCATCCGGTCCAATAGATAGAGATGGTTTTAGATTGCGTAGTGCTTTTTCAACATTGTCTTCTGTAAAATCGATATGTATTAGATCATTGTTGTTATCTGTTCTTATTTTCTCCTCTTGTTTGGAAGCAGCTCATCAGATTTTCTCCCATACTGAAAAGAAGCAGGTAAAGACAAAATCCTAAAATGAGTAACTTTGCCTATTGCTCCCTCTTTATTTTCGAATGGGTCCTTAAGTATTTTTTATACATAGAAAGTTTTCTCTCTCCCAATAATTGGTTTGAAAGCTAAATTGTATTCCCATATTATAGTTTGTGGTTGTTTTTCAACCACTGTGTACTCAAGACATTTCAAGAAATATTGCAAAAATTATCTGTCATCTCTCCAATTCTTTCTCCCCACTACTTCACTTAAATGGACTTTCTTGTTTTTTCAAAGTCCAAGTTTTTCACAGCAGCCATCGTTCAGAATCAAAACAAATCCTTCATACATATGTTCATTATATTTTTCACTCCTTCCAACTCCCATTAGATTACACACACACATACACACACAACTTTTCAGCACTGGGTAGCCCTATGCCTTCTAGGATACTGCTTTCATTATAAGTTCCCTTGTATAAATTCAAAACTGTATGATCTTCCCCAGAAATTCTATAGATCAGTGATTTTCCATCTGTGGTCCGCAGTTCCCTGGAGCTATGAAGTTGTATCAGGGGCTCCACAAAGCCGTGAAGAAATGTTATGATTTAAGTCTTGAGTTAAGTCTTGAGGTTCTGTGGCCACAAAAGGTATTTAAAGAGGGTCCGTGGTGAAGGAAAAGTTGAGAACCACTGCTATGGATCTGGGGTCCCCAACCTCTGGGCAGTAGCCCAGTACCACGCCATGGCCTATTCAGAATTGGGCCACTTGAATGGCTGGAGCACACGCCTGGATGCACATGCATGCAAGGCTCAACTTGCATAAATGACGGGCTGGCGGGCACTCACACATGTACATGCCAGCGCACCGGCCCACTGCTCACGTGGCCCAGTTCCCCTCTCCCTCCCCACAGCTGGGCCACCAAGATGCAAAGTTTTGGTATCACTGCTATAGATGACACATAGGATTGTTTTCTTTCCTTCTATATTTAACTAAAATTCAACAGTAAATCATCTGATTTATCCACTGCATTTTAAAATCCTGTTAGAAAATGTTTTGTAAATTTTTGTATAATTGTTTATTTCATAAATAACTCTAATTCAGCTAACACACTTAGTACTCCTTTCTCTCCCCATTTTCCTTATAACCACCACCCTGTGAGGTGATTTGGGCTGAGAATAACTGGCCTAAAGTCACCCAGCTGGCTTTTATGCTTAAGGTGAAACTAGAAGTCAAATTTACATGGTTTCTAGCCTTGTGCCTTAACTACCAGATAAAACTAATGGTTCTCTTTCACTTCAAAGAATTCTGCATAATAGAGTACAAATGTTCCAATAAAAGACTTCTTTTATATTTTCTATATGTCTTGTAATAATCTGTGTTGCCTAACTTAGTTAATTATCAGGAGATGCCAGGAATATGTACCATTTAAACTTGCCAGCGGTTCAAAGACTAGATTTTATTTTATTTTTTTCAAGGTACAAATACAGTAGATAGAAATAGAGGATTCGGAAAAATCTATGATAAACATAAAAGGTGCACTTGACAAGTTACATAAAAAGGGCAAACACTAGTATTAATTTTCACTATATAATCAGTTTCTTATATCTTAAAGGCTTCCAATGTAACATAAATTCCAACATAACTTATAAATTATTTAAATACATATATTTATGAAACATTTATTATCTTCAATTTACAGTGTGATCACATGAAATATCCTAGACTGGATCTACTTATTGAAACAAGAAAAATATATTAGCAGAGAGATTATTCATTTCTTTAAAAGAAAGCTTCAAAATTCAACAATGATGGATGACACCCACATCTCTCATTAAATTGTGTTGTTGCATATATACCTAAGGCAAAAAGTAACAGCATATGCTTAATGCAAAGCTTACAGAAACCAGTATTAAGATTTCTTGTGTCATCATCCAGCTTTGATTTAATCATCCTATCTCAACAGGATATCACACACTGTATTAGCACTTGCCTATATGGTACTTGGCATCACCCAAGTCTGCTTCTCTGAAAGTTGCAAAGTTTCTTTGCAAAACGAAGAACAATAAAAGACAATTGGAAGAATTGTATGCAGATCTTAATATTTGAACAGGACAGGCATTCACTGTTTATAAAAATATCAGGTCCTCACTGTTACTATTGTATGAGCTAAAAGTAGTAAATGAAACTCATCAGAAACTGTTGGATGTATGGCAGTCTTAATCACCAAGGACAAGCCTCTTTACAATGTCCCATTAAAACTAATTTGCAATAAAAAGAAATAAATGTCTTTGTTAGCCACTGTTCTCTATTTATATCATTCTACTATATTTAGAACAGTACAAAAAAGGCTTTAAATGCCCAGTAGAACTATAACATGTCCTATTATTCATCCAGACCCAAAGCCAATTATTTTCACATGCAGATTGAATCCTTTTGCTACTTGATTTATTCTGGCACAGCTAAAATTCTCAAATTGAGAGTGTTAACATGTAGTCCCTATTTCCTACTTAACATCCCTCTGATGGGATGGGATGGCAACTCTAAGAGTTCTAAGTAACATACTCTCCACTTGGCTAAGAGGGCTAACAATTCAACACAGCGGATCCAGAGACTAGTTAGTTACTAGTCTTCCAACTAAATAAAATAGCAACTTATATGACACTAGCATTATTTGCATGGTCATCAAACTCCTTTAAGTGCAGATTGGAATAGCTTCAAAACAAAATGTTGGAGTGTTTATGGCTTAATGATCTATTATAGGAGGGTTTATATATTGCTATCTGACTTTATGGTAAATATTTACCAACTGTTGAAATGCAAGAACCACCTCAATCTATACATAGAGATTCTCATACTCCCTCTCCCTCTCTCTCTTTCTCTCTCTCTCCCTCTCTCCACAGAGTGTATAAAGTTATTATCTTTTGTCTTCATCGAGTGTTTAAAAAAGATACTTGAGTTTCCTTCTGAGGCAGCAGTTGAAGTAATTTTAAGGGAACTGTTAATATTTCACTGTAAAAAGAAGTCAGTTGTGGCTGTTTAGTCATCATTAGTAATACTTCACTTGTTATTACTGCTACTTGTTTATCATTACTTAGGCTCAAATTTATTTGACCTTTCTTAACTAAAATGAACTTTCTGGATGATTAAGAATGTGATTTAGTAATTCCAGTTAGTCAAAATATTGTTAGAACTTATGAAATGCCTATACACTGCTTTACTGATATATATATTATTATACAAAGAAGATAATAAGAACCTCCTTCAACCTGAAGCTCCAAAGGAAACCTAAAACACCCAAAACAATGAGCCCAGGGCCATTCCTGTTGCTGCCCCAGCCAACATGCCCAATGCCAGGTCTCCATCAGTATCTCGGTAACGTTCTCGAATGATGACATGGTTTGCAGGAAGCGGGCCATAGGGACCTGAAAAAAACAAAAGGAGACATCAATGAACTAAACTTGAAATAAACTTCTTTTTTTCTGTTTATTTTTGTATTGTTCTAGCACAAGGAATGTTAGATCTCCATAAAATTGGACATCTAACACATTCTTGGGTAAACCTTATCATGAAGTAATAAAAGAAGTTTTGTAATGAATATTGACTAGAAAATCTTAAATTTAATAGCAAAGAGCATTAGAGAACATATCTAACGTTCTCTAACTTATTCACATATGCACAAAAAAGGGATAGATGAAGAAGCATGAGTAAAAGAGTTGATTAAGACTGCATGTGTATTCAGATACTGCTCTCCTTTAACTCAAAATCCTCCAAAATACTTAGGAAGAGCAGGATGTCTTATTTGAATCTGTCATATGGAGTCAATTCTGTAACTACAAAACTAAGACTTAATCCTAAAATTACTAAGCTATTTTGCTGTGAGTGGATATAAAAAGGATATACTCAGTAATGCAATCTTCTAAACATCTACTTATAAATGAGTACCTCTAAGTTCAGTAATATTTACTTCCACATAAGTATGTATAGAACTGCTTCCAAAATAACTTACTTACGAGATATAAAATAAGATAAATAAAATACTTTCTTTCAGGTGCAAGGAACCAAAATGACACCATAAACTGAACAGGGTTGCTTCCTTATTGTTGCTAGCCTATTTACAAGAATCTTGCCAAACTAACTGCATTCTCTTGGGAACAGTAAAGTCTTCAGGAATTTTAGAGAGGGTCTGGCCTCAGCTGCTTTCTCCCCTGGAGCGATTCCAAGCTTGCTAATCTTTTTACTCCACACTTCTCCCTACTCCAGTCGGAGATTCCACCACACTTTCTCCCCATTTCTTAATAAATGGCAAAAGCAGCAACCTTTAGGGTACATAGGATTCCTTGCCTGGTGTTGTATCACCAAGATCACATGGCTCAAATTTCAATAGTCAATTACTCATTGAAAAACCAATAACCCTAAGATAAGAGTATTAAACATCTTAAAGACCTAATCAACTATTTTGCTTAAAACAAGCAAGAGAGTGGGGATTACAGCTTTGGATTGCAAAAGGATTGCTTGCTCCTAATGTAGCATAAAAACTGCTTGTACATAATTTGTACATTAAAATGACTCTAAACTTTGAATCAGCTCAAGAGAAAAATAAAAAGAGCAAGTACCTTGGTTTGGGTATTGGTAAGGTATAGCATATGTCTGTCCATTAGAAGTGTAGATGATCTGAGATCCTGGATATGCACCATTGTATTGTGGATAACCATAAACCTAAGGGAATTATAATCATGTTAGAAGCATCTGTGAAAACAATGGTGATAGTGAATAGGACCAATTACAAAACACTTATTTACCAGAAAGTCAAACAGTTTAGGCCAAGGGTGTCAAACTGGCAGCCCCTGGACTAGATGTGTCACACGCAGGCCACAACCAGCTCCGCAAAGGCAAAAAAGTCTTGATACGTTATGATACATCATGTGACATGATCGAGTTTTACGCCCGTGGTTTAGGCTGTTCCCCAGCACCACTTTTACCTTCTCAGGATGCTCTCTCTGTCATTAACTATTTATGTCTCTTTTTTTTTTCAGGATTGGCTAGCACACACAAAGATTACCATTCAATTCAATTTAATTTAATTCAGAATGCTTTTAGGATCTAATGGGAACCAGATTAATCCTCAGAAACTAAAGGTAAACTTAAGATAAATACTTTGCACACCTTACTTTGCATTTATTTGCTTTCAGTCAAAATAATCAAACAGACAGGCAAGGGAAGACTGAGTTATATCCACTGGTGCTCACAAGTGTCCAGGTGAGGTCTCAGAACTAGGAAACTACAGGCTATGCTTTCATTAGGAGTGGGGGCATAATACATTTGCATGAAAAAAAAATAAAAGTACTTCCTAACAGTCCTGCTTCAAGACGGCAATCCTGTCAGTAAGTTTAATGCATGTTGATATAAAACATGTCAATTACTGCTATTTTACACATTTACACATAATTTACACATTTGATTTGATGTACCTCAGGTGATGGTGTCGCATAAGCTGTATATGGAGGGGGTGCTGAAGAAATCACATTGTCATCATACATCACCTCAGAAGCAACATAAGCCTGGACACATCAACATAAAAATATAGCAAAAGTCGGTCATGTTATTAAATGACAACCGCAACTAAACAGTTCAAACCTAAGAAAGGCAAAGACACTAACATGTTTTGCACAAAGGTTGTGTTTGTTGAAAGAGACAAAGATAGTTTTTTTTTTTTTTTGAAAGCAATGTTTCTAACTAATAGCTGGATAATTTAATATCTATTGTGCATAATATTCAAGTTAAGTCACTCGGTTTTGCTTTCTATTTAATATCAGAAAGATGACAAATTAAAACAGTGCATACAAAATTCCAGAGGAATACAATAGGACTATGATGGTGGCACAGGTGCCACGCAGAGCCATTTGTGCCAACACGCCAGCCGCAGGCAAACTTACCTCACTTACCTCACCCATTTCATCACTTCCAGTATGCAGGCCTATTTGGCCTGCAGAGGCTTTTTTCAAGCCTCTGGGAGGCCAAAAAGGGCCTCAAATCAGCCAAAAATCAGCTGTGAGGCGCAGTGCAGGAAAAGAGTGGAGGGGCAGGGGGAATTTCACACGCATGCACAGGGGGCATGGGGGCATGCATTGCCTTTTGGGTGCTGGCATGTGAGCGTGTGCGCACCAGCACACGCACAATTTTTGCCACAGGAGCCCAAAAAGGTTAGCCACCACTGCAATAGGAGATTGCGGTGTAATTTAGTAACACAGGTCAGGCTGGCTAGTAGTTGTGGAAGTAAAATTAATCCTATGATCACACAACAGACTTCTTACAAAAAAGGGGGAAAAAAACTTGAAAATTCTAGGTGTCTATAATTACTCAATTCTTTCAACAGTTGAGAAATACCACAATGAATGGCACTGCATAGGAAACTATTTTCAAGAGCCCATTCTGCCATTCAGATAAGTACCATAAGAATGAGAATAAGAATCCCAATTAGGAGTCCCACCAGATTTTGAAATTTTGTTTTTTATTCAAAAGCAACTTGATTTGTGTTGGCTTTGTGCAGGTAGTGATTGAATCCTGATTGTTTTTAAAGTATTGCATAACCCACTGTTTACATAAAAAAGGCTCTTGCTATGTTGCTCTCCCCCGGGGCTAATTCTTTCACTCTTTTCACTTCTGCAAACAAATTGTGGCTTTTTATAAAACAAGTTGTTATTTTACAAACCTCTCACTCAATGGACTCTGAAGTCTGTTTGTATAATCCTGGTGCTCCTTTCAAGTATATTGGATTACAGGTCCCACCACCTCATCCAGCAAAGTAACAGGATTTGTAATCCAACAATTTGAATACACCAGCCACCAAAGCTGCTTGAATTGGTAGAACAGATCTATTCATGAGCTTAACTCTGCCTCCGCTGTCTTGAATATTCCCCAAGGTTTACTTTAGAGCATGAAAAGGGAAGGGGAATGGAAGGGAGAGAATAGGAGGGAAGGGAAGGGAAAATACTTCTTTAAAAAATCCCCTATAGTTTAACTTTGGGAAAGTAAATAATTGGCCATATATGGAATGCTCGCTTTTTCCTTTAACCCTGAAAGTTTGTCTTATTAACATATACAAGGGACTTGGTTTGTAGATTTTGCTCTTATTTGCATTTAAATAATCCCTTTTAATCACAATCTGTAACGAACTTGACAAAAAGTGGTAAACAGCATCATTATGTTCTACTGGTTCCCCCCCTTCAGATTGGGTTACTCAATAAAATACAATAATGAACAATGTCAAATGTGGGATTGATCCTAGCAATTTGCCAATAGTCTGGTTTTCTTCAAAGACACAGTACACATTGTCAACTAGCGTTGCTCAGATTTTGTCCAGTGTGTAGCTTTTGAAAGACTTATACTTAGCCATACAACTAAATAACCTAAGTAACTAACCTGCTCTGCAAGTTCTTTGTCAACAACACCAAATGGAAAAGTGAGTTAATTGAGCAAGTTATTGTTCATCAACAAACAGCAAAGTGACCCAATACCTTTGGTTCCAAAAGTAACTCTTGATGAGGTTGTGTTCTTCCTAAAGGAGGGGTCTCCAACCTTGGCAACTTTAAGACTTGTGGACTTCAACTCCCAGAGTTCCTCAGCCAGCTTTGCTTAGAGTCTTAAAGTCTTAAACCTACCAAGGTGGGAGACCCCTGCTTTAAATAACAGTAGAAGCCACAGCCATGGGAGCTTCTACCAAGTATGAGTTGCTGTGCCATTTAATGTCCTACTATGCCAGGATGCCCTGGTATCAGTAGATCAAGTCTTACTCATCACTTGACTGGATTACCAAAAGACTATATTAGGTGGCTTGCCACTGGAAGTGACCCAGACTCTACAAGTAATACAAAACGCAGTAACCCAATTACTACTGAAAGAATTCTCAATGCAGTTCCAGGGTATCTCTAGCAAAGTCCTACCAGAAAAAAATCTGCCTATCTGTTCAGACATCTAGACAAGGCTTGTTAAAGGTTTCTTTATAGGGTTCAATTGGAATGAGAACCAAGTGATAGATTTTCTCAGTACTGCTTCCAACACCCTCTGAAATACTCTTCCCTGGAAATGCAGAAGATCTTAACCCTGCTTGCATTTTGCAAACAAATAAAATATTATTTTGTTCAAGGAAGTTTTGTTCCTTCTTGGCCATTTGTTATGTTTAACTTTTGTTTTTATCTTTGAACTGTATGTTTATCTTGTAGTTGCCCAACCAAAGCCTATTAGAATTGAGGCATGATATACATATTGGGAAAAATAATAAATGTATTTATTTATAAATTATTATATTTGTATCAATTATTAAAATATTAGTTACATTAAAGTTTATAAGCAGCCTAAGATTATATTACTGAAATGGAATTAGATTCAAAACAAATAAATAATTAGGTCTCTCACCACAGATTACAGCAAGAACAACAACTAATACTCACTTCATTTGTTCTGGCATCCTGAAGAGCAATTTTCCAAGCCCTACAAGAAACATGAGCTAAGTCAAACACAAAAAGGAAATAAATCACTAGCAAAGATCAAATAATGTATGCAATTACCAGTTACAACTAAATCATGGTCTAATAATAAAAATTCAAATATTATATTATAAATATTTTAATTATTTATATATTATAACAATGTATTACTATGGAATAATATTCTAAGTGAAATTGTATATGTTTGGCATTCATTATAAAGACATATGACATCAGTAAAGACTGAAGCCACAATTTGGGCTGGGAAGTGGCTTAACCATCTGAATCTGGAATATCAAACCATAGTGGAAGGGGTCATATATGTTAACTGCCCATATCTAAAACATTGTGACTCGGTTTCAATGCAATAAAACCTCATGTTCTAAAGATTGAATGGTAGATTTAACAGTTCTGTGAAGTTTCCTTTTTTTTGGTCATCAGATGATAGATCTTATAGAAAATTGTTAATATGTAATTTTATGTGGGTGGGGATATATTAAATATTCCTGCACTTGTTACAAGAATTATCAGGAATTACTTCATTAAATATTATTTTTAATATTTCTTTTCTTTTTTTTTCCTTTCTTTTTTGCACTTTCTATTTTATATTTTTTACTTTATTTTCTTGTTCTGATTTTGGTTTTTCTTTTAATATTCCTTTGAATATTGTTAAACTCTTTAATAAAAAGGATTTTTTAAAAAGAATAGTTAACAGTTAATAGTTATCAGTCACAGGAATCCATTTCAGCCACATAAAATACATTATTACTTATAAACCACTACCCACTACTCTAAGGACAATATATAAAAAGTAAAACAGATATACATCCTGTCTAAAATATAAGTTTAAGATTAATTTCTCTTCTTGGTAGGAGTATCAAACCCCACATCTAAGTTCTTGATCATCATAGCAACGCTGCTGAAATGAAAATGCATTATGGTACTATCCTCTAGGATAGCAATGGATAACATTCAGCACATTCTGACAGACTATGTAGCCCAAAGGCTTAGAGGCAATAAAATTATACCTTGGCTATTGCTCTATAATTATAAGAAAACTGGTCCAAATTATTTGTTGCTTTCCCAAGTCATCTCAATGTCATTGAGCTCTCCCTACAATTGTTGGAGTGGGCCAATGTAATGTTTTAATAGCTAGCAGTGCAGTAAAGAACCAGTTTTTCTCTAGAGTAATGAATGTGGCTCATTGAAGATTAACCTACTATTTCGAACAGTCAAAATTCCAATATCTGCTTAAATTCTTCACACGCAAAGCATGTTCTATGGCACCCAATGAGTATGGGTAGATAATGGACAGCAGAGTGTCTTGTGATTTCTTTTTTTTAAGTATTTTTATTTATTATTTTTATTTTATTCTTTGCAACATTTCGGTATTGGCATACATTCATTTTACATACATTTTATATACCATGTGTATTTATTATCATACTATAATATTTCATATTCTTTATTTATCCTTATATCTACTATTTAACCAATTATACCATGCATTCCAAATCAAATAATATTCAGTTTCTCCTCTATCTTTTATTTCCATTGTCAGCCTATCCATCTCGGCACACTCTAATACTTTCCTTATCACACTTCCCTCAGACGGTATAATACACTTTTTCCAATTTTGCACATAAACAATTCTAGCTGCCATTATTAAATGTAGCGTTAAATATTGTACTTTTGTCATATTTTCCTGTTATTATACCTAGTAAGAATATCTCCGGTTTTAACTCTATTTGTTGTTTAGTTATTTCCTCAATCCACCTTCTTATCCTCATCCAATATTTTTTTGCTACTGGGCACACGTCCACCACATATGATAGTATGTTCCTTGATTCTGTTTACATTTCCAACATTCCAGTGATCTATTTGGAAACATTTTTGCTAGTCTTGCTGGAGATAGGTGCCATCTGTAAAACATTTTATATAAGTTTTCTCTGTATGCTGGTGACATTGTCAATTTATAATTTTTTCCCCACAATTTCCCCATTTTTCTAATTCTATAGTGTAGCCAAAGTTTCAGACTATCATGAAAAACATCTTCCATTTATGTAATGTTAAATATTAGGAAAACAAAACTAATGTCACTCAGTATGATTAAGTAATTCTGAGCATGGAACAGCCCATTATTTGGTAGTCTCAAGAATGAAACATGGGGAAGAAGGAATTATCTTGAAAGGAATGAGAGAAAACAGAGTGAAAGTAGAAAGATTGTTTTTCTATTATCTCATTCATGTGTGCGTTGGAGGTGTTTATATGTCAGAGAGAGAGAGAGAGACCGTAGGAGACATACAATAAATATTATAGGTTGTGTCGTTGGTCTCAGCAAAATATAACGCCTGAAGTGCCAGAGAACTAGCAGCAGTCCACTGAAAATAGGTCCTTATCTCAAAAGCCCTTACCAACTTCAGGTTCCCCTTAAGATATCTTTCATCCATTGGGACCCAAGAGCTAAGAGCAGTCCTAAAAAAACAGAGAACTAAGCCATAATTAAGCTGACAACTGCTGCTTGCTTTGTTAAAGATGTCACTCATACTGATGCCTCAGAGCAACCTTAGTTCACCTGTCATTGCCACTGTCACTCTGCTACTTAGGTACCACAAGACATTAGGGCTGAGATCAAGGTTTCTATGGATGAACTCAGTATTTTGACTGTCACCTTTAATATATTAAATGTGCTGGCTAGAAAGGGAGAGGAGGAGAAGGATTGTTTATCAGCCTGTCTTTTCACCTCAAAAAGAGTTAATCCTTTCCTAATGACTCCATCACTCTGATGACCAACAGTTTCTATAATATTTGCAGCATATAATTTGATATTCACCTTGTGGATTTAGAGGATCACAACATAATCTAATTCACAGTAGTTGTTTTTAACATATCAAGAGCAAAAATTATGCTGGTGACATTCTAATGCAGGGGTCCCCAACCACCGGGCCGCGGACCGGTACCGGTCCGTGGATCACTTTGCACCGGGCCGCAAAGAAAATAAAAATAAAAAATAAAATAAAAATGGCGGCTTTCTTCGCTTTCGGTGAATGCTGCTGGGATCAGGGATCAAGGACACAAATGAAAGAAGAGGAGGGAGGAAGCAACCAAAGCCTGTTCTGCTCTCCGGCTCAGTGGCTTCGGTTTCCTCCCACCTCGTTCCTCTCTCAGTCGCTCTCTCGCTCCTCCACCAGCCCAGGAAGAAACTGGTTCAAAGAAGCCGGCAGGGTGGCTTTTCCTGTCGGCGCAGCTCCCCAAGCGCCCGTTCACCCCCACCCCGCCGCCAATCAATCCAGGTTCAATCCAGTGCTCCGTTCTGCCTGCCTGCCTGCCTTCGTTTCTGGTTGTTTCGAGCAGCTTCGGCTGAGAATAATAACTATTCGCCTCTTTTTCTCAGCCGAAGCTGCTCCGAAACAACCAGAAACGAAGGCAGGCCGGCAGGCAGGCAGAACGGAGCACTGGGTTGAACTGCGGCGGCGGGCAGGCGCTTGGAGGAGCTGCGCTGACAGGAAAAGCCACCCTGCCGGCTTCTTTGAAGCAGTTTCTTCCTGGGCTAGTGGAGGAGCGAGAGAGCGACTGAGAGAGGAACGAGGCAGACACCTGAGGGATGAGGCTGAGGGAGGCAGGGCCGAGAGGCGGGGCTTCTCAGCCGTCCTGCAGGGACTTGTCCTGAGCCGCGGAGACAGCCATGGGCCGCCGCCGCCCAGCGCTCAGTTTTGAAGGCGCTCCTCAGCCCGGCGCAGTTCCTGAATCTGCAGCTGAAACCCTCCGTTTTAAATGTCCAAATAGAAAAGAATATCTGTCACTCAGGGTTGCAATGAGGAGGCATTGGCGCTCCTGAACTTGGTGGTTTGCTGGCAGACGTTTTATTACCCGACTAGGTAACAACATCAGATGTTACCTAGTCAGGTAATGAAACGTCTGCAAGCAAACCACCAAACTCGACTCTCCCCCCCGGTCCTTGGAAAAGTGTTTCTGCGTGAAACTGGTCCCTGGTACAAAAAAGGTTGGGGACCACTGTTCTAATGGACAGAGGGAAACTTAACTTTGTTTTAGCAGTTATGTGCTAATATATGCTAATCTTGAAAAAAGAAAGCAAATACACTCAATTGAATACTCAGGATAATCTAGCAGGATTCATTTCCCTGAATTTCAAGTCATCAGATAACATAACAGGTCATGGAAAGTAAGGTTAACATCTATTGTATATCTTCATGAAGAACACTAAAGCATTTTAAAAGTTATGTACAAGTATACTTAGTTGCTGATAAGAAGATACACAGACAGATATAGGAAAGATAAAAAAATAAAGAACGTTATAAAAAAGAGAAAACCAAAGAGACCAACATTTTGCAACTGGTAAAATTGTTGTTTTTTTACCTAATTCATATATGTATACAGATTACATCAAAAGCTATTATGCAAATATAAGCTACTTCCGTTATGAAAGCTACTAAGCTCCTATATTTGAATCAAAGCAGAAGAGGCAAGTCATTCAAAACTCACAAGCAATCATCAGTACTTTCTGCACAGAGATTGAGCACCTTCCCATCACGGCTAATTATCTGCAGCAAACAGTCTTTAGCTTTGCCCTCCGGAGGCTGAAAACCTGTCCAAAAATAGAAATGCTTTTACACCTTGTAATGAAAAGTTAATAGTTCAAAATAAAAAACAGACTCTCCAAAATCCAGACAGATGTTATTAAAATGCAAGGGGGAAAAGGTAGTTCCATTACCCCTTTAACAATTGGTAAAAGAAAAAAAGTTTATACACATACACACACACACACACATGAAACAAACAAAATGTTAAAAAGTTATATTTATGTAGTTACCTACAAAGCAGATCTAAATTATATTAAAGTAATCAAAGTATCTTTACAATCCCCAAGGCATGTCACAACTTTTGAGCAACCTAATCTTTGGAAATTGAAAGTTAAAAATTGATACACCCTATAATATATATATACACATACACACACACACACACACACTTCATCACTGGAAGTTTTTAAAAAGAGACTAAAAAGCCACTTTTCTCAAATTGTATAGGATCTCCTACTTGAGCAAGGGGTTGGACTAGAACAGTGATCACCAACCAGTGGGCCGGGGACCACTGGTGGTCCGTGAGAAAATTTTGGTGGTCCGTAGAGAAATGTCACCCCCAAAGCAATTAATCCAGGCTATGCAGGAACACAAGGCTGGGCTGCCCACGTGGCCTGTGGGAACACAAGGCTTGCATTGCGAACAACACGAGGTAGTGAGGGGAGTGGGGAAAGGGCAGAGGGGGGAAACTTGCCCCATTCGCCCCACGCGCCTCACCTGGCCACTGGCGAAAATAGCAGAAAATAAGTGTGTTCTATCTCCTGTGGAGCACTGTTTCTTATATTCCTTAATTTTTTATTCTCTAAGTAAACATACCATGCAATTTTTTCAACTCAATTTTAAGCAGAGGGCAGCAAAGAAGAGTTGGGCAGTAATCATCCATATCATACAATACGAAACTGTTGCCAAATGGGGCAAAAAAACTGCTTTAATTGTTCATTACATATATTCCTTTAGTTATGAAATATATAAACTGAAACTTCCAACATCCTCTCTTCTCTTATGAAATAAAAAACAACTAATCAAAGACAGGTATACAAATTCTATCTTTAGAAAAATAAAGTGACTCATTTTATCACTGCCAGAAAACCAATTATTAGAACACTAAAATCCTATCTAAGCCTACATAAAGAATAATTCCTACTGAATCAATAAAGCCTATTATTTTGTGTGCTCACATACACACATGCAAAAACAACCATTACTGACTGCCATTTAAAATTATTTCTCTGCATTCAACATTTTAATTAGTTTTAGACCTACACCATTAATACCATTATTACAGGTACATTAAGTTCTCTTAGATATATAGGACGGAGGAAGCAGACATAGTCATGTGAAGGGGAATGAAAAGTCATTTAAAAAGCACATACTCACCTCGGCATTCATTTCCCCCTCTGACATTGATACAGTCAATTTTCATGTGAACTCTATCTTCTAGATCATGCTTATGTTGGTTGTCATAAAATAATAAATGGCCATCAGACCACAAATCAAACCAATTTTTCTTCCAGCGTCGTAAAATAGTACCTAAAGAAATACATATAGAATAATCATGGAAGATGAAGACAAGTGAGCAATATGCAAACCTGACTTGTAACTTATTCGTGTTGTGTATGTATAGGTTTTGTATAATTTATCCTTTTAAACCACCAGCCATTAAATAAATAAAAAACTTGGTTCTCAAATCAGAAGAATTGCGTATGTCTACTTTAACAAAGAGAAGGACTAGGAGTGACATGACAGCAGTCTTCCAAGACTTAAGGGGCTATCACAAAAAAGGGGGTCAACATATTTTGCAAAGCTGTCCCCCCCCTCCCCCCGGGCAAGACTAACATAGAACTAAGGAGAAATTTTATAACAATTGGAACAATTCATCCATGGAATGGCTTGCCTCCAGAAGTTCTGGTTGCTCCACCACTGGAGATTTTGAAGAAGAAACTGGGCAACCATCATCTTGAAGGCATCATGTGGCTTATCCACACTTTTTTTCCCTTTGCTAAACCAGGTGTGGGTGTGGCCAGCACATAACTCATCCAGCCCGTGGACTGGGAGTTTGACAGTCCTAGTATAGGGTCTTCTGTCTAAGCAGGGAGCAGGTCTAGAAGACCTCCCAAGGTCCCTTCCAACTTTATTATTCAATTATTCAATTATTTGTTACACTGAAGTAATTAAAATCACTGATTGGTTTGAACATTCTTCAATGCTTTAAGAAAAAATTCAAACATTTTCCCTTTGAAAAAAGTTCAATTAATTACCTCAGGATATAGGAATGATCACTAGCCATTAATCTTGTAATCTTTAAAAGAAGATTAAAAATGCTCATGGAAAATGAGGCTATCCCTGGCTACTGAACAATAGCCCTACACCTCAAATTATCTTCAGGGTCACAGGAAAGGCTGGGGATTCCTCTGAATATCAGCTATTGTGAAACAAGAATCAAGTGAGCTTCCCATAATCATCCAGATATGTAGGAACCAAATACTGTAAGATCTGAGTCTGCTAAGTTACTCTTCTTTTTTTTAAGATACAGCTTGGAAGCCAGGAAATATTTCCTGACTCTTCCTAAGAACTAGCTGACTCATTCTGACAAACCATTTATCAAGGCCAGCAATTAAGTTTTCTCCTCTAACCAGTGAAGGAGATAAACATGTCTACAATCACTGTGTGGCCAAAATGATCTTAGCACAATACTTTCATTTTAATAATGGCAATTATTAAAGTATGATAATGCAAACATGAAGCCTTTTTCACATGTTTTTCTGACAGATGGAAGAACCAAATTATTGATCAAGTAAGAACTAAAATAAACTAAGAAGTTCATTATTAGCTGACCTGAAATTTTCTTAGCCTATGCAACCACCAAGACCGTTAACAAGCAGCACTTTTTGAATCCAAGCAGCACTATTTTGGGAAGAAATATCTAATCCATATTCTCCCACTATGTATGTAGTCCACAACTCCAGAATTCCCAACCATTTCCCAAGTGGAAATCATAGGAGTTGTATCTTAAAAGGTTATATCATGGCAATTGGACCAAAGTTTATTAAAACTGAAGCATTTTGATACTCATCCAAGTAACTTGTTCAGTCAAAATGAAAAGTGTAAGTTAGGCAGGGAGTCATTGGGATGTACGAACTCTTGCCATACCAACTGCAGGGGTTCTCCCCAAAATGTATTGCAAATGTAAATGAAGACTCAATCATCCAGGCCAAAAGCCTGGATGATTGAATCTTCATTTACATATGAGTTATAGCTCTGCATATCTGGGGATCTCTCTTCTGGGAACAGCTGCTTTCCCTTTCTCCCCACTACAAGAGTTCTTCATCAATGTACATTGTCCTGTGGGAAGAAAAACAGCTTACTGATGGAAGGGGAGCTCCAGATTGCTAGAGTGGGGGTGGGGAGGGACAGAGCTCTTGCATAGAGAATGCTGTTTGCAGACTTTTTAAAACAGGCAATATGAAGTGACCCAATCGTTATTTCTTAATATCAAGCTATTTGGCCCCAAAGCAAAGAGTGGGTAATGGAATCCATTACTTACTTTGTCGGAGCAACCATCCACTTTTCACCAACGCCATCACCAATCTCTAGAGCAAAAAGAATATGATAGACTTCTGAGATATAGCAAAATATAGCAGTAATGAGACAATGCATCAATATAACAATTCTCAAAGGGAATCTCAACTCTGGAAGTTATTAACATATCTAAAGGATGCCAAATTCATGAAAGTTGATATAAAATGCATTCCTCTCTCTTGTTGGTGATTAAAAGAATAAATAACTGATATTATTGTGGCCATTTAATACTTATTTTTATCCCACCATTATTTTTTTAATAAATAACTCAAAGAGGCACAGCAACAACCCTGTGAGGTGGGTTGCGCTGAGAGAAAGTGACTGGACTAAAGTCCACCATACAGCTTTCATGACTAACACAGGATTAGAACTCAGTGTCTTCTGGTTTCTAGCCTGGTACCTTAAGCCGTAGGTCAAAATGGCTCTTGTCCATAATTGTAATTGTAAATAAATGAACTGTCCATAACTTCTAAGGATCCTTATAATCCCTTAAATATTTTCAAGACATTTTTATTACTTCACTTAAGAAACTAAAATATCATACTATATGAAGGACTTTTCTGTTTCTGAGAAATAAGCAGATAAAAATTATAACATTCTAGGCTCAGGAAAATCATAAGATTTAACAACAATGCTGAATGTATGTACACCTGCCTTTCCTTCCATTATTTCTTGTTAATTATTTAAACAGAACAGCTAGAGAACCTGCACCATAACTGATTTGCCAAGAACCACCTGGACATGGCAGATCAAACTAGCCTAGATGTTACTTAATGTTATAATTCCAAGACAATGGAAAAATTATAAATTAAAATTGTGATAGGAATATATTAATCAATTACCTATATATGCAATATATGTACTTTAGAGATTTAACCTAGGTTCAAATTTCTGAAATCAATTTAAAAACTGAAATCAATTTGGAAACTAATAAATATCCCACATTTTGCAGTCCCAGGTGAGAAAAAACAAGGTCTTCAAACCATGGACTACTCTAAGACCCACTGCTGCTATCTCCATGATTGTGTGTGTGTATGCATGTGTGCATGCACATATGAATGAATATGTGTGCCTTCAAGTTGGTTTTTAACTCCTGGCAATTGCTTGGGTTAGTGCAAGGGTGTCAAACTCACATCGTCACATTGGCATCACATAACATATGGGGACTTTTTCCCCCTTCGTTAAACCAGGCGTGGGTGTGACACATCCAGCCCATCAACCGGGAGTTTGACAGCCCTGGGTTAGTGCCTACAGTTTTCTTGGCAACGTTTTTCAAAAGTGGTTTGTCATTGCCTGCTTCCTAGGTTTGAGTGGGAGTCATTGGCCCACTTTGTGTCTAAGCGTAACTATAGCCTAGTCTCCTACTTTCTATTTGAGGTCTTAACCACTACACCAAACTGGTGGTAAACAACCACCAATACTGGGTAATAAATAAAAGTTATATTAGGCTTAATGCTATGGTTAATGCTGAGGTGGGAGTTTTATTTTTCCCCTTTTCAGCCATCCTCGATTTTCCATTCAGCCTAGGGATAGATTTGTTAAAAACAATGTTGCCCCTCCTTTAAGGGCAAATTCAAATGATAAGCAGCAAAAGCCAAAGAAATAAATAGATGAAAGGTAAACCACACCTGTATTTGCTAATACAAAATTACATCAGCAGTCTGAAAAATTGTCATCAGTAAATGTACAAGAAACTTCCAATGAAACTTTTCTCAAGAAAAGTTAGAAGAGGGTGTTTTTTTTGTCCAGAATCTCACAGTTGCTTTGGAAGCTCTTCCCAATAATTTCCACAAATTTATTGTGTTGGGAAACAGAAGTAGAATTAAAAAGCTCTATGTGCATTTTAAATACCCCTTTCAAAGAAGCTGCACATCTCTTATATATTCTGTGTAAAAGGTTTGCTCTACATTGAATCATGTTCCATATTACTGGTATAAGCTCTTTAAAACAAGATTTAGAACAGTAAAATTCTTGGAATTTCTTTCAACTAGAGCCACCAATATATTGACAACTCCATTAAACTTTTAATTCATAAAAATTGACAGACATTACCTGTTTGATCTTACTGGATTAAAATTTATATCTAGGTAAATTGAATATATAATATATCCTAACAATGAATATTTCTAAATTCCTGTATGGATCCACGAAAGTTGAGAAAATACATTTGTATCCATTTGAAATGGAAACTGCATTATTCAAAATAAATCATTTTACTAGAAACAAATGCTAACTTTCTTGAATGCTAAATGATTAATTTTGTAATTTTGTGTAAGGCTTGCTTCCAGATGTTTCAGGATCACAAATTATAACCAGCCATTATCAAGCAATCAAAATATAGTTACTAATAAAAGACAGCATATATACGGCATACATATATAAAGTGATCCTAATATGTTGACTAGTGATAATGGGAATTGTAATCAATGTATCTGGGGGGAAAAGATCACATATATTTTTGTAGATATCTAATAATTTCCCAATCTTTGTTTCATTTCATCAGATTTATAAAAAAGGAATTTTACATCTCATTGTGCTGGACTTTTTCTTAAGGGCAAAGCACAAAAGAAGTAACTGCAACCTTTAAAAACAAGCAACTCCCGACTCTCTTCTTTTGTCTAACAGCAGGATTTTTAAACCTTGGATATGACCATAACATCAAGCAAAAACTTGATGTTACTGTCAAAAACAAGTAAGCACTTTTTTCTATGACAGCCCTATGTTTGTTTATATTGCCTAGTTCTTAAGAAATAGATCGGCGCATCATTACAGTCTTGAATTACCTTCTGCTGCAATTCAGAAACCCTTAAGAGTTTGAAAGTCTATACTGGTAAAAGATGGTTTTAAAACCTGCAGTCCCTCCCCCGCTCCTAAAAAGGCTATACTGAAAGGCCATTAAACTATCTTCTCTTTCCTGATGTAAAACTTCACAGCCTTCTTTTCTCTGACATTAAGATGGGCAAAAAAATATAAGAGATTCAGACTCCATGAACTCGTTACAGCTCGAAGGATTACAAAACGCGATTGGCGTGACCTCGTTGGATTTGTCTCTGCCTCCTCTAGACGAGTTGTAGCCGGTGTGGCAGCCAGCCGCCCTCCCATCCCACCACGGTAGTACGGCTTTCGGTCTGTCTGTCCTCCCTGTCCTCTACTTAAGGACCCACACAAAGCGCACCACCGCCCGTCGCCCGGCTGTCTGGGAAAACACGACCTCCAGCGCAGCTAAACTTCGAGACCTAAAAAGTTACCCCTGGAGCTACTCTTCTCCCTTTTCTGGAAACGATAGAAGTAATTATCCACTTCAACGAGAAGGAGGTGCAAAAGGCACTTATCTGACCTGTTGCACTTCGCAAAGAACGCACAACTCCTGGAATTCCGGCTTTCGTTCTTCCTTGTTGCCGAGAAATGGAAACGCTTCCCTGGCACCACCTCTCAACGCCCAGGCCTCTCTCGTCAGATGGATCCTGTGATCGTTTGCGTCACTTAATACAACTGCACATGCTCATAACCGTAGGTGGGAATTGTAGTTTCCCAAAGCAAAAGAAGGAAGGTGACACACACATACCGTTATTTAATTGTGCAATATAGTATTATGTCGCAAAAACGAAGGATACGCTGATATGAGAAGATATCTGTGGAACTATCTACACAGTTTCTCAAACTTAGCAACTTTAAAATAATGTGGACTTACAACTCTCAGAATTCCCAGTCAGCATTGGTGGGGGAATTCTGGGAGCAGAAGTCCATACATCTTAAAATGATCAAATTTGAAAATACTGTCCTACAACCGTTCCCTGCCAAACCTTTTCTCCTATCTCAACTCAAGTGGAACAAACTATGCCAAGAAGAGATAACAATTATCTGCTAAGGGATAATGCCAGGAAGCCGCATATAACTCTTGAATCATGGGCTAACTCCCCAAAATGAAGGATGCTCAAAGTAAGGCAGAAAGAATAAATATATTGTTTTTAGGGAGATATTAACATGATTCTGCTTGATAATGAAATGTGTGCCAGATTAAAGGGTCATCCATCGGTCATTCACCCATATTTGTCAAGCAGGAAACATCTTGCTTACAACAAAAACCACAGAGGTACAAGAAGTCAGGATTTTAGCAAGGTGGGTTAGCAAAGATTTCGTGAAATCCAGCTACTTTCGCCCAGCAACAGGGGAGGAGGGTTGCTGAAATTCAAAGTAACCAATGGATGATTGACAAGTTGTTTTTATGTGGTTTGTAGCCTTTGGGGTGTATAAAAGTAACTGTAAAACCCATAGGAAGGGTTCAGATGTGCTCTGACTAAAACGCTCTGAACCTTTGCGCAAATAAAAACTTATTTTTGGATTCCAAGGTCTGAGTCTTATCATTTCTTGCAACAAACATGAATTCAGATCTGTAGTGCTCTCTTTTGTTAATGTAATGAGTGGTAGAAATGTTTGTTAGGGAAAAAGAGTCATGAAGCATAAATTGTAAATTAATCTCTTAACAAAATTAAAGGAAGATGTAAACTTTCACATAAACAGCTTCTTGTTATAGCAATGAGTGTTGGAGTAAATACTTCTACAGCACTGTTACAATCAAGGGCAGTGTATTTAAAATTAGTAGAATCATATAAGAGAAAATGAGTGCTGAGCATAATATGCAGTGATTTAACAGCTTGCTGTTTGGACATGCTTGGAAATATTGGGGTCCTAAGATGTATAAGAGTACAACAGATCAGTGAGTGTACAAAATATGAAATTGGGCAATAATTACAATATTAGTGTATCATACAAAAATCACTCAAATAACAATCTACATGAAAATAATATCTGCAGAAACAGCCCCCAAGGAGAACATGATTCCAGTTGCTCCAAAATTGTATTAACATCAATAGGTGGAGGAAAAGAATGCTATTTTTTTAATTATCATGACAGACTATTTTTTTGCCAATGATAGCTCCAGAAAAAGTTCTTCTGAAAATCTGAAGTAATATACATATCCATCTGCTGATGTAATCAATCCTGTCTTCAATCAATAAGTATATCTTGAAGAGATTTTATGGTACACTATTTATTTATGCTGTCCATCTTGCTTAGAGGCAACTTTAGGTGGCTTACAACCAATAAACACTAATCTGAACTATTAAAACAAACATTAACATTAAAACCATTTTAGTTACTGCTGTTTAAGAAGGCTACTATCATCCAGCAAACATAAATACTGGCTATTAAATATACCTAACTGCAGTCATCAATGTCTATAATTGCTATAACTATTTATACAGTATATACAGCTATCAACAAGCCACACAGGCAGATCAAATTAGAAGCAAATCTACTTGCATCTCATGTAGGAAATTGATAATGACATGAGTGAATGCATTGACATCAATGCTTTGTTGGCCAGAGCATTATATTCTGTAGTACCTGGAGGTAATGTTATTTCTCTCTGGAAAACCCAGGGACCAAGGGATGTCTTTCCATGCAGACAATTATCTTTGGAGATAATATTTATCTGATGCACTGAGGGCTTATAAAGCTGTTTTCTTAGGCAAAGCAGCATAGGTATTCAGTGCAGGAACTTAGCAGAGTGCCTTTGGAAGGCTGAATGTTAACACTGTCTCAGAACAAGGTTGCCTGTGGTTGATGAAAATGTGAGTGCCATCACATTTATTCCCTCTTCTGGTTGCAAACACTTATCATATTGATTGACAAAGATAACAGATAATCAAGAGTTGGAAGGTGTTGTAATGACGAGGCAGTCGAGTTGTTTGATCATGAACAACTGAATCATAATGATGATCTTTATTGGAGTATAGTCTTGCATTTATATACATTTTTAGTTATCCTCCATCATTGGTTAACTTTGGTTACTGCTTAATTTTCATTACTGTTTAGTACAGTAATCCATACAATTAATTATCTCTAGTTAAAATCTAACATATGTTTACTTCCCCTCTCTAATCCTCCTTTATCCATAGATTAGTGACTTTGTTTGCCTGAGTTGTATTTGCTTGGAAACATTCTTTATCTGAGGTTTGCCATCAGAGACTGGAACATTCCTGCAATTACAACTCTACAGGAAGGGATCTTGTAGGTCATCTAGTCCAACCCCCCGCCCAAGACCTACACCATTTCTGACAAATGGCAGTCCAATCTCTTCTTGAAAGTCTGAAGTGATGGCGCTCCCACAACTTCCGAGAGTAAGCTGTTCCTTTGGTTGATTGTTCTCACTGTCAGAAAGTTTCTCCTTATTTCCAGGTAAAATCTCTCCTTGTTCAGTTTCCATCCATTATTCCTTGTCTGGCCTATAGGTGCTTTAGAAAAAGGCTTGACTCCTTCCTCTCTGTGGCAGCCCCTCAAATATTGGAAGACTGCTATCATGTCTCCCCTGGTGCTTCTTTTTACTAGACTAGCCAAGCCCAGTTCCTGTAACCGTTCTTCATATGTTTTAGTCTCCAGTCCCCTAATCATCCTGGTTGCTCTTCTCTGTACTTTTCTAGAGTCTCAACATCTTAAATTTGAAGGACAGTACTAAGTCAGGCTGTTTTATTACATCAGGGATCACAGCTGATTCCTATAAAAGGAGCAGCATATGTGAATAATTGTGGCACTTGAAAGCTTGGCTAAAAGGAGCTGTGTCCTGTCAACTTCAATTTAGCTTTCTAGCATTAGGTCCATCTCTGCATATCCCCACTATCCAGACCCTAATGGAGGTTACAAAGAAAATGATATAGGTTGACATATATCTTGGTTACATGCCCGTGGATGACTGTGGCCCATGATAATAAAAGCATTATATCCTTGCACACAAAGCAGCCTTGAGGAATTTGTGGGCTTTGTTTGCAGCCTTGGGAGGGGAAGGTACACTAGTAAGCAAAACCCAGAGTTTCATGCCCTGTGGTACCATAGCCCAAAAGGGCTGCAGACCAATTATGTATTGGTGGCCCAATACTCTTTTGAGTATGGCCAACTCACAACCAACCCACAAACTCAAGGCCTGGGGGCCAGATCTGGCCCATGGGGTACTTAAATCTGGCCTGCAGGGCTGCCCTGGAAATAGTGAAGGACTGGCCTGCGGTGCTTCTGCCCGCGAAAGCGGGCTCCCGAGCTCCATTTTCGGCTGCCACAGCCTCCTGCAACCCTCTGCCAGTGAAAACAGAGCTTGGGAGCCTGTTTTTGCTGGCAGAGCGCTCGGGCCACCACAGGCGCTCCCAACAGGAGTGAAGTCAAGCTGGCCACACCCACCCTGGCCCCCCAAAGTCAAGCACAACCCTGATGCGGCCCTCAATGAAATAGAGTTTGATCCCCATATTCTAATGGTTTGAAACTGCAGGAATTTCACATTTGTGGCTTTCATGACAACTGCAGAGCCTCATTTGAGGCACCTGATTTTTTTTTAAAAAAGCTGCAATAAATGCTGCAATCCTTCAGTTTTGATATATGGGAGGGGTTGTTACTTAAATGTCTATTCTTGTTAAGTTTAAGGACTTTAGAATCATCCTTGCACATGTTTTTAACGTGCACATTTTACTTTTAGCTAGCTCTTCTTATTGATGAATAATCAAAGTGCTATGGAGGTGGAACATTTCATTTTGTTTTGTTTTGCTGGAAGTAAAATACTGTTACACCCTTCTCCATCAAACAGGACACACATTTTTATGCAGCCTTTATTGAGATTCTTGCCTCATGCATATTTTATTTTTAAATGTATTAGGGAAATTTAATGTTTTTCTACATTGCAACAGAATATTGCCATGGGTTCTGATAAGGTAACTGACATTTTGTGTAACAGTGGCTATAATGGGTTAACGAATCATTTTTTTATACATAGGTGGCAGTGCATTTACTTTGTACGTTTACAGCCAATGTTCTGGATGTATATTTTTGTAGTTGATCTTCAATAGTTAATACTACCAGCAATAAATTTATCTATTCACTGATGTTACCTAGTTGGGGTAATGAAACGTTTGCAAGAAAACAAGCAACCTCTGAAAGCACCAAGGACCCCCTCATTTATCTATTCGGGTAACTACTGATCCCTAACTATTTAACTTTAAATGTCCTGAACGAGATACTAAAAGAAGTTACACCCCGGCTTGTCCTTTTCTCGGGTCGTCATTTTAACAAGATTACATGACTTCTGCGTATATAAACAATCCTTTAAAGGACCCTCCAGCCTCTTGGACTCTTATTACAATGTGCATCTAACTGCGCATAACATTATGGGCCGAATTATTGTGAACACGGGTCTAATTTATGACACAGGAGCAACTCTCTAAATTCGAATTTGCTTTGTTTTGAAGGGGGAAAGAAGACTCCATTCGCAACCAACAGCAAGGGCGCCAAACCCACTCCGGCCACGTGATATGGGGAACCGCGTCTCTCTCTCTCTCTCTCTCTCTCTCTCTCTCCTCCCGCATGTGACAGCAGTTCTTGGCTCGCCTTTGGGGGCTTCATACGTATGCGGGCATCGTCCGTCCTTTGCACACAGCCGACGAGCGGATGTGACGTTCTGGGCCGCTGGGTTGCTGCGCAGTTCTCCGGAGAAAAGAGAAGGAGAACGAGAACGAGACGGCGAGGCGCATTCGGGAGGGATTCGGTCTTGTGGCAGGTTTCGGCGGCAGTAGCCCTCGCCCAGGCTTGGCCTCCTCCCGCCTCAGGCCCCGAGAGCGAGAGAGCGAAAGCCGGGCAGGGGCCGCTGCGACCCAACGCTGCTGTTCGGTGAGTGAGGGAGCGCCGCCTCGGCCCCTCCCCTCTTCCTAACCGCTGCCGGAGGGGAGGAGGGCTGCAGGTCGTTTACGGGCCGGCTCCCTTTGCCGAGGGGGGGCCATCCCCGAGCGAAAGTCGACCCGGGGAGTTGCCTCCCCTGCTCCCGGCCGCCCTCGCCCGTCAGCGTGGCGGTCTCTCCACACAAGGCCCCGCGGCAAGGGATGCTTGGCCGAGCTGAGGCCTCGGCGGCAGACCCCGCGTTTGTGGGCGCTCTTGAGCCGTTTCTGAGGCACCCAAAAGCCCTCAGGTCTCCTGGCCTTCCAGCTCTGCATCTCATGTTGGGTCTGCAAAGCGGTGCTTGCCAAGAGTGTAGATAGACCTGGCGGTTGTTTTCCTATTCGAGGGGCTGCTGCTAAAGGGTGGGTTTTTTGGGGGGGGGGCGGCGGTGGGGAGCAGCATCTTTTGATACTGAGCTGGGAGGTGAGGCAGCAGTACAATTACTTGGAGGTAGAATAAACCCCGATTCCTGATTTGTTAGCCTGCGTTATTGGGAGCAATTTAATCTAGTCTGGATTTCAGTGTTGACAAAAAAATTACATCAGAATTAAAACAGATTTGTATTCAAGTGTGTACTTTGTATATTTGTTGAGAGGGAAAAGCATGCTCTTATATGTTGGGTATACTAAACTTGAAGTGTAGATGCTTCAGCTCTAATCTGTTTTATAGAGTTGTGGCATTTTTACGTGGTGTTTTTGAACTAGCATTCCAACTGGTCTGAGCCCAGCTGCATAAAATATGTTTCTTAACTGGAGTCTCCACATATTTTATTTCTAGGTTTCTTCCCCCACCCCACCCCCCAAATTTGGATATATTCTAATGACTTTCAGGGAAATAAGGTGCATCTTTCTGAAAATATAGCTTAAAGACTGAAGTGTCTTAATTTAGGTTTTTATTCAAAATTAAAATCATGAGCAAGTTGTGCAAAATCAATTAGTGCGATTGATTTCTTCGTAAAACAGTGAATGCGCACATTCCACTTATTCATCCATAAATATTTGTAGAGAATGTATAACTGAATTAAATTGCTAAAGATCGTTGGCATTTATCATTCTAGTTCACTATCAAAATAGCTGATAAAATGCATTGCATAGCTGATTAAGTTCATACTGAGGTTAATATTAAGCTACTAGCAGTTACTAGAATTTAAAATTAAAATTAACAGTGACTGTACTCCTACATAAGACATACACATGATTTCTTGTCCAGTTGCTTGACTGATTGAGCTATAAACATTAAATATGTTTACACATTGTAGGAAACAGAAGTACACTGATTTATTCTGTTGTATGATTACAGCCATTAATAGAACAAACTTGGGCAATGCTATTTGTCTTGTGTCCTGCTCTGAAAGTGAAGAACTGCAAATTCTTGTACATTTTAGACTATGGCATTAAAACAGTTGTGTGGCATCCTCTCCCTGTAGGGGAAAATTAACTCAATGATTTTTCAAAAATCAAGTTAAATTTTCCCTTAGGGAAATTAAGTCCCTGAATAAACATAATTCCCTACAAATGTATGTTGTTTTTATAGCCTTATATATTAACTATTTTTTGCTGTCAAAATGAAATAATTTGCTAAGATTGCCAAAGCCATGTGTTTTTCAATTGCTTGTACATCCCAGTTAAAGACTAAGAAAGCTTCAAGATACTAGGGGGGGAGGCTCTTTCCCCTTGATTTTTTTTCCAAAAAATGTTCCTGCTTTGAAGTCTATTAAAATAAATTATATGCAATGCTTTTACGATAAAGTACCAACTGTAGTGTTATATACTGATGCAAACTACAAAAGAATTTGATTTTTGAAAATGAAACTTAAGCAACCTGTGAGTCTGTAGTGATGTGGAACTGTCTAAATAATACACTTCTGATTAATTACTATAAAATTTGTGGTTTTTATTTTCAGCTTAAGATTCCACCTTAAAAATGCAGATTCACATGCTTAAGTATTATAAATTGCAGTAGTTGGTATCTATGCATCTGATATTGGATGCTGGATGTTTTGCTACTATCAAACTAAAACATCCATAATATTTAATGTAGAAGGGACCAACTAACCAAAGTAGTTCTTGTGCGTAGGATTTTTTAAAATCCAAGCTTTCTTGCAAAGGGACCAAATTATGGTTTTATATCCAACAAAAAAGTTTTCCAAACCTTCTCCCTGTTTTTGGGTATTAATGTACAGAGATCATTGTAATATCTTGCAGTGAGACATTGAGAAGAAAAATTGCGACAGTTGATTCATTTGTAGTTGAAATGCAGGACACAAAATTATTTTTATATACTTAAATAAGTGTGAATGAGACTGGTAACTTAGTTCCAATCTACCAGAGTTTGGACTGTGGGGGCTGCAGTGCAACTCATGGCTTGGCACTTAAGGCCATCTGTATTATGAAAACACTTGAATGAGTGGCACTTGAGAGGCAGAACAAACAAAAGATAAGACTTTGGACACTTTTGATCCATTCTGTAGTCTCTGCCATAGAGGTTTTTGCAGGGTTCTGCTTGTCCTGTATAGTTTTGAATAGGACTGTGTAAAGCATTTGAAAGGAGCATCTTGGAGAATATATTGATACAAGCTAAGCATCTTTCAGAAAAGTTGAAGAAGCTGTATTCTCTGGAATGATTGGAGCATTGAAGCAACTTTAATGTTACTGCATCCAGTAGGAAAGCTTTTGAAGCAGTTGAGCTGAGAATGTAGCTGCTTTATTACTTCAAAGAGTAGTGTGCTTCACTCATGGCAACTTATTTTGCAAAGCACCTCTTTTAAATATTTTATGTAATACTTGCTTCTAAAATAAAATAGCTGGGATAAGTTATGTGAATATTTTTAGTATAATTGTATATTGTTTGTAATTGTCTAGAAATATGTTGAATTCTTGAGCAGATGTTTAGAACTCTGTTTCTAAATACAACAAAATTTGAAGTTATTTGCCAGCTAAAGCTTCCAACTAGAGAAAACATACTTAGTCTCTGTTAAATTCACAGTAATTGCATCCAAATCAATCTAATCCTTTGTCTTTTAAAGCTATGTGAAAACTTCTGCTAATGTAGCCTGGTGAATCAGATATACTATGATTCAGTATTAGTTGTCTTAGTTATGGTTAATTTTGTAAGGGATAATTCAGTGCTGTATTTGACTAATAAATCCAACTCTTGATGGAGGAAGAATTTTTTTGGTCAACCTGTCCTTTGGCATTAGAAGTTCTTAATGACTCACCTCCAAAATAGAAGCACAGTTGGTTCCCCTAATTTGAGTACAGGCAGACTTTAACTTACTATCACAGTTGAGCCCAAAATGTCTCTTGCTAAGTGAAACGCTTTTTAAAAGAGTTTTGCCCATATTACAACCTTTCTTGCCACAATTATTAATGAATCACTGCAGTTAAGTTGGTAACACAGTTGTTATTGAATCTGGGTTCCCAATGTCCTTTGCTTGTCAGAAGGTCAAGAAAGGCAATCACATTACCCCAGGACACTGCAACTGCCATAAATGAGTCAGTTGCCAAGCGTCTGAGTTTTGATCACATGACTATGGAGAAGCTGCAGTGGTTGTGAGTGTAAAAAAGGTCATGTCACTTTTTTAAAATGCTGTTGTAACTTTGAATAGTTACTAAAATGAGTGTTGTAAATCAAGGTCTACATGTATTGTATTTTTTAAATTAAAACCTATCTGTTCAAAATTTAATATAATTTGTTCATAATTTGTGCTGCTGTCATATGGTTGAAATACTAGAAATGTTTTTCATAACAAAAATGGGTGAAATATTGCAGGTTAAAGTTATATTGGTGGTTCTTACCTGAGCCTGATTTTGTAATAAAGTTCATGGATTCATCTGAATGTTAAATTGATAATATGAAGCTAAATTTATCTTCATTACTGGCTGCAATATTAATCATGTGTAAATAGGTCCCATAACAGTGGAATTCATAATTAATTGTGTGTAACTATATTTTAAGATTCCAAATCTGGCTATGTACTTCTTCGGGCTGCTTTTGCTGAATTCTGAGAAAATCTGGTAGTCACAAAAAATTAAAAGGTGGTTTATTTGTTTATCGTGGTAATAAAAGTATAATACACATTCATAAATCTATTTTATTCAGTATTTTTTTTCATTTGATGGCACAGCTTCTTGTTGACATAAAAGGGTGGATAGAAATGTTCCTAATATATGTGGGAGATTAGCGGAATTGAGAAGAGCAATATTCTGTTCTTAAAGGATAGCAGAAAGCTCCAAGTGGAACAGAAGCTCCCTGATTTCATAACACAAATGAATATATTAAGGATAATATTTACAGGCAATGTTTCTAAAAAGCAGAGTATAAAATATTATGGAATACTAATTTTATGACTTTTACATATAGTATATTCAGAATTAGTTAATAAATTCATTCCATGATAACTAAATCAAATTGGCTTTTGTGATTCTATAAAATTTTAAATATTTCAGTAATATATTAACCATAACTAGGACAACTATATTAATACAATGTTCTGTCTTGGAATAGTAGTTATATTTCAAGTTAAGTTATATGATGTATATGGGCACACATGCTTTCTTGTTTCTTAAAACTGGCTCAATAGTATAGTAGTACATAGTATCCATAATCCGATTCCTAAAAAAGTATTTTTTAGCAACTGTAATCCTACAGATTATAGAAATTGCTTACTTGTTTTTTTATTAGCTTTTGAAGACAAACAAAACATAAACCTTGTACACATTAAACCTCTTTCCCTTGTAAATTTTTACAAGGCAGATAATACAATATTTTATACAATGTGATTTTAATATTTCTTCTCATTGAATTTAATCATCATATTCATATTTCCCTCTGTCTTGTTTACAATTATTCTCCTCCCGCTTTCCTCCAAGGTTTTACCAGCTCTCACATAAACAGAAACACACAAACACATAAAGTAAAACTTCTTTTTCAAAAAGTAGCTTGGCCCCGGATTACCACTCTTTGTATGGACTTCAATTAAATTCATATTCATCTTATATGCCATTACCTATCTTAATTACCATTCTGTAATTTCTTTGTAGCTTCTCCCGCTTTCCTCTCTTCTTAATTCTATTTTGTTTATTAACTTAATTTAAATCATTATATTTCTATCCTTTGTCCATTATTTCCAATTATCTATATATTTCATTCCCCATAGTAAAATAAAAAAATTTCTCCTGAAATCACAAATCAAAGTATGATGCCTTTCCATCGCACCTCTAAATTAACATTTAAGGTAACTCCAAATTCCCTATCTGATTCTGCTTAGTATACATACTACTTACAAAAGAAAAAAGAAAAAAATAATGAATCCATAACATAATTAAATATATCATCAAACATTAAATCTCATATCATTTCAGTTATCTATTTCAAAAGCAAGTATCACAATAATATATTCATACTAACATCCACGCAATAATCAATTAAGCTCTACATTTAAACTAAATATTTTAAACCTTATTTTATTAAATCTTAAATTCTACCATTATTAAACTTTTAATATTTTAGTCTTTACTCAGATCTTATAAAGTTATAATTTTTTATTTTTAATACAAATACTACAATACTATCATATGTACCTTGCAGAATCCTTTTAAAACCAAATTATATTACCCTTTATCCCTAAAAACCATTTCTTTTTCACATCTTGTTTAATGCCCTCGTGGCCTTTTTCCCCCTTCTTCCTCCCTGTCTTATCCCATCTGGTCTTTTTACCCCCTTAACTTCCCCTCTCTGTTGTATTTCTCTTCCTTTTGCTTTCTAACCTCATATTGATTTTGCATCTTATTTTCTTCTTTCTTAAATATTTTTTTAAGTCTTATATCCTTTTTCCCCCCTTTCTTTCTTCTTTCTTTCTTAAGCACCTCTGTGGGTTCATTAAAGATGGCTTCTTCTTCTTCATCTTCTTCCATCAATTGTTGTATTTGCTGATAAGTAGCAAGCGCCATTTCTAAAAAGCAAAAAATTTGCCCCACATCATCTTTCTTTATTTTGCCATATTCCTCTCTCAGTTCATCAGCAGATAAAATCATTGTAAATCCTCTTCTTCTTTTTCTTAAAACAGCCAAAGATATTTCCAAGCTTAAAGCAAGTCCCAAAGTCACCAAACAATCCAAACAAAGCACAAAGTTCTTCCCTTCTTCCTGGGTTAAAATCAGTTGCAAAGGGAGAAAAAGAAAACCAGTCTGTATTTTAAGTTCTTATTGCAGTAACTTCCAATCTCTAAAATCTTCCAGGCATCTCCTTCAACAGAATCTTAGTATAAATTTTCCTTTTGTCCTCTCCCTTCCCATTTATAACCAGAAGCTTTAGATTTTTACCTTTTATAGAATAGTAGTATTTTCAGCATTCATTCGTTAATTCCATGTGGAAGGAGAGTAAACTTTCACTTGAAACACTTTCACTCGCCGCTTGCCAAACTCTTCTGGAAACAAAGTATCTTTCAAACAAAAACCAAATCTCAGATTTCAGGATGTTAAATATATCCTCTAATCCCAGTTCAGCCAAAATAACTTTCGCTTCAAAAATTTCTCCTTCCTCCTCCAGCACGATCTTGTCCGGTTGCTGACTTCTTTGTGGCGGCCATTGCTGACCGCCGCTGGACCGACTTGAGAAAAGGAGGTTGTGCCGGGTGGGGAAGGGGTCTGCGAATACCCCAACCCTTGTCCGGATCCTCCCTTTCTTCGGTTGCCTCTACGGGCAACCTTATCCTCCGGACCCGTCTGGGTCGGAGGAACCAAGCGCAGCTAGCGCGGCGGGGATCGCAGAGATCGCGAAACCCCACCGCCTCCGGCCGACAAACCGGAAGTCCAGAAATTGCTTACTTGTTGATGTGAAATGTACTTGTAAATATCCTTCTTGTTTGCAATTTTATGCAATTTTGTGTACAAATTTATAAAAATATTTAATAAAATTCAGTACTTGGACTCAGATAATAGAAGGTGCTTTGGAGCATGCTTGGGACAATTCCTTTCTGGAACTTATTGAAGCATTTGCATATTTTTTATGATTGGATGGCTGCCTTCCATGCTGAAGCACAAACGCAAGAAAAGGTTTACCTGCCCAGTAAAGCACTTCTTTGTTTTCAGTTATGAAGTCCTACGGAGACCAAATATTTATAACTAACCCTATATCTAAGTTGTCATGAGAGAGTAAGTCCTGTTGAAATCTGAATTGAATAAATGTCAGTCTCAGAATTTCATTGTTAGAGATATTATCAGTTAATCTACTTGGTACAATATAAAATTGTTCAAATATCAGTATTTTCACAATCATATTTGGTTATGAATACAGGATGTACTACTAACTACGTATTCATTTTTTTTTCAGAGATGTGCTTTTTATTATTCTCATATTCATAGTGAAGAAGAGAGCAGATTTAAATAATACTGTTAAAGCATTGTAGTCTACTAATTGTGTGACTCTTCCCTTTCAGTTATTGAAATCATGAATCCTGTTTATAGTCCTGGATCTTCTGGGGTACCCTTTGCAAATGCCAAAGGAATTGGGTATCCAGGTATGTAACTTAATCTCATAAAACTTTCTGTTGTGATTTCTTATTTATCAGACCAGATGCTATGATAATCTCAATTCTGAATTGATTTTGCATGAATGATTAGAGTCTTCCTGAACATGGTAGCATCAAGATGTACTGAGTTCCCCAAATTTCAAGCATATCTGAGAGTTCTATATTGGAATAGCTGGTAGTTTCAAGAAAGTATTGACTTGGGAATGTGCCATCAACTTCTTTCCTTTTTAACATAAGGGTATGAAAATTTAAAATAGTTTTGATATGTGTATCTATGCTATTTGGTATAGAAAATGTAAACTCATGATGATACTGTTTTCCATTCTATGGCCACAAAAATTAGGACATAAACTATAGATTTTTGCACAGACATTAAAAGCTGGTTTTTGACCAGATTTCCCCAATATCAGTTTCCACTAGATGTGTGAACCAGTTCTCAGCATTCCATGGCATATCCATTGTTGGGAATTGAGTTGCAAGCCATAGTTACAGAGGGCATCCAGTTGAGCAAGGCTCTTTTTGAAAAGTATTGATGAGCTAAATAAATAGTTCAGGCATTTAAATGATATGTTTTATATGACAAAATATAAAGCATTACTTTGTTATGGATTGAAATTATATTAAGTAATGTAGTATTACATTTGTTGGATAATAGTACAATATTGATACATCTGAAAGTAATTTTCAACTGTTTCTTTTAGCTGGATTCCCAATGGGCTATGCAGCTGCTGCTCCTGCTTATTCTCCTAATATATATCCTGCAGCAAATCCAACATTCCAAACAGGTATATGGTACTACTGCACAATTCAGTAATGTAAAGTTATTGCAAATATTGAATATGTTGACATCTGTGATAGTAGAAGTGACACATAATCACTATGTGTCAACCCTGAAGCTGATCTGACCAAAGCCATTTTGGAAGCCTGACACTAAGTAGCCAAATACTTCAATTCAGGATCTCTATGTCTGAAAATGTCAAATACAAAGGCAGAAGGAAAATGTTGCAATATGTTGCATATTTCTTCATTGGTTACATTTGTCCATCTTGTAGTTTAGAAAAGAATGGAAACCCTCAGAGGAATAGCACTATGCTTATATATAAGTGGGATTTGAGTCCCCAAATTATTTGTTAGAAAGAATAGATAGGTGGCGGCAGGGTGGGGGGGCGGTGGCGGTGGCAGAAGCGGCGGCGGGGGCAGAAGCGGCGGCGGTGGGGTGGGGGCGGCAGCGGGGGCAGAAGCAGCAGCGGCGGTGGGGGGATGGCGGCGGGTGCAGAAGCGATGGCGGCGGTGGGGGGTGCAGAAGCAGCAAAGGCCTTTTCTGCTGCTGCTTGGCGTGGCGCTCGCCTCGCCCCGCCTCGTGCCTGCCCCTCCTCCTCCTCCTCCTCGCTGGCTCTTGCCAGAAGGTTGGGGTGGGCACTGGGCCGCATTACAAGGCGACTTGGGCCGCATGCGGCCCGTGGGCCGCGGGTTGGACAAGCCTTCACTAGATAATGAATGGCACAGGGTCCAATCTAGAAACTATTAACTCAGTTGACCATATGGTATATAAAACTGATATAAAAATACAAAGAAAACAATAAAATACTTTAATAAGTCATCACCCTTACAGTTCACCACAGTCTGATCTAAATATTCTCTCCTGTTTATATTGGCCTTGACATGAAGAATGCAATTTTACTAGTGATTTGCAGGTTTGTTCCCTGCAATAAACATTGTTTTTCCTGGGTGGCCCATTTTTTTTTTAAACATGACTCTTAAATACACAGCAGAGAACAGTTTGCTGTCAACACGAATGTGTCCAGTGACTTCAGTGGTTGGTGCTCCACAAATGCACAGTCTTTCTTCAAGTGGGACTCCATGTCTCATAGAGTTCAGTTATTCAAACTGAGCTCTAAAGAAAGCTCTTCTGCAATGTTGACATATGTAACTTCTTAAACATTTTTCTAACCAAGAGGCTGATTTGTGTTGAATGAACCACTTCAAAGACATGACACATTTAAGTATTGCAGCCACATCAATAACTCTTTGTTTGAAAGCTTCCTTGTCCTTTAGATCTGATTTGACTAGGATATTGAAAGATTATATTTGAAAGTTGAGTGTGGTTGAAGTAGAAAGTATGGTTATCAACTCAGATAACACAAAATAGATACTGTGGCTAATGTACAATAGGAAAAAATTAGTGTAGTTTGATAGGAGAGAAAATGGGCTAGGAATAATAAAGTGCAATAGACACAAAGTTCTTCACCTAGGAAAAAGTAACTCAGATTCACAGATATAGGATGGGAAAATATTCGGCTTGATGATAATGCTTGTGAAATAAATATTGGAATTGTTCATTTATGAATATAAATCTGAAAGCGTTTTTTTTACTGCTAAGAAGACAGGTGCAGTTTTAAAATGTATCAGAACTGATATGGTTTCTGAGTCAGAGGAAAAATAGTTGTACTTTATTCTTCTTTGGTCAGGCCCCCACTTTGAGTATTGTGTCCAGTTCTGATTACTGCATATTAAAGAGGATTCAGACAAACTGGAACAGGCTCAGAGAAGAGCAATGCGGATGATCAGGGGACTAAGACCCATGAAGAGATATTGAAGAAATTGGGAATGTTTAGCCTTGAGAAACGAAGACTCGGGGCAGAGGGCATAATAGTATCCTTCAAATACCTGAGAAGATACCATACTGAAGAAGATAAAGACTTTCTCTGATATTCCAGAGCTCAGGATGCTTAATAATGGATTTAAGTTACAGGAAGGCAGATTCTGATTCAATATTAACAAAAAAGATTATAACTGTAAGAGCATTTCAACAGTCTCATCATGTGTACCCTTCTGCAGTAAGAACAGTTCAATGTTGCACTGTATGTACCTCCAAGTTGGTAGTATGTGTGCAACAGTATATTGGGTTGCAAGTTAGTTTCTAGATTAAATATCCTAACTTGCATGGGGTGTGAGCATGCTTGGGGTAAAGCTGGGCCTTGATTGTGTTGGTGGCATATTATTCAAAATTTGCCAGAACTGACAATTACTGTCCATATTGGTGACAGGGCACAGATCTGACTAAGTGTAAATAATGCAGCCTTCTCAGTCATACTAAAATTTCATGTGAAAACTTTGATTGACCAAATCTATGTTAACTGGCAGAGATCTATATGGGCCATTTGGTGATGAACATGGCACATAGAATATTGTAATTTGGAATATAAGAAGAATGAATGCTTAAGAAAAAGAAGGTAATTGGATGGAAGGGAGGAACTGTACACTAAGAAAAAAATAAAGATGCAATCGATTCGAATGAAGATAATCTAAATACACATAGGGAAGTGCAATAGTCCTCTCTTATTGACTGCTTGTTCTGAGACTGTTCAAAGCTACAACAGCACTGAAAAAAGGAGTTTTATGATGATGTCTTCCAAATTGTGAATATCATAATGTCTCCCCACCACGTGATCATGATTTGGCAAGTGGTGTGCATTTACAGTGTCCACAGTCACGTGATTGCAATTTGTGACCTTCACATCTAATTTCCAACAAGCCAAAAGTATTGCTAGAAGTATTTTAGGACTTTTTATGGGAATTATAGTGATATGTTGAAGAGCAGAATATAAATGAATATTTTTAATTCTAATGCCCAAGAAAAAAATGATGAAGAGAATGCCTCAACTGCTGTAAGAAAATTGAAAACTGGTAATACTGGAAGTGTATAAAATAGAGGAAGGTTAAAATACGTAAAATGAAGCTAGTTTAAAGAAAGGGAACGAAAAGGGAGGAAACTGATGAACTAAGTGGACTGGGAAGGGAACAAAAGGTATTTAAGTATTATAGAAAGAATTAAATTCACTAGGTAAGCATCTTCTGCTCTAGGCTTAGGATTCCACAATCAGCAAGGAATATTTCCAACCATTTATACTTTTAACAGCTTTGTTCTTTCTAATTTATGTTCGATGTTTCTATATCTGAATCCTATATTCCGAATTAAATTCTAGACCTCAAATCTATACTAGAATGTTCCAAAGTAAACAATAAAATCTAATTTCCACTATAATTTAACATACAATAGTAGAGATAGTCCTAGGGTAATCATCACTCCTTTAGCGGCAGTTCAAAGTTACAACTTAATTAATGTTATGATTTGTCCTTGAAGTTCCAGTTGTCCCAGCACCCCAGCAATCAGGTCATGTGATCATGATCTGGACTCTTGGCAACTGGCTCTCACTTAGGACAGTCGTGGTGTCCTGCGTACATGTGATCACAATTTGTAATCTTCCTGCCAGCTTCCTACAAGCAAAGTCAATGGAAAAACTGGCAGGGAAGGTCAAAGTCGCTTGGGCAAGTTTGCCCAACTGGTGCACCATTCCCCAGCCCCTCTGCATTTGCATTGGGCACCTGCTCAGCTTCCATGAGCATTGCTATGTTCACATCAAACTTCCCCAGCCACTCACGTGTTCCCTGAGCCTCATTGACCTTATACCTTCCCCATGCCTGAGCTTGTACCTTGCCTGAGATCACTCTATCACCCTCATGCCTTCCCCAAGCTTGATGGCACTGCTACCATACCTCCCCAGTAACAAACACCCTCCCCCATCCAGCAGCAGCCATCCCAAGCCCCACTGCACTTGTGCCATGCCTTCCCGGTCACATAAGTATTCTCTCGCCCCTCTCCCATTCAGCAGCCACTTAGCTGCCTGCTGACTTGGTTGCAAGCCACCTGGGAGTTTTAACTTCCTGCTAGCTTGCACGCTAACTTGATTGTTAGAAGCCAGCAGAACATTGCAGGGAGATGCTCACTTAATGACCCAGGATCCTCACTTTAACAACAACATCAAGGATTGTCGCTACTAAGCAATGTGGTCACGTGATGTTGATCTTTAGGACTGGATCACTTAGCAATGGAAATTCCAGTCTCCTTGTAACTGGAGGACTACCCGTAAATACTTTTTATCAAACTTTACAATGGCAACAATCCAGAATTTATGACAATAGTAGTAATCAAAAATGCAGTTTAATACTACATTATTTTACATTATATTATGCATTTTGTGAACCTTCCAGAATCATTGAGAGTCAGGCAACATACAAATTTGATGAATAAATGATAAAAAATCCTGTTTACATTGTACTTATTATTTGCATTTCTAAATATTAAAAGCTGAGTACTTTCTTGACTATTTTTAATAATTACATATATTTTACTCTTCTGATTGTGCTTATAGAGATTCCATCACTGAGTTGGGGGCTGGGCCTGCAGGATAATTATACTGATGATTGTAGGGTTTTTATTTTAACTTTGGCTGCCAATTTATATTTATTTTAATGTGATCTTGTAACACTGTATTTTTAACTGTCGTTAGCTGTCCGTACTGATCATGTTGAGGTGGGTAGTCATATAAATTTAAATAAATAAATAAAACTTAGGTGGCTGCAGTTTATTCCTATTTTTGTGATTTTAATTAGAAAAAAAGGATCATGCTATTTCTCACTGTTTAATAATATGAATATTACAAATTATTGAAACACAAAGTTTATACATGCCTATCTTTTAATATAGGTTATACACCAGGCACACCATATAAAGTCTCTTGCTCACCCACCAGTGGTACAGTGCCTCCATATTCTTCTTCACCCAATCCTTACCAAACTGCAGTATATCCAGTTCGAAGTGCCTATCCACAGCAGAATCCATATGCACAGGTAAAAAGATGTTTGTTGCTTGCGTTAATTATATAACAACTGGAACTGTGCCATTTTCTAGATTCTTAGTGTTTGTGATGTTTGGGGTGGGAATATAATCATTAATCATATGTATATTGTAAATCAGAATTTTAGTGAATTCTGGCTTATAGTGGATAATCTGCCTTCAAAACAACATGATTGTTGGCTCCTTGTTTCTGGCTTGTTTGGAGATACAAGCCAGCAATTCTGGTTAATATGCAGTTACGCTTGTGGTTCCCAATTAGTTCAGATTGATAGAGCAGCTAATTAGGAATAGTTTTGAAAGAACTGAAAACTCATTACTGATGAACAGTAATCAGTTCTTTTTTTTTTCCTTTTTGAAGAGCCCGACTCATACCTGATGTGTATAAATAAAATAATGGCATTTCCTTGAAACCGTGTGGCCTTATAGTATATATCAATAGTACTGGAAAGAATTTTAGTAAACCAACCATTTTTTTTCAACAGCAAGGCACTTACTACACACAGCCTTTATATGCAGCACCACCCCACGTAATCCATCACACTACAGTTGTGCAGCCCAATGGAATGCCTGCAACTATGTATCCAGCACCAATTCCACCTCCCAGAGGAAATGGTGTCACCATGGGAATGGTGGCTGGGACCACAATGGCAATGTCTGCAGGTAATTTTATTTTATTCCAAAAGTCTGTGATATGGTATTGGTGTTATAGAGTGCTTGATATCCATTAGTGTGGCCAGTTGGGTACTACATATAAATTGTCAGACAACCATTGGTAAACAGATAATCTCTTTGGCACATAGCACTAACATTTTTTATTCTTGTAACTAATCCTTTGACTATCAAACACATTTTAAAATGCAGGTCCTTCTGGGACAGTGAGCCTCGCAAGCCAATTGTATAGGTAGTTACTTGACCTACAATAGTTCGTTTAATGATCATTTGAAGTACAGAGGCATTGAAAACAAGTGACTAATGACCATTTTTCACACAAACAACCATTGTAGCATCTTCATGATTACACAATAAAAATTCAGATACTTGGGAACTGACTCATATTTATGATTGTAATGTTCCAGGGTCATGTGATCACCTTTTACAACCTTCTGTTATGCAAAGTCAATGGAGAAGCCAGATTCACTTAACCGTGTTACTAACTTAACAACTGCAGTGATTGGCTTAACAACCATGGCAAGAAAAGTCATAAATGCACAATTCACTTAACAAATGTTTCACTTAGCAAGATAAATTTTGGACTGAATTTTAGTTGTCAGTGAAGGACTATTCGTATTCTGATTTGTAGAATATTTATTTATTGTTTGTCAAAATGTAGAAATAAGTGTTAACATGGTAATGCAAGAAGTGAATTTAATTTTGTGCCATGCCTTAATATTTTAATTGGGAATTCTGAGAATTACAGTCCTAAAATATTCGTAAGACATAGGCTGTGGAAGTCTGATACAACATGCTGGGGAAACAAAAATAGGACAAGAGAGTCTGCAAACATAATTTAAGTTTTTGTAACAGAAAGTCTGGTGGCTATGCCAGCTTCCAAATTATTTATAAACAACGAAGAATGCTAATTATAAAGTAATTAAGTGTGGAAATATTTTTTCCTCCCCAGGTACCTTGTTGACAACACATTCCCCAACTCCCGTAGCCCCCCACCCAGTTACAATGCCCACTTATCGAGCTCCAGGAACTCCAACCTATAGTTATGTGCCCCCACAGTGGTGATTACCATTACCCAGTGTAAGTATTAATACATTTATAGCCTTAATGATTTCTCTAGTGTAGGACTACTAAAAGCTCTTTTTTCCCTTCCTTTTGAATGCAGATTTGAAGATGGGAGATATGCAATCAAGTAACTGAGGTTTAAAAGTTGGTGCTGAAGCCTTCATGCCTCCAACCAGGACTTGTTTCTTCTGAATGCTTGCAATCCTTTGCTAAACACTAATTCCACTGAAGACTTCCCAGTGCTGCATATCTTACATCTTGGAACTCCAGCAGTTAGTCTTAAAGCAAATCCTGTTTTGTGGACTGTCTTGCAATTTTTAGCTAATTATAATGATTAAAGGGAGTATAAATTTATTGATTCATATCTAGTTGAATGCATGTCTAAAACTCGCAAAGCTTGCTCAACCTACCTGCTCTGACTGATGCAAAAATTGTCATATGCAAAATCCAAAAAAGTCAAAAAGTATTTTACAGTTTATATCACTAATGCACTGTTGTAATGTTTGCAGGGTCTTAAAGAGGTAGAATTGTGGCAATGATTTTTTTTCATCATTCTACATTAGCAAGTGTGTTATCCTTTTGCGGCACCAGGTAAAGGGAGCAAAAATTAGTGATGTTTTTCTTTATGGTTCAGTGACTGGAAAATGACTCTGTAGAAATCTTGCAAAGGAACCATTTGTTACTTGTAAGTTCTTTCCATTTCCACTTTTTGGATTCAGTGTTGTTATGGACATTCTCAAGGACAAAAGCATACAGGAAAAATACAGTTAAGGTCTTGCTATCTAAATCATTGATCATCATTGGAATGTTTGGTGGAAAATCATCCATGTAATGGTTTACCTCCTAGAACAGTCTTAAGTGATTGATGTCAATGATTGCCACACTGCTGGTAAATAGAATTTTGTTCAATTTTGTACAGGTCCATCCTTCCAACAAAAATGGGCTAATCTTGGCCAGATTGATAGTTTGAGCAGCTTTCTTTTGTAAGAGCATAGTCATATCACTATTTCAATAGAAAAGAATTCAATATATTCTGAAGAAAAAATGTCCTTTTTGATATATTAAAGGGGAGCAAACTAATTAAATGATTTTATTGGCTTATTTTCCTTGCAGCATGGATATGAACCAAGTGTGGAAGCAATTGTTAGAATATACCTTTACATAAAAAGTAGGACTAAATTCAAAAGTGATCAAGTACAAAGATTCTTATTGGTGATAATATTTTGGCATAATCTTGGGCATATACTTTTTTACCTCCTAAATTGCATTTAGAAAAAGTGAAATTAAGAAAACAGATGCAGTATTTAATTGCAGCAAACCACTCTCAACTCCTTGCCTACAGCTTTGAGTCTTTGTAGAAGTACCTCAGTCAATGCTGTGGCGATATAGGGCTAGTCTTGGAACCAGTTTGTGTACCAAAATTATTATGGGATTTTTAAATTTTTGTTTTAGGCTTTAATTTCAGTGCTAAAAGCAATCAAGGGCTTTCTTTGAATTGGCACCAATTATTATTTCCCCCAGTATTTCCTGTCTGCAATAAATAGTGGAGTCAAAGGTTAAAATGTTCCCTTTTAAAGTTAACATTTGTAGATTAGTTTATAGTATTGGTAAAATATTTGCAAGTTGTTGATGTTTTTTAATTGTGAAATTGAGCATCCTAACATTGGGATGATAAGTTTTTAAATCAGATGTTACAGCCACTTATATGTAACTTGGAAATTGATTTTAGTACTACCATCCTATTTTTTTTTTTCCTCTGGGGCAAGAATCTTCTGTGCCTCAAATCCCTTTGAAACGGCCTTTACTATGTTTAAACAATAACATACTCTTCTTTTTGTTTTACTTAAAATGGATTTTCTTTGGATCATTATATGACACCTGTATCCAAATGCCAGTGACACAACATAATCATATGTATTCTTACATTTTAATCTTGAGCACTTATTGCAGCTGAGAAAGTTCTGTATCTAAAGAACAAGCAAATTCGTTCTTTCTTGCCATTTGGGTCTGCTTAGCTATTCCATTTGTGAAGTTGTCATCATTCTGAAGAGTGGTCCTTAAACTTAATGATTATTTAGTATGGACACTTAACCAGCGTAGCAGGCTTTTAAAGTTAAATGTTTCTTGCATTTATCACAGATGTGAATTTTGAAAAATAGTTTTGCCAGGGACATGTTGAAAATAAATAAAAGCTTATCTCTTTATATAAATGTCCTGAAGTCTGTAGCTAATGCAGCACTTTGTAAATGGTGAAGATAAATTGTACTTGATTCTTCTCAAGTTTTAGTTTCTAGATACTTCCTTGGTTGGTTTTTTGTTTAAATATAGTGATACCGTAGTAACAGCTTTTAGGTAATCCGACTGAGCACTTTTTTCTGAGTTGTATTATGGGATTCTTCTGCAATGGAGGAATAGTACTATGCTGTCCCATGAGGAATAGTACTTCTTGCAAAAATTACTGCACCTTCCAGAAATTGGGGGAGGGGGGAATGGGGCAATGAAATTTTATTGGAGATAAGTCCATACCTCCGATAGCGTCAGTAGGAAAGTAACCAAAAGCACAGTGATGAGAAGATGTATATAGCTTGGTATATTGTTGCAAATAATTAAAAAAAGCATGACTATGAAACAAAGTTTGTACTTCAAATGGATGTATTAGACAGGGGATATTGTGGATTTTTTTTTCTCCTTCTGGCTGTTAGTTCCCTGTTTAGAATTCCTGTATGGGAGGGTGGGAAGGTAAAGCCTCTAATTCTTAATTGCATTGCATTAATTGGTTGCATTGAAACTCCTCTGAAAGCTTTAAAGGAGGTTGATGCAGCAGAGACAAGGCTCCAATCAAGCTGCTTCCAAACACAAATGCAGCCTCTAGAGGGGAATACAGTAACATATTACAGCAATAACAAAACAAAGGATCTGAGTTTAATTTGAAAGGCTATGTTTTTAAGTAATACTGAAGGCATTGTTTAGGAGACATTCTCAAACTATATAACACAATATTTGAAGTGTCTTTTTTTTTTTAAATAGCAAAATAGACACATTCTACAGATACTTTATAATTGGCCAAGAAACTTGTAGATGTAATCAGTGGTATTAATGCTAACCAACTGACATGAAACTAAATATCCCATTTTTAATTGAGGTAATAAATGTATAACTAAAATATTATTGTAGATATACATTGAAATACTCTGAGAAGCTCATACATCACCACGAAATATGTCTTGATGTCACGATGGAGATAATGGAGGAAAGAAGATTTTTTGCTTTATTTAGATTCCGGAAATGTAACCCAGTAAGAGCAGAGGTTTTAATCTGTCATGACTAAAACTTGGCACAGGCTCCATAATATAGTTAATATTCCATGACCATTGCAAAGTAATTTTAACTTCAGTGGAAAATTTTGAATTTATTAAGGAAAAACTTTTGTTCCTATGTGTTTCTACTGAGCATTCTCATTGCTTGGCTGTGTAAGTTAATTTTGTTACAGTCAAAATGCAGGGGAGCAAAACATTTTCAACTAGTTTGTATTGCATTGTTGTGTCGATACTATGAAGCAGACACCCAACACCACTAAAGATCTGTTCTGGGGCAAGAAAAAAAAAGGTATTGATAATTATTTTCTGAAGGTGAAGTTTAATATTGCATTCTGTATTAGGTTTTTTGCTAATTTAGCACATTCCCTTTCTGTCTCTGCCTGCAAACACTGAGCCCCAATTTGTTTTTAACCTGTGATAGGCTTTGTTTGCACTTGGCCTTTCCTCTTGACTTTTTCCTCTGTGTAGTCATTCCTTCTCAATATATCTAACAATCTCATCCATGTGGAATAATAACAAAAGGGAGACAGCAGTGCAGGCAAGGGAGCTGCATTTATATTAAAACATCTCATTCTTGTTCAAGCTGCCAGTCAGTAGAGATTGAAAGGCAGCAAGCGACAAGTAACTGGAGAGAGGTTGTATTATCAGAATCTTGAATTGTTTCTTCAGCTTACCGAAGACATTGCTATTTATGAGATACTGAGGTGGCTAAAATGAAATGGGCACTCTTTCTAAAATGACATGGAAATATTTGAGCATCCCAATATCAGGAGCCATTTTAACATACCAAGATAGTCTGAACAGTTTGACTTCCAATTCCCTGTCATCGGTATCTATATGACTTTTGCTAATCTAATAACGACTTTCGAGCACTTAGCAAGCAAACTGTGGAAGCTTCACTTAGCTTGCTGCTGTACAAACTTGTTTTTAGTAGAATGGATTTGTTAGTGGGATTTTATTGTAGTGCTATTATTGGCTGCCCTTGTGGGGTGAAAAGGGGAATGCATGCAACAGAAGTGCAAGAGGCCCCAGTAATAGTGTTGTTATGAAATAGGCACAGGTTTCCTTTTTATATAACTTTAAAAAAAAACTGTCTTAAAACAGTTGTATTGGTACTTTTCCCCAAGTTTAGGTCAATGTTGTCTTCCAGAAGTTTAAAGCATCACATCTTTTGCATCAACACATAGGAGTGGCAATTCCATTCTGAGCCAATTGTATAAAATTCATTTTTATTATACAATCGAATGAGTAGATGAGCTCAGAGTTAAATTCTTAAAAGCACGTTTATGTAACAGGAATTGTTATGTATTAATACTTCAGTTTTCAATAAAGATTGACTGTGTTGCTTATTGTTGTTTCTTTTGCAACTACAATCCTCAAAAATATGCTAAATGACGTTTAGGCTTTTTAATATGCATTGTATTAGAAACTGTTCATCCCTGACAGATAGGCACATTCTACACGTTGTGGATTACAATTGCCATCAGTCTCAGCCAACAAAGCTATTAACAGTAGATTGTGGGAATTGTGATTTAAAATATCTGAAGGAATTCACATTACCTGCCTCTCATTTACTGAACAAGAGTTTGATTCACATGCCTCTTGCTGTCTTACACCATCCCATAAATGTTTTTAAAAAATGCACATTTCATTGAAAGAAAAATGTTAAAGTGAAATTAGTAGGGTTTTTTTTTCTTGGCAATAAATTTTACATTTTAAATTTCACGTACTTTTAGAGAACTGTAATTTTGCCATGTTTAATGAAACTTGGGAGGAAGTGTTGGTAATAGAAGGAATCATTTAGGCCAGTTAGTTCAACTGCCTGTTCAGGATAGGGATTTAAATTAGGGCATTCCAGAAAGAGGCCTACCTAACCGATACTTAAGTGTGACATTTATCTAATTTATATAGCTGCTCATCTCACCAGGAAGTGACTCTGGGGCAAGGTACAATAGGTATTTGGAAAATGCCACTGTATCCCTCTCTTGTCAACTTCTCAAAGCTATACACACACAGCTCTTTCAGCCTCTTCATAGGGCTTAATTTCATCTTTCCCTGAACCTGTTCCGAGATCTCTGAATCCTTTAAAATGTGAAGCCTAGAATTCAAGGAAAAGTCTGCTCAAAGCCAAGTAAGAGTGGACCAATTATTTGCCATACTCCTTATTTGGTGCAAGTAATAATGCTAAATTCATCTATTTTAGATGAATGTGAGGTGACACTGATGTGGCAAAGCACTAAGATTGTCAGATCACTGGTGAGGACTTCGAAAGATAAGCAAGCAAAAAGAATTGGTCTATGTGTTAATGGTTTTATTTCACATTTCTTCACTTCTGATTACTGTTATATAGAGCAGTTTATAGCCTTGCCTGTGTTGCAGTACCACTGGATCCCAAATTTAGATTGGTTCCTTGCTCTGGTATAGGCTAAAATTAGTACTATATTTCATACAGTATTACATGATCTCATGAAATGCTTTCAAATATGACAAATGCTTCCAACTGAAACTAATTCCTAGATTGCAGCGTCTAAGTCATTCTAGAGGATTTTTTTCAGCTAGATCTTTTTTTCTGACAATATGGAGAATTTCTGATTTATACTTTATCCTATTTTTGTTAAAGAATTCTGAACGGTTTAATGTTCTTCCCTAATTAGAGAAGTATATATTTTCCCCTTTTTGTGCAAGAGATATTTTGCAAATTCATTTAATAGTCAAAACTATCCAAATAAAATACAATAAATTCTATTTAAATGAAAAGAACAACACTGTTCTGAAATCTGGCCTATTTCTAGATAATCTCAGAACAATGCTTATGGCTGTGTGTGTATGGTAGCTTTTTTTTAAAAAAAATGTCAAATTGTAACATTGTTAAAACATGCCATTCAATTTGTGGAAGTCTCACCTGATTCAGTAGACTTTCATTTGTTATTCCTTTCAATTGTAGAAGCAACTAATGACTTGAGGTTTTAAACATAACCATATAAATATAAAAATACCTTGGGACATGACACTAGTATCACTCGTTGCTTGCTTTGGGTACTAGCTGTATTCTTGAGTGATTAAACTGCAACCTTAGTGTATTAATCTTTATGGGCTGTGTTCATGCAACATATTACTAAACTAAAAAGCTCAGTTAAATGCATGGACGCTATCTCTGCCACATCACAATTTAATTAGCTTTATGCTTAGAATTAGAATGACCACTTTAGGTTTTGGAAAACTGGAATGTTTTGTTACAGACTACAGTTTCTAATTTCCAGATAGTAGTAGGTTCAGGCAACCTGGAAAGTTCCAAAGAATGGTTAAAACATCTGATGAGAAGTGTGTTTGTGGCATATGTGCCTACTGAACAAGCTTTCAAGCTAAGCATATTGTGTTAGCATTACAGCAGGACACAGCACCTGTCTGAAGGTAGCTAATGTTAAAAAAAAATATTGGTACATCTCAGACCCGATTATCATTTGAGTAAATGATGTAAGGAGTTCCAGGAGTAGATTGGATTGAAAAGATACCCTAGAAGACAGAGATGATCCACTTCTGCATTATGACCAAGAAAACAATACGATTATGTCCATGTGGTTATGACAGTTGAGTGTTGATTCAAAGACAAAATATCAGGTCATTATCTTTGCAACTTTCCCTGTTCATTGTGGATCTTTTGAAATTGTACTCTGATGTATGTATTCATATACTAACAAAAGGTTAGTATATGAATGAGTGACCTGCATCATTAACATTCATGGTCATGCTTGAGTCTCAAATAGCAATCAAGACTCAAGCATGACCAGATGTTAATTTATCCTTCTATTACTTTTTTTAAGGTAAAAGATGAACTTTGACTGCCTAGAAACTCTGGATATATGTGTCTGTTATTCTACCCTTTCCCATATTGTGTGGAATGAAACTGAATAGTCTACCATTTCAATATGTAGAACTAAAGATACATAATGATGCACACTAAACACAAGGATGCACCCCGTATGAAATAAAAAAATATCTGCTGATTGCTCCAAGGCAAACTACTAGTTGTTCATTTAAGGGTAATCAAATGCAAATGACATACTTATTGGGTTACAAGACATTTTCTGCATAAGAAAAAAAGACAGAATGAAAGTCGGTTTTACAATTTTCTTTATGAAATTAAATGTAATCCCCTCCAAAGAGGGAAAGAGAAAGTGCAAGAATGATTCTGTACATGCTTCTAGCTTTCTATAACTGAAGGCTGGTCAGCTACAATTGGACCCTGCAATTTTTGCATCCCACTGCTGAATGCTTGCTCCCCTGGAATAATGTCATGCCAGGGTAGGTTGGGTTCTTCACTTTTAATTTCACAGTACCAGGAAATCCCTAAACAATGGGATTCAGTCAGTTATGGCTTCTATCTATTTTACTATTGTAAGGCAAATCTTTTATCTAATCAAAAGATACAGAGAGAAAGAGTGCCATCAATTTTCAAGTGGTTAGTATCTGAATATACACTCTCCATAAAAATTGGCAAATCCGTGTCCCTGTCTTCTCTTAAGCACCTCACCTCCTCTGCAGAGTGTTGCATAGGTGACATACCATAGTTCCAAATAATACTGCTTAGTTTGTAAGTACCTGGCATGTCTTTAGATAAATCTACATATTGTATCTTTAGGAATATAGGTCAGCCTTTCTTCCATGTTGTGCCTCCTAGATATGCCTGGACTATAGCTCCCAGAATCCACAAAACCTCACTACACCTATTTTGGAATTCTTGGAATGGAACTTCCACACAATTGGAGGACATCAAGTTGTGGAAGGTTGATACAGGCTTCCAAATGTTGGCTTTCTTCAATGGAAATGAAGAGGCAAAAGAGGCATCAAGTTAAAACCTGACAAGACAGATTACAAACTTACAAAATACAGTTATTTGCACTGTTACATAAATAAAAATTTTATAAACATTGAAAAAAAGTATTGTTGGCCAGGAGCTATGAGAAAGGAAAAGAAATTAAAAGGTAATTTAGGCTCATTTCCCCTCCCCTATATACATTAACTCAATTAGGCTACAAGTGTCCTGGCTCTTAGCCACACTTCAGGTAGGTTAATCAACTACTGGTTCCAGATCAGCTGTTTGGATAACGTGGTGGTGTTTGATCTCTGGGAATGCTCAGGCTGTTCTGGATTTCTGAAAATTTGGGTAGGAGGAAGGTAGAACCTCATCACCCCAGGAAAATGGGCACCAGTAAGCATGTCAAATAACTGCTCAGAGCAAATGGCCGAGAAGTGATGGCAGCTGCTCATCTCTGTTGTCTTTTTCCTGTCAGTCTTTTTGAATCCCGAAATAAAGGTTCCCAGATGAAAGGGAGGTCCAGAATAAAAGGGACAAAAATAAGGAAGTTTTTAAAAAAATTCTGACATCCGTCTTCTCCTGGGTACTCATCCGTATGGGCAGTCTGGATTCATTTTCACTGACGTACACACATGCACACGTACACAACAAGATCATATAACACTTTGAAGCTCTTCCAGTTGATCCAAAGGGAAAGAGTCAGGAGGGAGAGGATGCTAAGCCAGAGGTGGAGGCAGTGCTTGGGCTTGCAGGACAGAAGCATAAAGTGCTGTCTCAAAAGGGATTCAGGCACAAGGTCAGGCTGCTTCCACTTATTTTCGAAACGGTGCCAGCCTGCTGATATTCTGCCAGAAGTTTGAAGGTTTGCGTTTGGGCTCTGCTAGCATGAAGACTTGCTGCTGGGGAAGGTTTGTAGGCAGAGTAGGGTGTTTCTGGCGCATCAAGAAATCATAATACGTCCTAGTGATCACTGCTGATGAAATGAGCAAAGAAAAAAAAATGTATTTTAAAGTTGCGTCTTCTGCTCTGCCTCCTCTGAGAACAAGAGTGTTTCATTCTCAATATGTCTGTTGTTGTTTTTTACCCAAATTGCAATCTGATGCTTTAAGCGCTGTTGTTAAGCAGCAAACCATTACTGTGAATACATGGGAAGAAAGGAGGAGGACTATATCCTCTGCAGCTTGTGTCTCAGTTATTTCTCTCAAAACTTTATTTACCAGACTTCTTCACTCTCACACCTCTAGATGTAGTGGGATTGCAACTCCCACTGAAGTTGCATTTGTCAAACATTTGGAGAATGCCAGAATAGTAATAGCTATTCTAGGATGTGGGCCTAATTATTAGGTTGTAAAACAATGCAAAACACATGAGGACAGGGATGTCAAACTCGATTTCATTGAGGGCGCATCAGGCTTGTATTTGACCTTGGGGCCGGGGTGGGTGTGGCCAGAGCAGGCATGGTCTGCTTGGTGTCACTCATGTCAGGGGCGCCTATGGCGGACCGAGTGCTCCGCTAGTGAAAGCGGGCTCCTGAGCTCCATTTCTGGCTGCGACAGCCTCCTGCAACTCTGCCAGTGAAAACAAAGCTCAGGAGGGCCACATATGGCTCTCTTGAGCTCTGTTTTTGCTGGCAGAGGGTTGCAGGCCGTCATAGCAGGAAACAGAGCTTGGGAGCCCGTTTTCGCTGGCAGAGGCACTGCGGGCCAGTCCCTCACTGTTTGCAGAGTGGCCCCATGGGCCAGATCTAAGCACCCCGTGGGCCAGATCTGACCCGTGGGCCTTGAGTTTGACACCCCTGCATGAGGATGTCAGATTGAAAAATAGTGTTGTCTTAAGATGGGCAATTAAATATTTGTCATATCTGAGTTTGGGAAACTAACGTGCTCTTAATACAGACTCCAATTATTTCAGTTTGCAGTGTATCACTGCTACAATTCAAGGGGCTACTAATGGTCTCGTGCCTATCATGCAATTTAAGCAGCTTATCCTTGGCTCTGGAAAAGACATGTGAGAAACTTGCACGCCTCCTGTTTCTCCAGACAAAGTACCGTCTCCTCATTAAATTTAAAAACACTGCCATACTAGAAAGAAGTATGAACAACATGCTGGCGTTTACATGCAGTTCAGTCAAGGGTGGAGGGGCACCCCATTCCATCTCCACATTTTAAAATAGTTAGAAAGTCAATAAAATCAACATGATGTAAAACCTTTCATGCATTACTGTTTTCAATAAACCACTCAATGCTGTGACTTCCCTGTCCCAGCAGGGGACAGCATCTGAACAACCTTATCTAGGCTTAAAATTTAGGAAAAGTCAATTTAGTAGTTATTTGTCTGGGGAATGTCCAAGGAATACTAGAACTATAACCTAGTCATGGGGAATTCTGGAAGTTGATCCACAAGTTGATCTTAAAGTTGGTTAAGTCTGAGAAACACTTGTCTAGACTGACATGTTAAAAAGCACATTCTCCCAAGAAGGAAGTGGTAAAACCTTTCCTAATTACTCCACGAAAATTACATGGATGGTAATTACATGGTAACCTCATGCCCTGAGGTTACCTGGAATTAAGTTCAGCTTGACAAAGATTCCTGTACCACCAAATAAAGCCAAATTATTCTAAAGTAATTACTTGCATTTTGAATAGTTTTTTTTAACTGCAGCTTCTAAACATAACCAAGGATAATTGGATCATAGCCTATTAACTGTAATAATTTTGGGCCATTGAGCTGTGATGTTTATTTTAGGGGAGAGTTAACAAGGAGGGCAGACATCTCTCTTGACTTGCCTTTTGGCTTTCCACTCTGATTTTGTTTGCTGGCATTAAGCATAGCTTGTTTCTTCTGCATTTCAGTGATGGAGAAACCTTGAAGATGAAAGGGAAGCTGTTAATCCAACAAGGCTTTTCTAGCCATGTCATGCAAACATATGCATGGGAGGGGGGAAACAAGGGACGTATCAAGCAGAAAATCTCAATGCATGCAATAGAAACGATACCAAGCAGTATAAGGAAGATAGATTAAGGTCTGAGGAGGAAAGCGATAGGAATGGAAACTATGAAAATATGAAATTAAAGTTGTTCAGAAAACAGTCTAGTTTTCAGGAAGGATTTTTTAAGAGGAAGAACTCGATTTGTAAGGCTAAAAGGTTGCTGCAGGCAATGGGTCTCCATGGGATATGCTACTGCAGTCTTCTTCAAACTTCTCCAGATACATTGAGCCTATAATCCCTATAATTCCCTGTCAGCCTAACAATTCACAGGGCTGGCTGGCAATTCTAGGAGTTAAGACCCAACAGACTGGAAATGCATTAATTTGGAAGATACTAATGTAGGGAATCCTATGGCTTTCCAGATTTTACTGAATTGTAAAACTCTCAGCATTCCTCATCATTGGCCATACAAGTAGCCCTCAATTTGTGATCATAACTGAGCCCAAAATTTTGGTTTTAAATTGTTGAGTCATTATGTGACTGGACTCAATTTTACAACCATTTTTATGATGGCCATTAAGTGAATCACCTTGGTTGTTAAGCAAACCATGTGACCATAAATCTGAATTCAAATTTTTTTGCCATAAAACAGCAAAAAACCTTTACATGACCCTATGATACTGCAGCCATCCATAAATGCCATAAGTTGCCAAGCACTCAAAATGCAATCACATGACCACTGAGGTGGTATGGCAACCATAACAAGGATAACAAGCATAATTAACTCTTTTTTTCCAGTTTGCCATAACTTTGAAACTTTGTTAAGCAACCAGTCATAAGTTGAGAACTGCCCTAGTCACTGGTTACTCATCAGCATATTAAGGGCCACTGTTCTCTATCTTGTACTTACGAATACTCTGCAAAGCTAGATTTCTAAGATAAGAACTTCAGTTCTTAGTTCAAATCAAGATTAGGAAAACTGAAAAAATTATATGTGATAGAAATTCTTGCAGTTATGTGACTCTTGAGAATATAGAGTCAATAACAAAGTGGGAACATTTTAAAAATTTAATACATAAGTGTAGGAAACCCAAAGGTGCTTTTTCAAGAGGCAACTGGACTTTCTGGTAATTGTGAAATTGATCTGTCTTATTCTTTCATTGAGAAGTTGGAGCTGAACCAGAAAGTCTAGTTGCCTCTTGAAAAAGCACCTTTGGGACAACCATGACCTCGATGACTAAGAATATCCATAGACAACGTGTAGGAAACTTCAATAAAAGTCATTCTCAGCATAATGGTTCCCACTGATAGTTCCTAGCAATTGCATACCTGTTTCCTGGTCAAGCTGAACCTGCTTCCTTTCATTCTCAAATGCCTTGAGCCAGCGTTGCTTCTGTTCTGGTTTCTTTGCACAGAATAAATGGACTTCTTCAGTGTCCTGGCAATGCAGTTTGAATGCATTTTTAATAGTAATATTGAAATCTTTATCCTTTCCATCTTCCACATCCAGAATCTCCATAAGATCCATGTTGATCCGACTCTTATAATAGAGGATGTCACGCCGTAGGAGATCCTGAGGGGAAAAAAGCAAGCATATTTCGGTGCTTCTCCGATGCAACAACGGTTAGCCAAAGAACAACAATTTCCCATGTACAGACTAATGGTATAGATTTTTAAAAACTCCCTATCTGATTTGAAACAAAAATTACTTTCAGGATTGACATTAAATTCCTTTTTTATGCTTTACAGCACTCTCTGAGCGGTTTACAGCATGGGTGTCAAACACAAGGCCCATGGGTTGAATCCGGCCTGTGATCTGGTTGGATCTGGTCCATGGGGCCATCCTGGAAAATGTAAGGGGCCGGCCCATGTCACTTCAGCCCGGTCTACCCAATGCAAAGAGGAAACATGGGGCCAGCATGGCTTTGACCTGGTCTACCTAGTGCAAAGAGAAAACATGCCAGCAGTTTGGGGAATGGTGTCAAGCTGTCCATGCCCACCCAGTCAGCCATGCCCAGTGAGTGGCATCAAGCTGTCCACGCCCACCCAGTTGGCCACAGCCACCCAGTCAGCCATGCCCACACTGCCCCCAGAGGTCAATTATTGCTCTGTTGCACCTCTCATGAAATTGAGTTTGACATCCCTGGTTTACAAAGTAAGCATATTGCCCCCAACAATCTGGGTCCTCATTTTACCGACCTTGGATGAAAGGCTGAGTCAACCTTGAGCTGGTGAGCTCCTGCAGTGGGTACAATTAGCGTGCAATACTGCATCCTAACAACTGTGCCAACACAGCTCAGATCCTTTGAGGATTCTCACTTAGGCACGTATTTTAATGCCTAACTGGATGGATACATGTAATAGTTGGAAATATTTGTAGAATCCTTTGTCTTACCATACATCTGTAGAATTTAAATTCCAAGGAATTCTGGTAGATTTAATTTGATAGCATTTTCATCTGCATCTTTTCCCTAAATATGTAACTTTCCTGCAGCGTTGCGGAATAGTTCACAACAGGCTTTTTCCATTAATGACCTTAGCACAAAGGCACAGAAAGCCAGCCTGAAAGAAACTTCAGCCTTATAGGCATTTTGGTAGAGTTCTCTCCCTGCCCCTCTCCCGGAGTCTTTCCTTGATCTATTTAAACCAGGGGTGTCCAACCTTGGTAACGTTAAGCCTGGAGGACTTCAACTCCCAGAATTCTGCCAGCAAAGCTGGCTGGGAGTCCTCAGTTAAGTCCTCCAGTTAACGTACCAAGGTTGGACACCCCTGATTTAAACGATGGTGCTTAGTGTAATAGATCACCCCGCTCCCAACACACTGTCATGTTCTTTGAGCAAACTGCTTGAATGCCAAGTGTTAAAATGCAACTGAGCAAAGATGTAATTTTGCTGCCACCAGGAGACAGTGCATGCGGGCAGAAGCAGCAGTAGCTCTTGGCTTACCTTCTTGCAGCATACAAGTTGGTGATCAAAGAGGAAGAACATTCTTTGATGGCTTTTTGCCTGAGGCTGGGAAATTTTGGTTAACTCCCCAGAGTAGATGAGTTCAGAACTCTTAACAAGGACATCTTCACCCTGTCAATCAAAACAGAAGGGCACATCACCTTCTTTCCAGAGAAGAGGATAAGCAACATACAGCAGCTTAGTACTGAAAGTCTCTAGGGTCACAAATGGCTTATTATTCATCTTCCAACTTTGCACCCTCTGGGTTAGTTTTATTAAGACTAAAACTCAGGGCATCCACATAAAAGTGTTTGCTACTATTCCAAGTCAATTTTTCTTCTTTTCTCCCTTGCCCTTTGGAAATAGGGAGAGTGTTTGAAACAATGTGTGATGATCTTAGTGTTTTTTTTTTAAGCTATTCTTATTTTTAAGAAGAATCAGACTCCACTTGGGAAGTGGCACAGTTAATTTTACATAAATCAGTCTATATCAAGTGACTTATCATTGCCAATCATTCTTAAACATTTTATTATGTACAAAACAAATGATCTTGCAAATAGAAAATTACTTGGAATAACTAAATATCTACAACTTTAAAAATAAGCCTAAGTCATACTTTCCTGAGGGTTCCCATGGGTTTTACACCATCTGGCTATGTAAGTCGTGTGTGTGTGTGTGTGTGTGTTTGTGTGTGTGTATGTATGGTATTCAGCTTTGTTTGGGTATTTTCCCACGTCATTATAGTTGTGCTTTTAAAGTTGTAGCAACGTTTCGGCAGAATCTCATTTGCCAGATTCTGCTGAAACGTTGCTACAACTTTAAAAGCACAACTATAATGACGTGGGAAAATACCCAAACAAAGCTGAATACCATACATATAAATACCCGTGAAAACTTAAGAAAACATATATATGTATGTATGTACATTTACTCAAAAACTTTAACAGCATTTGCTGTGGATAACTTCAGTGTATTTGGCTTTGTGTTAGACTGTGCCCAATATATGATTAGCTCAAAAGAAGGTCTTCCCTTTATCAACCCGTTTTGTTTTCTCAGAAAGACAGATAGAGGAAAATGCTTCTCTACTTTTTTAGCTTTTGACAGATGACCATATGATGTGCTTGTGTTGATAACCATTAAGGAAAAGGTGACAATTCATATCACTTAAGGCTCTGAAGTACAGAACATTATAAACAGAAGCAGAGTCTATTTTCAACAAATGCCATCCATTTGAAAACAAAGTGGAAGACATTAATTACAGTCAAAACGTTCCTGGGTAACTGTAATTCAGACTAAGAATTCATTTAGCTTAATTGTGGTTTTTATTCTAAGCATCTGGCCCCAACATATAGGAATATTTGCAAATTTATAAATAGGATTATTTAATAAGAAGCAGATGGAAATAGTAGATTAATTTATCAATTAAAATATGTAAAAATTTATTAATTTGGGTGAGATGGTATATGGTATTTCCTTGCCCAGTAGAAGAGTTGTGAGTTTGTGCACATCAGCAAAGATAATGCTCATGTGACTCCTTATTTTGAAGATGTTTGCATTTTACCTCCCAATCTTCTATTGAGCTCTGCCACTGAGCAATTTTGTCTATATTTTCCAAACGCCTCTTCCTTTCATTGATGAGCCGTGCTACATTTTTCATGGCATTCAAAGCAGCTTCAACATCTTTAAAATCCCTACAAATGAAATAGATTCCTTTAGAGATATGAGCATAAATTGAACAAAAATGTAAAGAACTAGACTTCTACTCCTATGTACCAGAAATTGGCAAGGAAATTATGGGTCAAAATAAAATATATCTACCTCTATCTCATTTGAGAAAGAGAGAGAAAGAGAGAGAGAGAAACAGAGACAGAGAGACTGCAATGAATGTCATCACCCCAATATTAATTTTCTCTCTACTTATTTGGAGAACTTACAATCACTGTACTTAACATTTTGATACTGGATTATTATTTTTCTAAAGTACAAACCTTTGCAATCACTATCAGTTATGCTGATTGTTCTTAAATATTTGTTTTTCCAAGTGTTGAAGTAGTATTAACCCCCACCCCCACCCTGTTGATTCTGCAGGGAAATGGATTATTATTTTCCTATCTCTGTTGCAATTTATGCCGCTGCATTTAAAAAAAAACCTACACTAATCATTTGCAATCATTCTGTTACAAGGAAACTAGTTTTTAAATGTGATCGGGGGGAGGGCGGGGATGTAATTTGCCCATCAAGGTGAATAACCTGTTAGATCCCTAAGACTGTTTAAATTTAATTACAAGGAATGTTACCAAACAAAAGGTGTTAGGATAACTAAAAAAATAACATTTTTCTTTTCATCTAATTTTTATTCCTCACTTCTCCTTACCTATGCTGTGGATTGGTATATTTCAGCAATTCTGCAAGCTGTAGGGGATACTTGCAAATTTTCTGCACTGGCGTTAGGAGAAAACCATCCAGAGAGATATCAATCATCTTCTGAAGGAGACGGCATGCTTCGAAGAAATAGACATATTTGTTCACTTTGGTAAGCCGGGAAAGCTCCATACAAGCATTTGGGTGATTGTTGCAGTATTCTGAATAGATCTGGAATTCATTTTGCTGAATTGGAAGGCAAAATATTATATTATGGAGAACAAGATCAATTTTATTTTTGAAACCAAAATAATCCAGTCTAACACAAAACACAAATGAAAGTAGTTTAAAATACTATACATGAGTGCAACATCACGTGAAATCTTGAACAATAAGATTAATCCAATGGGAAAACAGAAGAATACCTTAGGCCAGCCTTTCTCAATTGGAGTTCCACTAGAGGTTGTGATTTTAAAAAAAATCATTGTTTTTTAATTTCACGTCACACAATACAAGCACTCACAGTAATAGAATTTTTTACACACCACAACTCAGATTGCAGTTTATACTAATATTCCTGAACTGTCAATATAATAATTTTTAAGCAGGGGTTCCCTGGAAATTATGTCAGGGATTTTCTCCAGGTAGGAAAGTGTAAAATTATATTGACAGACTAAATTTGAAAATGAAACTGCTAGCACACCTTAAGAGGGAGTTTTTTAAAAAGATAAATGTATCCCTTTGGTTTTTACCCTGCTAGTCATGACTGACTTTAAAGGGCAGTGTTCATCTCTGTTTCCTAAGCCAAAGAGCCAGAGTTGTCTGGAGATTTTTTCCATGGTCATGTGGCCAGCATGACAACCCACCTCAGCAAAGAGAGTATGGTGAAATATGTAATGCTATTATGTTCCTGCATGCCTATATGTGGTACCTATTCATCTATTTGCATTTGCATGCTTTGAATTTCTAGGTTGACAGGAGTTCACTCCATCTCCGGGCATTCGGGTCTTGAACTGCTGAGCTGCGGACCTTTAATGGTCTAAAATTCAGTGTCTTAACCACTGAGCCATTGTGTCCCACTTGAGAGAAAGAGGCAAAAATGGGGTATCTTGTAGGTATAACCAGCTCTATAACCTTGCATAGAGAAGCCACTCAAACATTTTAGTCTACTGCTTAAGACTGAGGCAGACATTTTGTAAATGTACTGCAATTCCTAATAATTCCCCTTGAGTTTGAAGCAGTTTTTTTTCAAACTTGGAAACTTAAAGATGTATGGACTGCAACACTAGTATTCACAGCTAGGTATAAATAAGGGAAATTGGTGAATACTCTTTCTATAGTTAGTCCTCCTTTTTATGTGTTATCAGATTTTAAGCTTTAACGTTGCATTGTTTGTTAGTTTGTTTGCCAGTCATCTTATCTCAGGGTATCTCAACTTACAATCATAAAAGATAAAAATTGTATAAACTAAAAACATAAAGTTAATAAACTACAATTATCTGAATGTCCTTGTCAATGTTTTCTTCTTTCAGGCTACAGTTGTAAGTATAATTTCCAGAAATAGGGTTCACTGAGTTCAATGAAACTTTGGAGAGAGCATTCTTAATACATCAGCCATTCCATCACAGGTGTGTGTGGGGGGGCATTTCTTAGAATTTCCTGTCCAGAAGAGACATTGCTCAGAATTCTTGGAGGCACCTGAAGGGTATGGATGTTTTTCACTTTGGGATAGTGTCACCTAACTGCAATTTCCAGAATGTCTTATAAACCTGGCCTTTAGCTAGCTTATTTGCACAAATGTCAACTTACATATTCCAAGAAGCAAGAGCCAACTTCACTTAGGTGTGGGCAATCTTTGTTGAATTTCTTCTCCAAGGCTTTAACAAATTTTTTCTGGCATTTGTAGATATCCTCAATATTCCCAAATATAGTCTTCAATTGCTCTTCTGTGAACATGTCTGCTCGTTTACGGCACTGTTTTATATAGCCCTAGAAAGGATCAAGATTTGTAAGGCAGAATCAAAATAATCTGCAGTTCCACTCTGTCTTGATCAGAACGGTAGATAGAAGAATATAATGATGCTATAGCAACTTAGCTCTTATTAACATGCAATGAAAAGACTAATTGTTATACAAACAAATCTGGAATTTCTGCATTCAAAACTCAAAAGACTGATACCTAAGACGCTTTTAAGATGTCCATAATTACAGACAGACATAACACAAGCCTTACATTAAATGAAACTAAATTGCATCTATATGTCATACTAAAAAAAAAACACCATACTCTACAATTGTAAGAAATGATTCACTGGCACTTTATTCAGTTTGGTTTTCTCAGATTCCTGATAAAATTTTATATAAGATGATGATGAGTCACAAAGAGAATATGCATATTTCAGCAAAACATTGAACTTATTTTTTCTTCTGTTATGGACACTTAACATTAGAACCAACATTTAAAAAGCACAACAAAGAAAGTTCTTCCTGCATCAACTCAGGAAGTTCAGACTGCCCCAGGAGCTATTGATGCAGTTTTGCAGAGGAATTATTGAGTCTGTCATCTGTACTTCTATAACTGCCTGATTTGGTACGGCAACCAAATAGCACAGATACAGACTCCAACAGATAGTTAAGACTGCAGAAAGAACAATTGTAACCAGCCTGCCTTCCATAGAAAGCCTATATATTGCATGGGTCAGAAGGAGTGCTAAGAAGATATTTGCAGACCCCTCACATCCTGGACATAAACTGTTTAAATTCCTCCCTTTGGGATGGCACTATCAGACATTAGACAATGGGACAGTTTTTTCCTTTGTTCTATCACTCTGCTGCACACTTAATTCTCATAGTGCTGTCTAATGTCTATGTGTATTTACCCATGTAGCAAGGCTGTAGTATTATTCTTTATCCTTCTTTTATTAGTAGTATTTTGTAAGTATCATTTTGTAATTATTTTTATTGATATTATTATGATTATTTTTATTATTATTATCCTGTTGCTTTGCATGTATACTGAGTGCTTCTGTACCACAAGCTTCCTTGTCTGTCTAATCACACTTGGCCAAATAAAGCATTCAATTCAATTCAATTCAAAATAGGTCGAATTGGTAGAAATTGTCATATTCTTGTGGTCTCTCAAATAAAGATTCCCTAAGGGATACAATGCTTAAGACCTATATAGAAGAAAGAGATTAATAGAGGATAAGAACAGATTTAAACTGAGTTCTGGGGAACAGCTAATATTGTACTCATCCACAAGAAAGGGTCTAGGGAAAAAGCTAGAAACTGTAGGTCAGTAAACTTAACATCTGTCCTAGGTCCTGTTCTGTTCAATGTATTTGTAAGTGATATAACAAAAGGATTGCTAGGTAAAGTTTGTCTTTTTGCTGATGACACAAAGGTGTATAATAGAGTTGACATTCCTGGAGGTAATCCTAACATGGAAAACAATTTTGCATTGCTTGAAAATTGCTCAGAAAATGTGGAGACTGCAGCTCATTGTTTCTAAATGTAAGATCATGCTCTTGGTGAAAAAGATACTGGCAGGGTACAGTAGTGGGAGTAGTGTTAGGCAGAACAACATAAGAAAATGATTTAGATATACTGATAGAGATGACATTATGGCCAGGCAGCTGTGAAGGTAAGCAAAATGCTCAGATGCATCACTAGAGGAAACACCAACAAGAAAAATGAGGTCTTAATCTTGCTATATAGGGCTTTAGTTAGACCCCATTTGGAATACTATGTCCAGTTCTGGAGACCTCACTTAAAAAAAGATATTGATAAGATTGAGTGATTCCAGAGATGGGCAACCAAATGGTACAAGGTCTAAGGGACAAGAAATATCAGGAAAGATGGAGGAACTGAGCATGGTGGATAGAAGGGAAAAGGGGGACATGATTAAAATCTTCAAATATATTAAGGGTGTGAATAAGATTCTAGAAGGCAGTTTTTTCAACATTAAGCAAAAATTAAGAACACAAGGGTATAACCTCAAACTGTCAGTAGAGAAGTTCAAAAGTAATGTTAGAAAGAATAGTGGAATAGTGGAAACTTGGAATCTAGTTCTAGCGAAGGTAGTGAGTTAATCATCAGTAACTTAACTTAATGCTTGGGATAAACATATGTCCATCATCTGACAATAATTTAAAAAATAAATTAAAAAGTTAAAATTAAAAATAAATACTTTAAAAAGAAAAGAAAAACAAAGGGCAGAGTTAACAAATCACAAGGTCTTTTCTGCTGTCAGTTTTCTATGTTTCTAGAGTTTTTAAGAATTCTTTTTTTTTTCTTAAACATGAGCCAATCAATATCTTTGACCAAAGTACATTAGCAAACAACACATATTATCTATATGCTTCATTACCTCACAGATGTCTTTTAGGTGTTTGATGTAATCTCTTTCTGTGCTTAGAATTTCATTAATAACATTGGTTCTCATTTGATCCTTTGTTGTATGCCCCATTCCATAGCGATAAGCAGCATTTCTTCCATCTTCTTCCCGACCGTCTTCTAACTTCAGAGGATAGTCTTCAATTGGTTCATCCTGGTTTACTCGGAGCTGTATCACACATGCATTATTATCTTAACATTATTCAACTACTGAGAGGGAGGCGGAATTTGGGCATCCATGAGAAAATGTCAAATCTGTGAGATGTATTGTCTAGTGAGAATTTGAAAAGCCTTGGCTCAAGGTATGGATCTAAAAACCCCTAATTAATCTCTGTTCCATCTAATAATCCATTCATCTGTTTTGCTATTATTACATCTATTTCAATAGTAATATCTTTGCTTCCTTTCTAGAACGAAGAAAGTACTCTGAATATCCTTTCTCCAATATTTCTAGTACTGCTGCATTCTATTACTTTTTCAAGGACAACAAACTCTTTTAAGCATTTTAGAAGGAACATGCACCAGAGTTAGAGGTAACTGTAATGAGCCATAGACATATCATAGATGTGAAGAAGAAGAAAAAAACTTTTACTAATAAAGAGATCAGAAGCTATCTTAATAAAGGGTATGGGTTTCACAAGGAGGGGTTCTATGTTCCAGAGCTTAAGGATTGGAGCTGACTGTGTTTTTCTATGCAGGATTCTTAGAGGAAAGGGCAAAAATCTCGCTATAGATATTATCCACTTTTGTATATAATTGCCGGTGCTAAGCCTGGGAGTATTGATCCATCATAGTTTCCATTCAATAAGAACTGTAATATTCCACATCATAAATTTAATTTAAAAAATGGCAAAGCCTGTTGGAAATTCTGGGAACTGATATCCAATATATCAAGAATATGTTTTGAGAAGAAAATGATATAAAAAATTGTGCAGTTCAGATTCTCTTATTGTGTCCCTGTTCAGCACCTCCTGAACATCCAGTGTACTATAACAATTTATAATATTAAAGGTTAAGTATCTGCTTGATGGTTAATTAGGTAATTGGCCAGTAGGATCATTCAACAATGTTTTATCTTAGAAAATAACTTTATTCCCAGTATATAAAGAATCCGTTGGTAGTACTTATCCAACAGTATCTTTACTAAGGTGGATACAGAGCAAATGATAGCATATTATATGAGTAACATAAGACAGCTATTTAACATATATTCCTCAACTCTGCATCTTCATCCTAAAATATATTTTTATTTTACTCATACATCAAGTATTTATTACTTTTTTCTCTTCCATTCAAACTAAGACCATAGAAGGAACGTGAATGACATCGTTAACAATCTTGGACTGCATCCCCAGAGATATGGTGTTGAAATCATGGGAAGTGATAGTTCTTGTAAGATCAATGCAATTGCCAACATTTTTTTGTCTTTTTGAATAAACATGGGAAATAGACAAAACATCCAGTATAAATCCAAAAATAGGTTTACAGAGTTTAAAAAGACAGATAACTACAAATTATTGTTGTATGAAAAATATATTAAAACTAATAGCTAGCAATATTTAAACCACACAATGATGCATTCAAGTTCTCTTCTTTCCCAGTTCATTGATGAAAGGTTATATGGGTTCTTACCCTTATGAAGCTGGCTGGGAACCAGCCTTCATTCTCCATTATCCTGCCCCACCACCATTCTTTGTTAGTCGCATCCATGACTTCAACAACATCGCCAGCCTTGAAACCTAGTTCTTGGTCATCCATAGTGACATGATCCCAGAGTGCTTCTGCATAGACCACACCACCATCACTAATAAGCTGAAACAGAGAGCACAAAACATTTTCACAGGGTCATATTGGAGATATGAACCAATTTGCTGGTGAGGGAAAGGGCAAAAAGGGGGAGGGGATGTTTTTGCCGTACCTATTCAATAGGCTTTAATGGAGATGTTGTCACTGATCTAAGAAACAACAAAATTATGGCTTTGCTGAAATAAGTGCTGTTAAGTTTCTTATTCCTATCTTTTCTGTAAAACCAGGAACCTAAAGTTTGCTAATGATTAGAAACTGATTAGCAACTACTTAGTTTTATAATGTCAAGTTTGAGGAGGGGCACCATTTGCTTTGTTGTTAAAACGTGCATCCATTGCATTCAAACTACGTTTTTTCTTCTGTTCATTCATGTCCAATTCTTGGAGATTGCCTGGACAGTTTTCTTGGCGAGGTTCTTCAGAAGTGATTTGCCATTTCCGCCTTCATAGGGATGAGAAGTGACTGGCCCAAGCTCACCTAGCTATACAGGACTATAATTCACAGCCACACACCTCATAAGTATAATATCTGGTCTCATTCTTTAGATTTCCTCCTCTTCAGTCTTATAGATACTACAATTTCATCAATATAGGATCACAGATTCCCCTCCTTGAATTATATGCAGCCTAAAAACCAGAAACAATCATGTCTTTGCATTTAAAACACTAAAGGTTATTCTAATAAATAAAATAATAACCTCTACACATACCAAATGCTTGTCAACATCTGAGACTCTCATAATTTCTTGTGGCTATAGAAGCTGAAGAATGCTGGATGGCTGTTCACATGTATTTTGGAGCTTTATGCTGGACTAAAATTACCCCAAATTCTTGTGTCAAAAGTGTCATCACATTTACATTTTTGTTCAGGTTGAGTGGCCCAGTTGGTAAAGAATAGTTGAATAATCAGTCTTTGTGACTGTCGGTGTGCTCTTGCGAATAATTGAATTAAGAAGGGATAGTAACCCGCCTCTCCTAAAGAGATAGTGGAAATCTGTTTTCCACTAACTGAATTGCTAATTAAGAGTCTCAGTCCTGTGCATAAGCCATAAATCTATGCAAGAGTAAATATTTTTCATTTTCTCTTTTTATGGGAAAGACTTGGTGCTAAACAGACTTCATTCCTGCTTGCATTTCTCCAATCATCTATCAGCTGATATGGGAAGGGAAAAGAGATCTAGACAGAAGTCAGAAATCTGAGTTGCCATCATATATTCTCTTTCCTGAGAAAAGAAATATTTGAAATTCATCTATAACAGATGAATCAAATTAATCCAAGGAGGATTTTCCCCTCAAAGAAGCTGATATCAATGCAACTCTGATGATGATGATGATTATACAGCCTTTCTAAGAACAGCATTTTCTATTTCATTGATGCACATTTGGGGATTCACCACAGTAAGCACTCTCTCATGCATGCTCCCCCCTGTCTTTTTATTACAGTGATAAGAATCAAGTTTTAGTAATCAAGGTTTTACTTGGGTATCTATTTATGCCACACAATATTTCTATAAAACAATCAATGCTTTAAAATAATATCATAAACATACTACATGTTCCGATTATTTACTACAGTAAACTCTTTTAATCTATTATTCTTAAAGCAATTTATTTGTTCAACTTATATAGCCACCCATTTCACATATGTGACTCTGGGCAGCTTACACAATTAAAAAGCAAACACAAACAACTGTCAAAGCAATTAATATAAAACTATTAAACACTTAAAAACTATAACCAGAAATCACAGAGACTCTTGTACACAGTGTAGCCTTTTTGGGAACTTTTTATTGGATCCCCAGGTCTGATTATAAAACCAAGTTTCCAGGGCCTTCCAGGAGGCCAATAGATTCAGGGCTAATCTATGATGGTCCAAAGAAAGGGTACCATAGCAGAAAGGTTTCTCCTTCTGTTTCCTATCAGATGAAACTTCCTAATGAAAATAGCTGCAATTTTTTAATATAAATCTCTTCAACAAAGTGACAAAATTAGTAAACCACAACCTACTACTTAATAAGATAGAAAGATGTGGTTTAGACAGCATCACCACCAGATGATGGCTGACAAACCACATTCAACATGTAGTCCTTAATGGAACTGCATCTATGTGGAAGTATGGTAACCTAGAGCTCTGTCTTAGGCCCAGGAAAGGAAAGAGCTCCTGTTCACTTCTGGTTCTTGCTTACAGTACCATAAAAACTTATTCCAGAACTAAGTTTTGAATATTTAGCTTAAATCCATGGATTGGTCTGTACTCCAGGAGCCTTAGGGCATCCATAGAAAATAGATAACAATTTGATAAAGCCACAATTACATTTTATGAAGATATCCAAAGAAACAGCCCCCCTTTTTTTTTTGCAGGAAGATAACCTAGATTGGGTTTTCTATTGCCAAGGTATCAATTAAATGTATTTAGTAGCTAGTATTGTGTGCTCAAAGATAAAACCAACTTCCTTTGCCCTCCCAGATTTTTTGCTATGCCACCCCTGCTGCAACTTGCAACATCAGGGGTCCTGAATTTTTTTTTATTTTCTTCTAATCTGTAATAAGACTTCACACTGAGCTCAGAAAGTACTTTAAATGGCTTACTATGTCTTAGCAGAGTCAAATTAATTTGTTTTTAAAAGACATAAAGATTTTAAGGCAAGGAATCCCTCTTACATCTGCAGATGTAGGTGGTATTAGCAAATGAAGAAGAAAAGTAATGATGCCATTTGTCACAGGATCAGGATACTCAAATCACAAGGAAGATGAAAAAACAATATGGCTCTTGGATATGGCAGTTTATGTATTAGCATACAATCAAAATGGAACTCAAAAAATATAGAAACAAAACTCCATTCCAAGCTGGAAAAGTATTTATTCTAGATCTGGTGCAGTGTTGTGATTGAGCGATAAAATGTGAAGATATCAAACCCCCCAATTTGAATCACAACCATAAAAATTGCCACAAGCATGCCACAATTTCTCAGTGATATAACAACATAAATCTTACAAGGATATGTAATTGCAAAGACCTACTATGTGTACCATTTAGAAATACATGTATTTATACTATAGCCTGAAGTGCTACATTACTGGAAAAGTTGTACCAAGTGGTAACTGATGAAGTCTACCGCTAGATAAAACTATTATACTTCTTGATTAAGAATCTTGTGTGTATTACTAGTGCTGTTTATGGCCCTTGGTAGTATTGTATCATATGCTGTCAAACTCTTTAGTTTCTTCCCAAGTGAATACTGAATTAAATCTGGCAACTATCATCCTTCATTTCACCTACCTTCCATTATCTTCTCTATCATCACATTCTTTATTTACAGATATTGCTAACATTAATTCTAGAAATTAGTCAAATGTATAGCATGCTCAAGAACCAACTGTTGTACCAGAGTAAAACAAAAAAAGGTTTACTCACTAAATTGCCTGAGGTTTTACATAAACAAATTGCAAATAACAGGGAAAGGGAGAAAGCCCATTAAGAAAGCTAATAAAACTAATGACAAACACGCTAAATCTCTTGTTTCTAAAGAAGCAATGGGAATGCTACATAAGAGATTAAGGAGATAAGAAGTAACAAACAGATTTAATCCAGGTGAGATGTAACTATTTTTCACTACAGATTTTCAAAAATTTGGAACAGCAGCCTTGAGTATAATTTCCTTAATTAATTGCTACTATTGAAATAAAGTGCTGATTGTTTAATTTAAATACTGATGCTCTAATTTTGTTCTAAATCACTATTTTGTTTCAGGTTTATGGGAGCCAGAAGCAAATACCTGTTCACTAGAATCTCTCTTCTTAATCCAAGAATAATTGCCATGGAAAGTCCTGTGAGTAGAGTTTCCTTAAAGAGAGAGGAAGGCAAATCACCAACCCAGAAACCTCTGTTGGATTTTTCCCTACATCAATGTAGGGACCAACTGACTGCCTCTGGCTAGGATTCTAGAAAGGTTTAGATTTTTTCTTTTAAACCCACCATTTACCTTTTTTTTATCATACTGGTCATACTTAAAAACTGCCTCAGTAAGATTTGAGCCCTGAAAGTAGAATAGTAATAGCTAATATAAAACAACAATAATAGAGATCAGCTGGTTGAAGAAGACTGTTTAAGATTAATTGCAATAGATAAATGGATACTGACTAAGATACAATTGTATTCAAATGCTGGCCACACTTCTGGTTGTAAAAAGAAAAGGATTTGGACCATTTTTAGGGAGTGAGCGCTATTGTTTTTTACAACTGTTATATTTAGAGGAATTGTTATTCAAATAAGCATGTATGACTTTCAGGTAAAGAACCATTCCAATAAGATACAATTTTGGAGCAAAGATAATGTAACTTTTTTTCCTTTGAACTGTGTCTCAAACAATACCCTTCTGTTATTCCAGAAAGGAAAGGTAATTCAAACTGCCCCATTTCCAGCAATTGCTTTAGGTTTTATTTCTGATCTGACAACATACTTTTATGTTTTTTCTAAATATAATCTTTCAACATTGCTACTTTAAAAACAGTCCTATGTAGAATACATTACCATTGCCTAGTTTAGAATAGAAATATAAAATTTCTAACTTTTTAATACAAAGAAGAAGAAACCCATGGAACTTTTCAGGGGAGAGAGAGGTACTATTTTGTAGCTAGGAACCTTTATCTACTAGGTTGCAGAAGGTAACATCACTTATTGTATCTTTAAAGTGGAACAAATCTGGTTATCATTGTTATGGGAGCCCACTAGCCTAGAATATTGAAAAAGATTCTCAGAAGGCAATGTAAAATTCTTTCATACTATTGCCAAAAAAAACTTGAGTCAAGGGAGATGCCCTTTACTTTTATCAATCTATAGTAATTTTACTCTGTTAAAATAAAATGATTGAAGATAGCTTGATGCATTCATACAAGCTATGCAATAGTGGTTTTCAAATAATCTTATCACCGGTTCGCTGAAAATGTGAGGACACCTGCATGCATCTATGTGGTTTCCGCGCATGTGCATGCACACTTGGATTCTGCACATGCATGTGCACACATGGATTCCGTGCATGCACATGTGCACAGATTCCACACATGTGAGTGCACACACAAATTCCATGCATGCATGCGGCTTCTGCACATGCGTGTGGTTTCTGCCATGCAGCAAAGCTCGACCTAGAGGGGGCCTGCTCCCCTCCATTTCTGCTCTCCAGGGCAGCGGCTGCTTCTCTTCACTGCTGGTCTTGCTGGGAGAGGATCTTGTGCAATTTAGCAGCTGTGAGCCACCGCTTTTCTCTAAGTCCCATCTGGAAAGTGCTGCAACACATAGAAGCAGCAGCCATGTTGAATGATGTTTCTATCAGTCGCAGAGCTTTCCGGATGGGATTTAGAGGACCCAAAGCAGCAGCTGACACCTGCTAAATTGCACAAGATGCTCTCCCAGCAAGAGCAGCAGCAGAGAGAAGCAGCTGCCGACCCGGAGAGCACATGGAGCATCTCCACAAATGACCAAGGCTCGGCAAGGGACAGAAGAAGTGGCTGCAAGATTTCCGCTGCAGTGCTTTCTGGATCGATCTTCTTAAAGGTAAGAAGAACTGTCTGGTTCATTCCCAAACTGCTTCAGGCCTGCTGTGCCCATGCCCCCCCCCCCCACCTGTGGCCCTTCTGCCTAGCGCAGCAGGCCACAGGCCACAGGCCGAATAAATTGCTTTGGCCTGGGGGGGGGGTGTAGTTTGAGGCCAGAGGGTAGGCTGGGACAGGTGGGTGGGGAAACCAGCAAGCGGGTGGGTGGGGTGAGGAGCAAGCAGGCAAGCAGGGGCAAACAGCGAGCCGGGTAGTAGGTGGGCGGGGGCAGGGACAGTCAGAGGTGGTATTTACCGGATCTCCGAACTACTCAAATTTCCGCTACGGGTATGCCAGAACCAGTCCAAACCTGCTGAATACCACCTCTGAAGCCATGTATACGGTTTGCTAGATATGTACCAATCCTTTAAAACATTGCCAGGTTGGAAAGAGAAGCAGATTTAGAAGCTTCTATAAACTAAGAGGCTGTTGTGGTCTGCTGACAACCTGAGGAGACGGCAGCAGAGTCGTACAGTGGGGAAGAACAAGGGCCAATCCGGGAGTCTAGGGAGGACTTGGACGATGGTCCTGCGTCCGATACAGAGATGGGGCCAGGGCCATCTAGGAGTTATGTGCTGACTCCAGAGCCTCCAGAATCTGACAGCAGCGAGGCAGAGGAACAAGGAGAGCCTGTTCACAGTGCGTGTGTGCGCAGAGCTGCCAGAAGGCAAGAACAGTTAAGACAAAAGGGTCAACTCGGGAGTAAAGCTTGGAGGTGATTGCCCCTCCCATAAGATATAAAGGAGGAGCAAAGGGACAGGAACCTTTCCTGTTGTTCTCTCTGTTTGGAATAACCTTGAAGCTCTGTGCAGATTTTGTACTCCGTTTGGCTTTTTACAGTTAATTTGGCACTTTAGTTGTTGGCAGTAATTCAAAGGAGATAAAGGTGGGTGCTTATCTTGAGAAAGTGGGACTCATTACGGGCTGGGAATGAACATAATTCCCGGTGTTGAAATAAAAAGAGAGTTGTTTGGACTAAGCATGGGCTTAATTACGGTCTCAGAAGCCTTGGTCAGAACAGAGGCTATAAGAATATAAATCAATCTTTCCTCATGAAAGTGGCAGTGCCTGATGTAGGTGACAGATGGATCTTTTTCTTCGAATTTCTGCTCACCCTCAACAATGAACCTGTCATAGTTTTTTTTTTAAAGTAAAGTTTTATTGTATAGTGTTTAAATGTCTGGAAAGGAGAAAAGGTTTTGTTTTGAACACCTTATGTCATACATTGTATTCATTATTTCATAAAGCAAAATTTTAATAGCAGTGAATACCAATAAAAATCTGGTTCCTCCTGCTCTACCATTATATCTCTAGCTGATCCCTTCACTACTTCTTGAATAGTATAGGCTATGTCTAGCCTTATCTCAGTTTTGGCTAAGCTGCCTTACAAGCTAGATTGGGGGAAGTACCAACTTCATCTTGTATAGATAATTCTCAAAGTGCAACAGTTGTGCAACAAAGTGCAACAGAAATTAGCTGTGGTTATGTGATGCCTCATTTAACTGCATTGGTTAATGATGGACGTTTCAGTCCCAACTGTTGCACTTTGAGATAATTCTCAAAGTGCAACAGTTGGGACTGAAACGTCCATCATTAAGCAATGCAGTTAAATGAGGCATCACATAACCACAGCTAATTTTGCTACGTTTTTGCCAGGGTCATTAAGCAAATCCAGCTTTCCATATTGACTTTGCTTGTCAGACATTAGCTAGGAAGGTAGCAAATGGCAATATGGATTATTCAGACACTGCAACTCTCATAAATAAATGACAATTGCCAAGCACCCCAAACCATGATTACATGATCATGGGGATGTTGCGACAGTCATCTGAGGACTGGTCGTAAGTCACTTTTTTCAGTGTCATTGTAACTTTGGTGTTAAATTGAGAACCATCTATACCTGCACAGATTTCACTGAATCTCCAGACTTGTCTCAGGCACAAATAATCAGGAATAGGAACTGAGTTCAGAGCGCTAAGACTTTGTTCTTACCATCTATACACAAGAATCTGAGAAACTAACAGTCCAAGATAAGGATCAAGACAGGGGGCTGGATTTGGGTCTCTTGGCAAAGTTTATAATCACAAGAAATTGTACAAATCTAAAACCTTTGATTTAAATGTACAAGTTGCACAAGGCTGGTTCTTCATTACCCAAACAGGACATTCCAGAGAGTTCTCCTTTGAAAGCCATTATGGAACAAAATAGACTATAAATATGAACAACTTTGTTCCTAAAATAGACTGAATCAAGGATTAATCATGCTTACAAAATGAACACTGAAAATAGTGGGATTTCAATTAGTCAGCATTCGATTGATGTCAGTGGGTAAAATTTTAACTAAAAAATTTTAACTAAAAAATTGGGCATGGCACAAAGGCAACACAGTCAAATAAGCAAGAAGCAGAGGTGGTATTCAGCAGATTCTGACCAGTTCTAGAGAACTGTTAGCGGAAATTTTGAGTAGTTTGGAGAACCAGCAAATACCACCTCTGACTGGAGATTTTACATTATCCTTCCCTTGCCACACCTACCAGGCCACGCCCACAGAACCAGTAGTAAAAAAAATTGAATCTCAACACTGGCAAGAAGAGTCCCTTTATTATCTCCAACTTTGCCCCCAATGTCCAGGTTACCTTCGGCTGGACAAAAACTCTCCCAGGAACAGTCTTTAAGTGGAGAAAATTCAGTCATACAGTACATACAGACTGTAACTAAAAATCCAAACAAACCAAGCTGCAGTAATTAACTTGACAGAGCAGGAGAAAGAATTTCACTTGAACGCAGGGCAAAATGCACACAGTTGGGAAGACACCAGGAACACAGATAAGCCACAATGAGACCAGATAAACTCACAATTTTCTCCCAACAGTTTGCTGTACTCAGCTTTCTTTTTAAACACTGTGTTCCCAGCTGCAGCTAATGAAGGGAATCAGGGCCCTTTCCTCCCCCATAAGCCACGCAACTCACGTTGCTCCCTTCTCCATTCCTCCCTGCATGCCCTAGGACAGTGGTTGGCAAACTCATTAGTCAACAGAGCCAAATATCAACAGTATAACAATTGAAATTTCTTTTGAGAGCCAATTTTTTAAAAACTTAAACTATATAGGTAGGTACATTGTTATTAACTTAATTAGGGTACTCCTAAGCTGGCCTTTGCTAAAAATGTTTTCCAGCAGAACTATTGCAGGCATGCATTTCTTTTGCAGCACAGACTTTTATGTGCATTCTGTAATTGCAATCCTTTCATAGTTCTGGGGAAACCTGCCACAAAAAAAAAGGGCGCTCGGACGATGCCTTGCCCCACCGAGTGGCAGCTGAGGCACAACCGGGAAACGGGATGCTGCCCTAGATAGGCCCTGTGCTCCTCTCAGGCAGAGCGCACTTCAGAAGTTCCTCTTGCGTGCCCCACGATCCCTCTCCAAGGCTAGCACTGTGCGGGAAGTGTGGCTTGGGGAGAGGAAGCGGCGGCAGCGGCTCTGGGAAAGGCACGGCAGAGTAAGAGGGAGCCTGCGAGGAAAAGAGCCACAAAGCGCTCTCTTTCTCTCCCCCCTCCTTTTTTTTATCCTCCTGTCTTTTGTTTTCTCCTCGCCCTCCAGCTGCTCTCCCTCCTCCACTTTTTCTGCTCTTCTCTCCACTCTCAAACTCTCCTCCCTCCTCTTTCTCTCTTTTCACAAACATACACCACACGCACACTCTCCTTCTCACTGGTTCTGTCTTTTTTCTGTCTCTCCCCCCCACCCACTACACACACACACACACACACACACACACGCACGCGCTCTCATACCTGCATGCCCTTCTGAGCCGAGCTTTTCCTCGGCTCCTTCTGTTCTGTCATCTCCCTTTCCGCTCCTTGCCTGGGCAACCCGGTGCGCTCGCTCCCTCACCTGCCCGTCTCCCTCCTTCTGCACTCTTCCACTTCTCCCCTGTCTCTTCCCCTTTCTGCCTCCGCTCTCTCTCCCCCAATCCTCACCCCGCCGCACACCTACTTACCTTGCACCCCCTTTTCATACCTTCAGTGCACCTGAGCACCTGAAGAGCGGCGGGCGGTGAGCCACACTCAAGGGGCCAAAGAGCCGCATGTGGCTCGCGAGCTGTGGTTTGCCGACCACTGCCCTAGGATGAAGGAGTGGGCCTGGATCCTCCTCTGAATCCCCTCTCCCTTGATCTACCTCTCCCCTGCTCTGCCCAGCCAGACTTTGCCCTTCCCCAGTTTCTTCCACAGCCAACGGAGCCACACTCCTGCTCCCTGTCAACTGCTTGGCTTCCTCCTCCGAATCAGATTCCAACAGGGACATGACAAAAATATTAATGTAGCAAATTTTAATACAGGTAGTCCTCAACAACAGTTCATTTAGTGACTGTTTGAAGTTATAACAGCACTGAAAAAAAAGTGATTTATGACCATTTTTTACAGCATACCCATGATCACATGATCAAAATTCAGAAGTTTGGCACCTGGTGACTGTTGCTGTGTCCCAGTCATGTGATGACCATTTGCAACCTTTTGACAAGCAAAGTTACTGGGAAAGCCAGATTCACGTAACAACCATATTACTAATTTATCAACTGCAGTGATTCACTTAACAACTGTGATCAGAAAAATTGTAAAATGGGGCAAAACTCACTTAACAAATGTTTCACTTAATAACAGAAATTTTGGGCTCAATGGCGGTTGTAAATCGAGGACCAACTATACTATTTTATAGTTCATCTTCTCTCTAATCAACTCATAGTCTTGCCTGCATTTTACACATAGATTTTCTGCTGTTTGTAAAACAGTTGTAGACACTGACATTTAATGAAGGTAAACTTTACTTTGTGTATATTTCAATATAGTATTTTTTGTTTTAATTTAAGGAATAATATATTACAATAGATCTCACAATGAATGTTAGATGAAAAGCACTCGTCCTCTCAGAACACTTTTAGAATTAAAATTGCTGCCCCAAAGGTGCTTTTTCAAAAGGCAACTGGACTTTTTTTTCCTTGAACAATTTTCACTTGTCATCCAAGAAGTTTCTTCAGTTGTGACTGAAGGTGGAAGATGGAAGGATTTATATTCCTTGCAGTCATTTGGTCATTAGCACTAATTCTGAGAGTTAGAGGGTTAGAGGTTAGAGTTAGAGGTGCCCTCAGGGTCAACTGAATAGTGCAAATGGGTGTGGAACCTTCTTGGAACTGCTGAAAGGACTGTGTTGTTTGCTGCTCATAATTTTGATAATAAATTTGCCATCTCAGTTGTATTAAATTATCAGGGGTTTAGCCCTTAATGCAGAGAGAAAGGGACTTGTTTGTATACGCATCATTAGTTGAATCAGTAACAACAAGAAGATTATTGACTTCTTACATATTCCCATATACACTCTAGCAAAACTAAAACCATAACCTTTGCTAAAGTAGAATCAGATTGTAATCCATTTAATTTCATACAGAGGGAGAAAAACTAAATGTGTGGTTGAAAGGAAGAACCTTTTAAAAATGAATTAAGTCCTTAGTTTGTCATATCTGGCTATTGCAAAATATTCTGATTCTTTCTAAATGCTAACACTTACTGTGCTTATCATTTGTTGATACTTAAAACTGTTAAACCACTCTTCCAAACATGCTGCTCAAGAAAATAAATAATGAACCAAAGCCTATTATTTTGAGAGGTAATATCTTGCTCTCTATTTCACTGTTTCCAAGCCACTTTCAAAAATTATGTAGCACTGTGCATGGGGAAAACAAAATTTTGAGCCAAATAAAAACCAAGATTTTTATTGTACAAACAATAAAATAAATTACAAACAATAAAAATCTTGGTTTTTATTTGGCTCAAATAAAAACCAAGATTTTTATTGTTTGTAATTTTTTTTATCTTCATACAATGTTTGAAAAAACAGATAAATGAATAATTCTAGAAGTTATCCTTGCTAGATATAAGGTTCTATTTGCAATTAAATGTTTTATGGAAAAAATGCAATAATGATTTTAAGAATTTTCAAGCGCTTGTGTTATTGTCTGATTGGTCTTAATCACTGAATATGGTTATCAATGGAAGCTGTCCAAAAAGGCATTCTGAAGCCTAATTACCATATACATCAGGCCTTCATTTCTCAAATTTAGCCGGCCTGTTCTCACATCCCAACACACACACAATTTTTCTGGGTGCAAAAAGAAAGGAATCAAACATTTCATAACTCTAACACTGTTTAGGACAGAGAAATTATGAAGAACAGAAAGGAAATGGCATTTAACACTGGATTTCAGTTCTTTTAGTCTCAGTGCTGAACTCGTAGAAGAAAACAGCAGTTTCATTAGCAAATCTGGGAACAAACAAGAAGATATAAAGTCTTTTTTAGTGACTTCAAGCTAAAAAGGGAGGTGTTGAACTTCTGGAGGGTTGGACAATTTATTCAAAGGCTTGAATTCAAATTTTCCATTCAACTTCACTGCAGGGTTAATTTGAACTTGAAGTACTTGTTGAAGAATCAATGGCTTTTGCTGATATAGTCCAAATCCTCTTCCTCATTTTTCTCTTATACATTTACATATCGTTGTCTGAATTTCTGAATGGAACTAAGCTGGCAATAAAAATATATAATTAATTTTTAAAAATGAATTTTCCTTATTTAGAAGGCTTGTTCCAGCTATTATGCCTTTTTGTCAGAGAAAAAAAAAAGGGGGGGGTGTAGAAATCAGTTTTGCATCCAAAGTTCCCGCCAGTCATTTTATCCATGCCCTTCTATACACACATGCTCTAAAATAATTAAGAGAATGGGATAATCACCAGTGAAGACATACATTCCACAGTGCAGTTGTCAATTATAAACACAGATTCCTGGTGTACTCTAATGATCCCTCATTAATCCATTACAGCTAATTGGCATTGCTCATATTTCTGCACATATATTCTCAGAGGCTCGATAGTCTCAATTAAAAAGCAATCCTGGTTCTAGCAGTTTGAGGTTTTCTCATAGCAGTTGCTGACAAAGAGCCATTTTCTTGTGTAATAGTTCATCAATTTTAAGTGCTCCTTAACAAACCCATAGTCTGGTAGAGCCAGCCTTTGGAGCACTCTAAAGCCCAATCGCCAAAGAGGGGGAGCACCTCCGCATTCAGCAATGTAGGGATACATCCAGAAGTAGTTGGCACCTACTCAATTAACCATCTAGCCGCAGTCCTTTTTCCTGGCAAAAGGACAGAACAAGGTGAGCAGGGAGAAAGCTTGCTGATGAATGACAGGAGACAGGCGCAGATAGACAGCTATGACAGAAGAGATGCCAAACCAGAATCAGACACAGATGAGCTGCTGATCAATCTTAGAAGCCCTCATATCCAACTACAGTCCTGCTTCTCAGTAAAATGCCAGAAGAAACATGAGCACCACGTTAATGATGATGAGAAAAAGCAGAATGACAAACACCACCACACGTTGCGTGTCCGGGTTCATATTGCACCAGAGGAATGTGTGAAGAGCCCTCCATCGGTGCCTGCTCTGATTAGATCCCTTCGCCATGCTGACAACAGCCCTGGCTCTAGAAAAACAGTATTTCAGCAGCGTAGCAGCACTGTCTCTGGAAGGAAAGCCAAGGAAGGGGGGTGGGGTACAAACAATGGAGTCGTTCTGCAGCTTTCAGAAAGCAAAACGTAATCAATTTCCTGCAATTATTATTATTATCAACTTTCAAGCATAATGCATGCACATGCTGGAACGTGGTTCTTCCCTTTCCAAGCAATTCTTATCTTTGTTTTATCTCAGCAAATCATCAGCTTTTCATTTTATCTTCCAGAAAAGAGCTGCCTCACTGCATTAGCTGACTGAAGCTCCTGTAGCAGGAAGCCTCTGTGTGCTGGAACTCAGCAGTGGGACTGGCTTCCCTAAGAGCTTGTCAGCTATTTGCTAAGCACTGTAGCTAGGATACAGGCAACCCTTAGCAACGAGAGAAAGGATGGGCATGAGGCTTTCCAGGAGCATATCCATGCAGAAATGGATGTGACGAATTATCCTCACAATATATCTACATACACACGCACATTAGATATACATAAATTACGTAGATAGCTGGAAATATATTGCAGCTAAAACAATGAGAAGCCTTTGGTACCTTACCATGCAATTAATTAATTAATTAATTAATTTTCTATACCACCCATCTCACTGATACAACAACTCCAGGCAATTTACAAAATATTAAAAAGTTTAAAAATGCTAAAACTATTAATATTAGAAAAGTTGAGTAGAGAAAAAAAGTAAAAAACCACTATGAAGGGCAATCTCAAGTGAGAATCTTCTCTACCCTGTCAGCCACCTCATAGTAGGCCCTGTTGGAGTCCCATGCCAAGCAGCAGAACCACGTTTTTAAGCTCTTCTAGAAGGCCATGGGTATGGGAAAGATCTCACCTCTGATGGGAGAATATTCCAGAAGAATAGTCTATAGCAGAAAAGGCTTTTGTCCTGCAAGTCAAAATTATTTGGCCAATGGGATCTGAAGTAGGCTCTTTCCACTGGAATGAGTGAGATGCCTAAGTCCCATCAGAGTGAGATGGTTCCTCAGATGCCCTGGATCAATGCCATATAGGGCATTAAAAGTAATGCCCAATGCCATGAATTGAACCTGGAATCAAACTGGCAACCACCGTCACATATGCTATCTGAGAGGCTTCCAGAACTGTCCACACAGCTGCATTCTGTACCATAATATTATGAATGAATATCCATGAATTACACTTCATCAGGGATGGGATTCTACCAGTTCTGACCAGTTCTATAGAGCCCCTTGTTAACTTTCTAAACAGTTCGTAGAACCGGTAGTTAGAAGAAATTTCCTTTTCTTTTTTTCCACCCTTATTACATTCTTGGCAGTATGCCTAGACTTACTGTCTCCGAAGGTGGTTTCCTGGTACTTTCTTAAAGGGGAAGGATTGTTTTAAGCTTTTTACGCTGCTTTTGGGAGGAAATACTACTTTGAAGAAATAATTGAACAAGGAAGCAGAGCTGCCGGAAAGGAGCTTTTAATGACAAGGAACCAAGATGAGCGACATTCAGCAAGGCTTCTTGGCTAGCTAGAAAGATTGACATTCAAACGTGAGTTTACATACTCTTTCTGAGTTTTAGTCTAAAACTGATTTTTGGTGAAGTTTAATTCTGTCCTTGGTAACATTTAATCCTGTGTTTACTGATGGGATAATTTTCCCTATTCAGCTTTGTTTGGAAGGAAAAAGGTTAATCTCTGTTCCTGAAAAGAAACTGGGTTGAGAAATCTGGCTAGTTCCTGTGTTTATTTGTTCTTAACAAGCAACAGCTACTGTAATGATTTAATTATTTGTATTGTGTTTGATTTTTTCCTGCCTCATGGTTTCTTTTTCTATCTGGGAAGGGGTCTTCCTTCACTGGTATCTGGCACTGTCCTTTTGGGGTGTACTTCCAAGAGGCAGGATGCAAGCTTGGCACTGATTTTTACTGTCTTTCTGCGGGCATGTGACCTTTCCTTAAATCTGAATGATTTCCTTAGGATATCTTGTGAGGTGAGTGAGACCAGCTGGTATCTTTAAGTGGTGCAAATGGATCTAAGGATTGCTTCTCCTGGGTGTGCTCTTTCAGGAGAGCTTAAATGACCTTCTACTAAAGGGTTTCACTTTATGAGAAAGAGTTGGTTGCTGATAGTTATCATTGCATTTTAACTATTTTAATTCCTCAAAGTGCTCTGGCACCCTGCCTTTAATTGTCAATGTAGAAAACTTCAGAAAGGATTCATAAATATATTCTGAGCAGAAAGCAAATGAAGATTGTAGGAGAAAACCTGTCAGTCCAGATTAATTGACCAACAACAGAAATGGCCATTCAAGGACAGCATTTAAATGTCATCTGTGAATGAGTTTGATCATGCAGCATGGTGTTTATTTGTTTTCCCTCTGTCATGTTTTTGATGTTATTGTGATTATTTCTCAAAATACTTTAATTGTGCATAAATTCTGAACTTTATCAGGCAATTTCAAAATAAGATTTGTAAGAAAAAATATATTTTCTGACTACTTGCATGTATTATCTTCTAAACTTCACAATTTTCTTTTTAGTAATGTTAAACTCTTGAAGAAGATGATCCACTTAATTAGATAGATTTAATTGTAATCAATGGATGAAGTGCAGGGGTGGGATTCAAATTTTTTAACAACTGTGGCTTAGTTGGTGGGTGTGGCTTGGTGGTCATTTGACTGGGTGGGCGTGGCCAATTCAATGTCACTCACATCAAGGGGCGCTTCTCGCCTGGCCTCATGACAGTGGAGATGCTGTAATGGTTGTAAGTGTGAAAAACAGTCATAAGTAACTTTTTCAGTGCCATTGTAACTTTGAATGGTCACTAAATGAACTGTTGTAAGTCAAGAATTACCTGTACAAAAATACAAAAAGCTTATTTGCTTGCAAAAACTGCCCTAAATAGATTTTAGATTAAAATACCTGCAAGGTGTTTTAGATTAAAATACCTGCAAGCTAGAGTTACAAGTCAGGCAGGGTGCCAGAGCACTTTGAGGAATTAAAATAGTTAAAATGCAGTGATAACTATCAGCAACCAACTCTTTCTCATAAAGTGAAACCCTTTAGTAGAAGGTCATTTAAGCTCTCCTGAAAGAGCACACCCAGGAGAAGCAATCCTTAGATCCATTTGCACCACTTAAAGATACCAGCTGGTCTCACTCACCTCACAAGATATCCTAAGGAAATCATTCAGATTTAAGGAAAGGTCACATGCCCCGCAGAAAGACAGTAAAAAATCAGTGCCAAGCTTGCATCCTGCCTCTTGGAAGTACACCCCAAAAGGACAGTGCCAGATACCAGTGAAGGAAGACCCCTTCCCAGATAGAAAAAGAAACCATGAGGCAGGAAAAATCAAACACAATACAAATAATTAAATCATTACAGTAGCTGTTGCTTGTTAAGAACAAATAAACACAGGAACTAGCCAGATTTCTCAACCCAGTTTCTTTTCAGGAACAGAGATTAACCTTTCTGTCCATTCAGTTTGTTGCTTCCTTTAGCCACAGAATGAAGTATAGTAACGGTTGGCATGTCAGTAGTTTGGAAAAGGTCCTTTCTTAATTTTTTTTTCCTACCAGCAAATATTTTTTAAAAGATTTCCATAATATGACATTATGGCATCTTTTTTTTTAGAACAATTACAAAGTACAATAGCAATATAGGTATGATTAAGAATGCCATCCAAGTAGAAGCAGTAACTAGCCAGTAGAAGTATAAACATACGTTTATAATATTTCTCACTTAATTCTTTGTAACAATTTTTTTCTGAGTTTCTAAAATTTTATATTTTGTCCTGCTAATACAGGGAAATAGTCAGGGGTGGGATTCTACAGGTTCGCACCTATTCGCTAGAAAGGTTGTTAACATTCTAAGCAGTTCGGAGAACCAGTTGTTAGAAGAAATTAATGGCCTAATCCTGTAATGAAGGCAGGAAGGAAACATTCTGGTGTTGCTTACAGAAACTGCCTCTCCGTTAACCCTTATTACATTCTTGGCAGGACTAGACTTCCTGTCTCAGGAAATCTCTGGAGTTTTTTTCCCCTCCTTTGCTGGTATTTTGCTTATGTGGAGTGACCATTCAAAGTTACAATGGCACTGAAAAAAGTGACTTATGACCATTTTTCACACTTATGACTGTTGCAGCATCCCCCCAGTCATGAGAGGCCAAGCGAGGAGATGTGTGCCTCGATGTGAGTGATATTGAGTTGGCCACGCCCACCAATTAAGCCACGCCCACAGAACCGGTGGTTAAAAAACTTGAATCCCACCTCTGGAAATAGTCCCTCATTAACAAATGCATGGGTATCAGAGGTGGTATTGAGCAGGTTCTGACCAGTTCTGGAGAACCAGTAGTGGAAATTTTGAGTAGTTCGGAGAACCAGCAAATACCACCTCTGACTGGAGATTTTACATTATCCTTCCCTGCCACGCCCACCAAGTCATGCCCACAGAACCGGTAGTAAAAAAATTTAAATCCCACCACTGATGGATATCAACTAATAATTATGAGTTATGCCAGTCAAGCAAAATAATCCTCCAATATTATTACGTCCATTTTGCTACAGGAATAATTCAAGTGGGATAAAACAATGCTACAATCAAATCCATGGTTACTGGGCAAGTTCCTGAGGGACATTCCAGAATGTGGTGGCAGGAACTGAAGCTGGTCGTAGCAACAGTGAAATTATGGATTGGAGACCATTGAAATGGATGCAAATCTGTACAAAACATTACATAATATATTTAGTCTCTTTCTTCCAGGGCAGATCATTGCCTTCAAGGCACAGGCCATGAAGATGTAATGGTATGTAGGCATGACCTTGGGTGATAGGAGGTAGAGTCACAGACTAGACAATGGTTATAAGAGATAGCTTAATCTGCAGAAGCAATGGGAGTATAGAAAATGACTTAGAAGGGACACTCCCTTGTTTCTTCGATTGCAAAGTAATAGGACATAGACGTATTTTAAGACTTGGAAGATTATGATAATGTAACCCTACAATAAAGTTACATCTAGTACTTCTGAGTGTGCTTCTTGTCCAGACTATATCACAAAGCTGACAAAAGATGAGAAAGGAATGTCATGTAATCACTTAGAAAGAATGGTTTTCTTGAGCTGCAATATAATCTGCTTGGTTTTCCAATGTGTTTTGTCATGAATGTACCTGAACCTCTTATGTATAACCTGGAGATCATTGGGCAGGACAGGCTAATGAGATTTTGCCGAAACGTTGCTACAACTTTAAAAGCACAACTACAATGACGTGGGAAAATACCCGAACAAAGCTGAATACCATACATGTAAGTACCTGCGAAAACTTAAGAAAACATATGTGTGTGTGTGTGTGTGTGTGTGTAAAAATATAATTGGCCATTCATCTCCAACAAAGTGCACACTTCCTGATACAATTTGGTTCATTGTTGAACAGCTCTTAACATTAACAAATGCTTCATCATGTCCACTTAAAATCTATATTCTTGTGGTTTAAATCCTTGTTGTTTCTGTAAGAATTCTGAACAATTCTACCCCATAAATGACATAACTTCAGATATCTGAAGTCAGATGTCTCATTGTTATCTTCTCCATGCCATATATACCCAAAGTTTCCAATTATTACTCATTATCTCTCCTTTTAGACTTCTTAGTATCTTGATTGTTCTTCTCTGGACATATTCTGGTTCACAAATGTTCTTTCTAAAGTACAGTGCCCTGGATGCACATTGTAGAGAGGAAAAATTACATATCATACCTGATATTATATTTTTGCTGAAGCAGCGTAGAACTGCATTTCTCTTTTAGAAACTGCATCATATTGGATTTTGCATTTGTTCCTGTTGGAATTCAACTTCAGCTTATCAAGATCTTTATGAATCATGCCTAAGGAAGTTACTAATTTTCTATCCTTGTGTCATCAGCAAATCTTATATTTTTTTCATGTTTAATCCAAACCATTTATAATTATATTGAAGAGTATGGGGCATTAGATCACAACCCAGATCTGAAACATTCCACACTTTTAGCTTCTCATGAAGTTTTTGGCATATACTTACTGGGTTTAATCAGTAATTGTTTAATCAGTTCTTCTGATTTATGATAGAATATTTCCCAATTTGCTCTACTAGAATCTCCTGGGAGTTTTGTCAAGTACTTAAAAAAAATCAGGGTACACTATATCCACAGCATTTTTATGGTTTATTAAACCAATCACTCTGTCAAGAAAAGAATTCAAGTTCATTTGGAATGTCTTGTTCTTGAGAAATGCATACTAACTACCAAATCGACTGTTTAACAATCTGTCCCTAAATTTTGCTTGGTATTAAAACCAAACTACTTAATTGGCGGTAATTCAATTGCACAGAAACAACTCTTCTCCTCTCCTGTGATGACCCATAGTCTCTCAATATAATCCAAAACCCAAAACATACATTAAAGTCTGGTAATACCTTCAACTTAACTTCACTGTTTTAATTAGGCACAGTTTAAAGTCACAAAAGTAAATAATGAGGCAAAGGGAAACCAAAACAAACCGCATTGATGAGAGTTCCGAAGCAAGCCAAGATAAATTAATCATACATTCCAGGAAGATAAAGGGGAGAGTCCATGGGAAGAACGCCAACAAAGATAAACCTCTTTCAAAGGAAACACTAAACTTTGACTCCAGCAATTCTGACTACACAGTTACAAACTTAGATACATAGCTCCCAGCTGCAAGCCACGAGGAGGATCATGGTAATCTGCTCTTGAGTAGACCTCGCTTTTCCATGATCTTCTCCTCTTTGCATGCCCTAGGATAGATAGGGGATGGGCCTGGATCCTGATTACTCAGCCGGCCTCTGCCCTTCCTCAGCCTCCTCCACCACCTCTGGAGCCACACTCCCACTCCCTGTTAGCTGTTCCTCCTCTTCCTCAGAGTCAGTCTCCACCAGGGGCATGACTTCTCCTCTGACATTACATCAATCTCATGATTCTTAAAAGATCAGAGAAAGGATTTCCAAGAAGACGTTTGAAGGCTTCCTCAAGTCTCTCAATTATAATTAATTTAGTTTTGAAGACAAACTCATTCATGCAAGCTGCAATTGGTGCTCCCTAACTATTTATTTACCTTGAATTGCCAATCCCTCTTTTGGCAATTGTTTTGCTTAAGTTAATTTAAGCAAAAGTTGGTTTGAGCAAAGTTCCTTTTTGGGAAGAAAAGGCAATGAAGGAAATAAAGAATTCTACTTTCTGCCAATTTCCTATTATTATTCTATCATGTACTCTTAGCAGGACAGCAGCCTTTCCTTTTTTATTATTTTACTCTGATGCAGTTAAAAAAAAATCATATTTATATTTTTAGCTTTCCTTGAAAACCTGTATTTCCTTTTGGGCTTTAGGATTTTTCCCCTTCATTATAAGCTATTTGGTGGTATATGTCTTTGTGATTTATACAAGTTCCTTTTAACTCTTCGTTAAGTTAAAAATTCCCTCTGCACACACAATTTCTTATTCTTCTTGGAATGTGTACCATGTATTTCCAGTATCATTTTTGAGAAGTGGCCAATCCTCCTGTGTTCTCGTTTATCTGAGATTATTATGGAACCTCACTTAGTATTTCTCAAAGCTTGATGAAATTGACTCTCCTTGAAACTAATGTGCACATGCTCAAATTTCTTTTAAATGGCTACCGGCTCCTAGACATATTGAAATGCTAAACACATGCCTGTTTATAATGACAAATACAATTTGTGATGCAGAGCTGAAAACCTTCTTTGTCATTTGGGGTGTGGTCCAACATGAAGTAAAACTGACTTATTTAAGATATACAAGCTGCAACAGATATTTCATTATCAGTAAGAAGTAGAACCCATTGAACTTAGCAGCCCTTTTAGTAAACAATTATAAGATCACGCTACAAGGTTCACGCTAGGATGGGTTCACTTTCTGTTTTAATTAAAGGTGAGAAAATTCAGACAGTGGCTTCCTACCTCTTCATAAAACAAGTCATTTGTGAGAAATCAACCTTAAATGAGACAACAAGTGTTACCTTGTCAGAAAAGAAGTGTTTGAAAGTTGACAGTGTGATAGAAGTCACCGGGTATGAATCAGACTCCAAATAATTACCTTTTCTGAAATGTATTGCATTTTCACTGAAATCCAAAAGCAGTTTATGCTGGACAGTATGTTAACAGAAAAAGGCGATATAAAGTCTTTTGTCTTAGAGTTCTACCACCCCATCCCTGGCCATTAGCTTCCAAAGTCCCTAAAATAGTTTTTTTTTACTTTAATAGAAGAAATATTGGTTTATTATATTAATTTTTAAAAATTCATATTTGTCATTTCAGTAACAGTGATAGGATGGATAATAATAATCTCAAATCTATTTAGATTATATTTAAATACCACTCAACCTGTACCAGTACATGGGTGAATTGGTGTTTCCTTTTAGGCATCTAGAGCAGGGGTGGGCAAACTACGGCCTGCGGGCCACATCCGCCCGTTGGTCTGTCCAATGCGGCCCGCCCTGAAAAAAATCGCTGCCATTGGTCTGTCCAATCCGCCCGCCCCTTAAAAAAATCGCTGGGCGTGGCGTAATTGCCCTGTGCCGCGTGGCCCCCAAAGCTGCAAAACAGTGTGGAGCGATCTAGGGGTAGGAAAGAAAAGAAATTTGCAAAGACCTCGGCTGGGAGTTCAAAATCACCTTCGAGTGCGACCTCTCTGAAGGTGAGTCCCCGCCGATCCCCCTTTTTCCGGGGCTTCAGGCTTAAACTTTGCAAAGGCAAAGCTTGCAGGCTGGAGCGTCTTCCCGCCCGAAGAGCGGGAAGGGTTCCACCCGGTGGGCGGGCGGGCTGCTTGGAGCCACCTAAAGCTAGGCTGCTGCTGGTGGAGCTTTGCCCTGCCTTGGTGCCCCGTTCCTGGCTCGGCGGTCCTGCTCGGGCGGCACTTTAAAAGCCTGCTCCCAGCACCCGAGCAACTTCCCAGCAACTTTCGGCTTCGTTTTAACTCGCGGGCGCTCGTGCCTGGCCCCGAGCCGCGCGGGCGGAAGGGAAGCCCGGCAGGCAGGCTGCTTGGAGGAGGCTCCGGGCTTCCCCTCCGCCAGGCGCGCGCCCGCGAGTTAAAACAAAGCTGAAAGTTGCTGGGAAGTTGCTTCGTTTTCCAGGGCTTTGCAAAGGCAAAGTTTGCAGGCTGGAACGCCTTCCCGCCGAGGAGCGGAAGGGTTCCGCCCGGCGGGCAGGGCGGGCTGCTTAAAGTTTGCTCGGGTGGCACTTTAAAAGCCTGCTCCCAGCACCCGAGCAACTTCCCAGCAATTTTCGGCTTCGTTTAACTCGGGCGCGCGCCTGGCCCCGAGCCACGCGGGCGGAAGGGAAGCCCGGCAGGCAGGCTGCTTGGAGGAGGCTCCGGGCTTCCCTCCGCCAGGCGCGAGCGCCCGCGAGTTAAAACAAAGCTGAAAGTTGCTGGGAAGTTGCTTCGCTTTCCAGGGCTTTGCAAAGGCAAACTTTGCAGGCTGGAACATCTTCCCGCCGAGGAGCGGGAGGGTTCCGCCCGGCGGGCAGGCCGGGCTGCTTAAAGTTTGCTCGGATGGCACTTTAAAAGCCTGCTCCCAGCACCGAGCAACTTCCCAGAAATTTTCGGCTTCGTTTTAACTCACGGGCGCTCGCGCCTGGCCCCGAGCCGCGCGGCGGAAGGGAAAGCCCGGCGGGCAGGCGGGCAGGCTGCTTGGAGGAGGCTCCGGCTTCCTCCACCAGGCGCGGCGCCCGCGAGTTAAAACAAAGCCGAAAGTTGCTGGGAAGTTGCTTCGTTTTCCAGGGCTTTGCAAAGGCGAACTTTGCAGGCTGGAACGTCTTCCCGCCGAGGAGTGGGAAGGTTCCCCAGCGGGCGGGCGGGCTGCTTAAACTTTGCTCGGGTGGCACTTTAAAAGCCTGCTCCCAGCACCCGAGCAACTTCCCAGCAACTTTCGGCTTCGTTTAACTCGCGGGTGCTCGCGCCTGGCCCCGAGCCGCGCGGCGGAAGGAAGCCCGGCGGGCGGGCGGGCGGGCAGGCTGCTTGGAGGAGGCTCTGGGCTTCCTCCGCCAGGCGCGAGCCAAAAGTTGCTGGGAAGTTGCTTCGTTTTCCAGGGCTTTGCAAAGGCAAACTTTGCAGGCTGGAACGCCTTCCCGCCGAGGAGCGCTTGCGCCTGGCCCCGAGCCACGCGGCAGAGGGAAGCCCGGTGGGCAGGCAGGCTGCTTGGAGGAGGCGACCGGCGGTGCTCCGGCAGCAGCAAGAGGCAGTTTCGCCCGGGCTCCGCTCAGGTGTCCGGCTGGGGCTGTCAGGAGTTGCTACATCGCCGGCGCAGCTCGTGCAGCTCAGTCCCGCGTTGCCTTGGGAAGGAAAAGGCAAAACCAGGAGCCGCTGAGCCTGAGCCTCTGGTGCCGCTGCTCCCGTTGCAAAGCACCGCCGCGGCTCTTCCTTTTGCCTTTCCTTCCCGAGGCAACGCGGGACTGGAGCCACGCGGAGCCACGCCGGCGGTAGCAACTCCTGACTCAGAGGGCCTCCGAGGGGAGGGGAGCCTCCGAGGGGAGGGGAAGGAGGAGAAGAGAGGGGGAAGGGGGGCGATTCCCAAAAATCTTGTGCTGACCCGGCCCGTCTGTCAAATTTTAAAAGTCAATGCGGCCCCGAACCAAAAAGTTTGCCCACCCCTGATCTAGAGCCATGACAGCTTAAAAGAAAAAGCAAAACCTGAAGAGTTTAAAACTGCTGCAATATAGAAAAACCAAGCTGCAATTACATGACATTTGAAATTATTTATAGTGGATTTAACAGCAAATAGCACTTTATGAGATGCTCTTATTGGCAGGCTGCTGAAAGTGTTCAGTGTCTGATTTAATTTTGCTCTGCGGGGTGGGGGGAGGGAAATGAAACAGAAGTGAAGTGACAACAGACTTTTTAGACGTCACACCAAGGCCTAAAGTACAATGCTAATGTTGGTGTGATGTTGCAAGGTTTAAAAAAATACCATAATAGCAAAAATTGGGATAGTGTACTTGAACCATTTCCAAATTTAAAAAAATTACAACTACAAAGTGCACTGTGCCATGAAAGTAAAAAGATATTAATAATCATTAAAGCCCTGGATTTCATTTTTAGAAGAACATAAAGAGACAATTCAATTTAAACATTTTATATACAATATAGAATAATAATAAAACATGCCATACTGCATTGTTAATAGGCCAATACTTTTTCAGACTCCACTGCAAAGTGCAATTTAAGGTTAGTCATTCAATCCATTCCATTGTGAATTGAAGATATTAGTTCATGCCTGATATAATAACCACTCTATACATACAATATACTCTTAGTAAAAACCTATGAGATAGGATGGGTTGATTCATTACCTCAACATGGAGAAATTAACCGTGAAAATGGGAAGATGATGGAGCTTAAGTGACTCCTCTCCAAATGCTTTTCTTCCTTACTTTCTTCTTCATATTGAAAGGTTTTTTTTTAATAAAATACCAAAACTTGTATGATAAATTTATCATGTGCTGCTGGTAATTGAGTGGTGAATATAAAAGCAACACCCAGGTGAAGATAGACAGTACTCACCTGTTCATTATTTAGATGACTTTCAAAGTTGTTCTGTGGCCTTTGGCAGGAAAAGGGATATTTATATTTCATTGTGTTTTTAATGTTGGGAATTGCTTTGAACCTCTGTTAAAATTATTATTGTTTCTTAATAATGCATAATGAGGAACAAAACAAGGTAGTCTCTACAATTTTTAAAATATACAATAATCAGGTCCAATTGTGAAAATCAGACTTCAGAGAAATAAGTAAGATTTGTTTACTTTCTCTCTACCAGCAATACCAGAAATATTTTTTATCATATTTGGAAGTAAAAAATAAATGAACACAATATCAAGTAAATTCTATTGCAGCATTGTAGTCAAGAAATGGAAGCAAGCCAGTATTGCAAATTTTAGACATTTGATATTCCATATTATTATGACAGAAACCATTTCATAGGAATAATTCATAGGTACATTAGACAATGTGTATTAGGATTAGTGTCCGTTTTCTCAAGCTTGGAAATATTTTATTCAGTTTGTTAAAAGTTCAAATTGAATTAAGAGACCTTTGTCAATAACAATGATGAGGATTTTGCAGGCAAAGAAAAATGATTATTTTGAAATGAAGAGATTTTGGCTATGATATTTTATTTCTAAGTTAATTGTGTGATGTTTCTGAATACAATGCATCTATTCTAATCTATTAACTGTTAATGGTCTGATTTTATATATGGATTATATATAATAACACAAATAATACTATTTTAGTAGCTTAGCTTAATATTTTGGTATTATTTATTTGGAGATCCAATATGGTGTAGTGATTAAAGCATTAGGCTATTAACCAGGAGACTGAGTTCTAGTCCCACTTGGGCACAAAGTTAGCTGGATGACCTTGGACCAATTACTCTCACTCAGCCCTAAAAAGGAGGCAATGGCAAACCACTTTCAAAAAACCTTGCCATGAAAACTGCAGAGACTAGTCTACTCAGCTGCCAGAAGAAAAAATCAAAAGCCAAAAATGTTATGAGATATATAACCAGACAGCAAATGAGATTCTTCTGTGAAGTCAACATACTTGTTGTCAACCTGGGGGATGTGTTTGTAGGAACTAACCTCATCACTGGACAATCTACATGAATATTAAAAAAGCAAAATCCACTGCTATTGGCAGCTGTTCCTATTTTTGCAAAATAATAAACACCTTTCATTAGAAGTAGAACAGCAGTTAGGAAATTTGTAGAAAATCCTTTGCTACAAATTAATCTTTCATCTTAAAATAACTTTCAATATGCCAACTGCTCAGAAAATACCAGGTTTTCACAGTACAGCTGCCTTGCCAAGTTTATGCAGAAGGTAAACACTGTCTTTGTATACCAAAAGTTTTTGAATGAACAGACAATGGAAGAAAGAGATAATTTTCCATACTGCCATTAATTTTATTGAGTCAAGTGGGCAACCTCTATTTTTTTTTTAATAAAAGTTCCTTCCACCAATCATGAAATATGTTCCTGCAATTCTTCAGAATATAAGGAAGCTAAATGTGGCCTTTGACTCCTTTGAACTTAACTTCTGATTTAAATGGATGATGCTTCATTATTAAAAGGACTGCTTTATAATTGTTGAATGGACCCATTGGTAGGTTTAGGCATTTATTGCTTTAGCAATGTGGAACCTTCTCTCCCATGAAGTGTTTTACTCATTGTTACTAAGTATTTTCTTTTTGACATTATAATGATATGGATGTTTAAATCTGCTTCAATTTCATAAGGATATTGGTCTTTATTTTTAAGCTTCAATTTTAAGTCCTGCCTTGAAAAGAGATAAATGAGTTATTATAAAATGCACTTATCATTAAACGTATTTTATTTGCCTTAGTTACTAAGAGCTGCAGTACCTCATTAATAGCAAGTTGTTCTCCTCCACCACCTGGGTGGCCATAACGATGACTTGAACTACGGAAATCTTCATATAAATCCTCTTCACTCCCAATGTCATCACTGGTTTTCTCTAGTGATCCATCAGCAATTACTAAAATGACAAATACAAACATATATATAGACATATTTGTTTAAGAATGTTGGCTAAATCAGGATGGAAGTACTGTGATTAATGCATTGAAGTCATGAATAAAAACTATAAATAATCAGTCTATACATTTCTAAAGTTTAATTAAAAAAACAAACAGAGCTATAATTTTAGGGCTATGAAGTGCTTTAGATTTGAGGGCAAAAATGTTTCAAAGCATGTTCTCTATCACAGCAAAAACTCAGGAAAAGACACCTTTATTTTAAGGAGTTGCAGAATGATGTGATATATGGAACCCCACACTCTGAACATCTTTTTGCATTGAATCTAGCATGTTTCCCTATCGATAATTTATAAACAGATATAATAGAACTATTTCACAGAGGTCTGGTGAGGAAAACGCATTAGCTAGTACTCCTTTGAAAAAGGATAAAATTTTGGAATCTATTATACATGCATCTTCTTATAATAAATTAATTTCTTCTAAGGGTACTTTCTGCTTCAGCAGCATTTCACCCCAATCCCACATATAACAGCTTGAAACCAGACATAATTATATTCGCATCTGCCAATCTCAAAATGCAGAGAATTACAACATACTGAACAATCAGTGATAATCTCTCCCCACCGCCCACTGACCAATGATAGAATATAAAGATCTATTTCTGACTGGAAAACAAATCCTATTATAAAATAAACTGCAACTCAACTTCTCCTTTCTCTATGTTTAAGCATATGTGTCAGTGTGCAATCAGGTGATTTGTAAAAAAAAAAGTGAAGTAGTTATTATGATTGAAAGCTACATGGAGAATGGTCAGTGTCAGCTCAATGCAACAAAAAACACTGTGATTCTTTGCTGTTAGTTCTCAACCACCCCATGGCCAAAAAAAGTAATAAAGTGGAAATACAAGTTCATAAGCAATTTAAAACCAGGTTTTCCCCAATAATTGAGACCAGCACCATATTTTTCTAGGCAGCTGAATGATGGTGATAGGAGACAACTAGGTTTTAAACCATCTATTGAAGTTACAAATTCAGTAGGATGCTAATCTCTTGGACATTCTCTTGAATCTTGGAGCCAAAAGTAGAATGAGACAGAAGTTCCTTCCAATTAGAATGTGTACATGTAGTCACAGAAATTAAAAGAAAAAGATAAACTTTTCTGTTATTTTAATACACCGAACAGAATAAGAAAACAAATCATTCTTTAAAATAGTTGACATTGTGAGTGTTATCGAGTGCAGAGAAGAGTCCAAAGTGGTGCAAAGCATTAGCACAGAGTACCCAAAGATCCTAGTCTATTAGCTGGCCTTAAAAGAATTGAAATCAGTTAAAGACAAGGACCACAAAGATAGTAATGGCCCCTGATCTTAAAGGACTGTTATTTGGATTATTAAAATGTTACAGCTGAAAAAGAGTGAGAAACAGTTGTTCAGCCTTGCCCTATCTTAAAAGAATGCATACAGGTAGTCTTCGACATACGACCACAACTGAGCCCAAAATTTATGTTGCTAAGTGAGACATTTGTTAAGTGAGTTTTTCCCCATTTTACAATCTTTCTTGCCACAGTTGTTAAGTGAATTATTGCAATGTTAAGTTAGTAACACAGTTAAGTGAATCTGGCTTTCCCATTGATTTTGCTTGTAAGAAGGTTGAAAAAGGTGATCACATAACTCTGGGACACTGCAACCATCATAAATATGAACCAGCTGCCAAGCATCCAAACTTTGATCATGTGACCATGGAGATGCTGTAACGGTCATGTGAAAAATGGTCATAAGTTCCCTTTTTTCAGTGCTGTTGTAACTTTGAACAGCCACTAAATAAACTGTTGTAAGTCAGGGAAAATGTGTATGGAGACCACAAGTTTCCTTTCTTTTTCAGTTCTTGCCTCAGAGAAAACTTTTGCTGCATACCAACCATCCCAATTCAGTCACAGAAGCACCACAGAGTACTGAGAAATACATCCATTTGATATAGTAGGAAAGACGCTTCTAGTTAATATAGGCAACCAATGAACCTGAAAAAGTAGTAGTATAACTAGGAAAAGGGCACCTTCGTAGTTTCTGTTATAGGAAGAAACAAATATTTCCTGCTTAGGCATTGAACTCCCACCCCACCCCTACCCCACATCTACACTTCTTGATTCCGGGAATCCTTTCAGGTCTAGATATCTCATTCTTCTGTTTGTCTTAGCTCCTTCCATTTATTTACAACAACTCGGGCTTTCCAATGTTTTAAACACCAACCACAGTGATATACAAAGCAATATCCAAATAAAAATTGTAGCATGACAATAATGCTAAGAGGGATCAGAAATTGTGTGCAAAAGAGTAAGAAGAAACATCAGAAGCTTTGTGCAAAGATCAAGGGCACAATGGAAATCACAATTGTTGGTCTGTGGTGATAGATTGGAAAAGGTTAATCTCAATAGATCAATCTTTCCAGGAGACTCCCTATCATGACTGCTGTTCATCATTGCATTGATTCCCCAATAATAATATTGAAGAAGTCAAGCCAGGGCTATCAAACATGAAAAACATCTGCCAGGCTATCCCACTTCCTTTACATGGATGATCTGAAGCTGGATGGAAAAACACCATCTGAAATAGAATCACTGCTCAATACAGTCAATATACACAATCCAGATATTGAAACGGAATTTGGACTGGACAAATGTTCCACCCTTACCATCAACAAGGGGAAAATAGTGAAAACTAAAGGAATCAAGATGCCCTATGCAAATAACATCAAGGGCCTGGATGAAGATCACTACAAATACTCGGGCATTCTTCAAGTTTACAACATCAAGCTCATTGAAGTCAACAAGAAGATTAGAAGTGAATACATCATGTGAAAATGATCTTAAGAGTCTAAATCCATTGGTGGAAATAAAATCAATACAATTAACATATGTGCATTCTAGTCGTTAGATATATAGTTGGAATAATGGACTATACTCAAGCAGAATTAAAAGCCCTGGATATGAAAGCTAGAAAAATAATGACAATGAATCATGCCCTTCATCCACAAAGCAACACTGGTGTACTCTATTTACCAAGGAACATAAGCAGGCATTGAATGTTGCAAGTACACCAGACAGTGAAGGAAGAAAAGAAAAAAAGGCATTGGAAGAATATCTGAAGGACAGTGAAGAAGATGCACTAGTATATCATGAAGGCTTGCTTAATAATGCTGGGTTGAAACTGGCCTACGAGAAAGATCAAATGAAGAATAGAAAAGAGGAATGGCAAGGCAGAATTACATGGCCAGTACACACACACACACACACAGAGAGAGAGAGAGAGTGTGTGTGTCCTGGCAATTACTAAGAGTAAGAAAGTGTAAGAAAGAGACAAAGGGTCTAATCCTTGGCTATATGAGACCAAGCTGTAAGAACAAATGTATACTAAGTCAGAACTGGGAAGAAGTGACAGCAAATGTTGGCTCTGCAATGAAGCTGAAGAAACAGTGAACTATCTAGTTAGCTGCTGCAAAAAGTTTGCACAGATTGTCTACAAACAATGGCATGAGTAAGTAGCACCAATGGTGCATTGGAATAATTGCAAACAATTTCATTTGCCTGCAAGCAAAAACTGGTGGGACCACAAAATCCAGTCTAAATGTCTTGCTTGTTGTGATTGTTGTGACCAACCATAATAAAAATATTTGCTCTCCAACTCTCAACAACATTGGCCAATTTACAATTGTTACAGCATTTAAGAAAAACAAGAATAAACTCAGAGGGGAAAGAAAGGAAGAAAGGAGTATTAATTGCCCAATTTGTAAGAAGTGAAGTTGATTATACTTCCTAAACCTCCATGCATGCCTGCACTACTAGTAGTTCCACTGCTATGCCACTATGTCATCAGAGTCAATCATGATGCAATAGAGCTTCCTGCTTGAGCAAGGGCTTGGACCAGAAAACCTTCAAAGTCCCTTCTACTTAAAGTCTAAGTATATGTATAAGTGCTATTGCTCTAAAAGCCCCGTCTTAGCCTAATAATACACTAATGGGCAACTCTGATTCTATTTGTGTGAGAGAAAAGGGTTAGCACAGGAAATAATACAAACCTGTACCCTTCTGTGTTATTGTCCACATGTACAGAATAACCATCTGTTTTGCAGCATTATCCTATATACAACTGATCACCAACAAAACCAACAACCACAAATGGCTGTACTCTAAACATTTCAATAGCATTAACAAGTCTCTTCTGAACTCTTCCAAGAAAACCGCAGGGACTTATCCAAGAAGTCAGTCCTGGCTTAGGCTCAAACACACACACACACACACACACACGACGAATTATGCAGGGCTGCAGAATTACCAACATCATCCTTACATTTCCTGAGTAGATTGTTATTTGTCTGAATAATGCCTGAAGAGTGTTTCTTTACATGAACATGTATGTGCAAGAGTACAACAGTAATCTGTGTGCAACTATATGAAGGAATCAAGCATATATCATTTATGTCCATGAGGTTGCATGCAATAATGAAAGTTTGTTTGGTGTGTTTTGCACACACATATACAGAGTATATAGTGTGTGTATACATACTGTAAAACACATGAATAGTATTAAGGCACATGAAACTAGCAGGTTTGACTCTATCCACTAATCCACTCAGCAATGTTCTCCAGCTCAGTTATTTCTATATGTTTAACCCCATTTTGTCAGTTCTTTGCAACCCAGCTCTGATGGAGAAAAAGTCATTCTAACAAGGTTAGTTACTAAGCCAAGCTAGTGAAGCTTTTGAAAAAAAATAAATGGTTGATGTGGGAAGAATGTCTTCTTAGATGAAAGTATTTCCTTATGAACTGTTCCCTTTTCCACAGCATGGAATTTTATTGTTTCATCAAATGTTTCATTATTATTTTCTTTAAAGTGCTGTCTCTGCCTGTTCCATTACTGAGCCCTATAATTTTCAGCTTGAAGACAAATCTCTCCTACTATTTTTACAGCTTTCTCTCTCTCTCTCTTTTGTTGCTGTTCTTGCCCCCCTCTGCTGCCATATGAATTGTACAGAGATGAAAATAAAAACCTCTAGTGTGTGCTAAAATCTATTCCGTCCATTCTAAGCTGCCTTGCAACCTAACGTGTCAAGCACATATTTGTTTTCTTGGCTTAACTCCTGTTTAGGGGTCAGCTCCTTCAGTGTTCTAACAATCCTACAAAATGTTAAAGAAAGCTGCAGTGGCAGATTTCAGCCAAATTTTCTGCTCCCTGCAGCAACTGCAAAACAGCTGTTCAAATAGTAAAAGAAAGAGAAAGAAGTAAAAGAAAAATATTTTCTTTGCAGTAATAGAAACAAGGAAGGAAGGAAGGAAGGAAGGAAGGAAGGAAGGAAGGAAGGAAGGAAGGAAGGAAGGAAGGAAGGAAAAGAGAGAGAGAAACATTTTATGCTCCAAACATTGAGGTAGGAAAAAAGGTTGAAGATTTAAGCCATTGCATTCCAATTACATTTTTATACAATTTACATCCCACCTTTCTGATCAAGGACACTTAAGGTGGATCTGATTTTTTAAAAACAAAACAATTATGTCATTAAAGTTGCTAAATCTACTATTAAAATTAAACTAGAAAGACCTAGAGTTCAGTGGTCCTTTCCGCATAATGTTGTAAGTTGCTCAGAATCACCTTGCAGTGAAATGGGCAGCAAACAAATTTAATTTAATACTAAAATAAAATAAAAATATCTGAGAAATCATTGCAGATGAGCATAGTCCCAGAAGAATTGAAAAGACTAAATACTGTTTCTATCTTCAAAGGGAAAAAAAATGAGCATACCTCAGGCCCATCAACTTGTCATCAATCTGACCAAAACAGTGGAACAAAATGTAATCAGTATGTGCTTATTTAGAAATCAGTGCCCTGCTTAATAGGAACTAGCATGGTTTTATCAATAACAAGTCAAACTAACACAACCTTCTTTTTTATATGATGGCTAGTTCATATGACACAGTATACCCTGGCTTCAGCAAAGCTTCAATAAAGTCTTAACAATATGAAAATTTATGAGCATTTTGAAAAGCTGGAACAGTATGGTAGAAATTAATCAGATGAATTTCAGCAGAGAAAAATGTAAAGTCCAATATATCAGTTAAAAAAAAAAATTAAATGCATGAATATGGGATGGCAGGACTCATACCAGGCAGCAATAGATACACAAGATGATGAAGCTGCAATACATGCACATACATGAGCAATGTGATAAAACTGCCAAACAAGCAAATACAATCCAAGTTTGTATCAATGGAAGTACATAGCATCAAGATCAAGTTAATTCTGTTTCTTTCTATACTGCTTTGGTCAGAACATGTTTATAATATTGCACCCAGTTCTGCTATTTAGAAAGAATGATGACAAACTAGTGTGTGTCCAAAAGAGTGCAACCAAAAGAAAAGGCACATGGAAGGAAAAATATATACTATAAGGAACAGTTGGGGTTATTGAGTATATTTAGCCTCAAGAACATAAGATTGTGGAGAGACATGATAGCTGTTTTCAAGTATCTACAGAGCTGTTATAAGAGGGTGGAGAAGAACTGTTCAGAGTTGTTACAAAAGGGGTAGAGGATAAATAATGGATGTAAATCACAGGGAAGCAAATATAATGAATCACTTCCTAATGGTAAGAACTATTCAAAGGTGGAATAGACTGCATCAATTGGTAGTGGAGTCACCTTCACTGGAAATATTTAAGTAGATGGATGGCCATCTTGTTAGAATTTGCAGCAGAAATTCAAATCCACAAAGCATACACAGATGACTGATTCAGCAAGATTCATTAACTTCTTTATATACATAATAATATATAAGTAAATGTACAATACTAAAGTAGGTTCTTCCAACGTGGTAGAGGTTACAAGCAAAACACAAGAAGAGGAAAGAACAGCAGAGAACAGTTTCAGTTTTTATTCAGAGCTGCAGACAAGACTCAGAGCTTAACACAGCTTCAGAGCTAAAGAGCTTAATATAGAGCCACACCTAGGCTCCTTCCAGTTTCAGTTTCCACCTAGGCTCCTTCCAGTTTCAGTTTCCTCATTGGCTCATTTAGTTGCTATGCCTATTCATTGGCTGACCTTGTTATCATGTCTCTTCCAGTTCATGAATATTCTGACACATCTGTTGAAAATGTTATAGCAATGGATTAAGCAGGAGGTTGAACTAAATGATCTTGCAGGTCTTACATTCTATGATTCTAAGAACAAGGAATTGAAACTATATTTCAGCATATTAATTGAAAATGGAGCACTATTGAATTGCTTTCTTTTCTCAGTTTCTTCCCAGTTTCTACTGTAATGCAAAGAATGTTCACGTTTAATTGTCATGATAAATCTTTTTGATAATAATCATAACATATTCCCAATGATCTACTTTGGACCTAAATACAGGCATTATCCAGTCTATTTCTATTTTACACTGTATGCATAAGTCAGTAGAGTTGATGTTGGAACTGAAAGCTATGTAATTTCACAGTTTTATTAGGAATACATTAGTTTCTGTGGGACTCTCTGTGACTTGATCTTCCTAGAGATACACTGAAGAAAAGCCCTCAACACAGAAATCAGAAGAGGTAATAATGAGTCAGAGTCTCATATAATTTCTCCAGGGTCACTTATAAATATTAAGGTATTTGATCAATTGCTTCTTTATGCATTTCTAAACATTTCTAGGAATCTAAAATTAGAAAGATCAAAGAGTATCTCCAGTATTATCAGCCTCAAAGGCAAATAGCAACTAAAAGGGAGGGGCATTTGTAGCAGGGACCAGATTTAACTTTCCTGTACTTTAGCTGTTTATCCTCCTAGACTATATTATACATAGCAACATACACACAATTAGGTTGGATGGTGATTTCTAGGCCCATTTTTCCCTTTCAAATATCCATAATGTCCTTTTTATCTGGACTAACTGTACACATTAGCTAAGGGGGCTTCTTCTTAGAGTAGAGATATTTGGATACTGATAACTAACTCAAGTGTTACACCATATGTCTATCAGCGATTTAAAATAATTTCATCATAGAATAAAACCTATTAAGAATAATAAATATTGATGCTAGTATTTTTCTTCCTCAGAAAAGGAATACATTCTTGTTATCTGAATAACAGAAGTTCACCTGTTGTAGCTCCATAGCATTGTCCTATCTTAGTCTAGTGTCCTACTGATATTCCTAATCATATTCACATTCACGTATATTCAAGTTCTCCCATACCTTGGTTCTCTGTACATAAACTCTCCTACGTGTTTTTAAAGCATTTCTTCTCTATCTTTTTTTATTCTATAGTTTATTTAGTACGGATGCTTTATGAATTTTTTATCTACATACATGCTAACTAAAATGCAATGAAAACATGTATGTCTCTGTAAGAGACTGATGTTTTAAGAGTTCAGGGTTGTGCAAGCAATATCTACTGGGAACTGGGAAGTATTTGCACCTATAAGATTGTTTACCAACATATGTTATGTTGGGGGAGACAAAGAAGAAGAAGCTGAGACATAGGATGTGAAAGCCCAACATGTGTCCTATCAGTTGATGAAGGAAAAAATAGTATTTATATTATGATAGCACAGTTCTCTAGAAGAAGCAACAGGATGTGGCACAGACTGAACATTGTACTCACAATGTTCATCGGAATAAATAGCATTAAAAAAATCATATGAAATGGGATACTTGTAATGAAAACAAGACAGCAAAGAAGTATAGATTTAAGACTTACGATCTGTCTACTTCCTTTGCCCAGCAGGGAGTTCTATCATTAAAACAGAGAAAATTTAACGGGTTTTTTTTCTTCATTATTTTCACAGTGTCTGATTCTCTTTCCTGCAGAAACATTGATGGCAATTATCAAAGCGTACTGGAGTTACAACAAAATTCTCCACTTGTTATACTTCATTTTAAAAAACAGAGTCACAGATATTTAGAACAGAAAGTATTGCTTTAGGCTACAGCTCTTAGCTAACTGCAATTTGTCAGCCAATGTATTTTGAACATTGTAAATTTTCATCAGTATTTATTTTTCATTGAAATGTATATGACCACTACATTTGTCAAAACAATTCTGGATAGCAGTGTGTGTGTGTGTGTGTGTGTGTGTGTGTGTGTGTGTGTGTTTAAAAACCCTTATATGTGTATATAACCATTGAAGTATACAACCTACAATCTAATAAATGACAGCTGATATTTTTTTAAAAAAATCAAAAAATAGTATTAAACCAACACTATATAGCATGTAGTAATTTCTAAAAAAAAAAAAAAAAAAAAGCTAACTCTTTGAGGACTTTATTCCAGTGGTCACACTGCATGAATTCTCAAACAGATCCATATGAATCAGTCAAGGAGAAGAAGCACAATTATGGTTTCTCAAAGGCTGTACTTGCAAAATCCTAAAAATGCAAAATAATGATAGCTTGAAAAGATGTAGTATAATAAAAGTAGAATAACTCAAAATCAATGAAATGACAGAACTGAATACAAAATGAACAGCTGACCAGGGTAAGAAGGAAAAAAAAAACATGTTTGGAGGAAAATATTAACAGGAAACTTGTTCATGCCACAGAACTTTTTATAAATAAGCCTGCACTCTTCAAATGAAATAGGAACATAAACAAAACCAAAGGACATGAAAGCCTTTTTAATAGAATGTTGATCATAGTGACACCATTCACAGACAACTATATTAGTAAATCAGTTTCCCATAACTGGATATATTTCAGATGGGCTGAAATTAGAATTCAGACTTCTGAACCAGCCCCAAACTACAAAACACTACAACACACAGTTGCCTTGATAGCATGTTGAAAGAGCCACCACTACCATCAAAAAGTGAAACTATTCAATTTCTTCCCTTCAGTGTGCCAGGCATTACCTATGTTTATTTTGGGGCTTGATTTCTTTATACACGTCTTTGAATAGCATTAATAGTTCAAGAAGTGTGTCACTTTTACTCATCTATCAAAGGCTCCTGGGCAAAGAGCCTGTCAGTTCTTATTGTGTTGAAGCTAGTGACACCAAGAAAAAAATGCTAGCTGCTGTTTTTGTTTATTAAAGTTCAGACGTTCCTAAGGGGAAGTAAACAGCAATGTCTTCTTTCTCAGAACATAAAGGTCCTTAAAATAACCCTTAAAGGAAACCCAGTGTATTTTCTATTCCTTTTTGCTCCCATTCCACTTGCAAGGAGACATAAGCAAATTTACTGCCAAACATTTTCCATTCTGTGGCGATGATGATGATGATGGGATGATAGGAAAGACAAAAACATTTAGATAATGGATGTGGCAGAAAGCAGAATAAAAGAAAAAGAACTGGAAAATATACAAAGACTTGCAAACAGAAGTAGAAAGTCTGTGGCAAAAGAAAGGAAATACAATACCAATAGTAATACAGTAGGTGCCTTGGGTGAAATCCCAAAACATGCAGACTGTCACTTGAACACCACTGGAATTGATAAAATCACCATCAGTGAATTGCAAAGGCTGCTTTACTTGGAAAACGACAGGTACAGACTCCAACAAATAGTTAGGTCTGCAGGAAAAACAATTGCAACCAGCCTGCCTTCCATAAAAACTTGTATATTATACAGGTCAAAAGATGGCTGAGAAAATATCTGCAGATTCCTCAAATCCTGGACACAAACTGTTTCAACTCGTCTCCTCAGGACACCCGTATATGATATTGCATGCCAAAACAAGTATACACAGGAACAGTTTTTCCCTTGTGCCATTACTCTGCTGAACACCTAATTCTCATAGTACTATCTTATGTCTAAGTTATCCATGTAGTATTATTATCCTTCTCATCTTCTTTACTAATCCCTCCTTATTGGTATCATTATTATGATTATTATTACTCTTTGCTTTTCATGTACACTGAGAGCTCCATACCAGATCCTATTGTATTCTGTTCTGTTCTGTTCTGTTCTGCCCTGCCCTGCCCTGCCCTGCCCTGCCCTATCTTCTATCCTATCCTATTCTAAACAGCTTAAATCCTGAGATGATACATTTAACACTATCAAACAGCATCTGCCTATCCCAGGTCATTTATTTATTTATTTTATTTTGTCAAGCGATTATAAGATAACAGGTATAAGTGTAAACATAGTTATTGGGTAGGACTCAATAGGTGGATAAAATTGCCAAATCTAGTCTAAATGTCTGGATGGCTATGCAACAGCTATGCAACAAACCATAATAATGGTCATTGTTACCCAGCTACTGCACTACAAGCCAGGTAGCACAGTCTTCACACAAACATCAAGCCAATGATGTGAAATATTAGTAAAACTGGCTCATGTATTATAGTTCTGTAAAACTGATGAAAAGGAGCCACATTAGTCCATTTGCAGCAAAAAAAAGTATCCTTAAAAAGTAAATATATATATTGCATGATATGATAAAAACAGTATTTTATGCCATACTAAACAGGTATTCTAAAGACTCTGTTTGTATAAGCAACCCTATTATGCCTGTCTTAGATAGGCTGAAACTTGACAAAAGTCTTGCTGGCTTTGGATATGGGAATAGAGAAATAGAGATGATACAACAAAAGGTTCCAAGCTGTCATGCATTCGCATGGAGGGGAAAAAATTCAAATACTTGTTTCTGCTAATTGTAAATATCTGACAATTACACGATGAAACTACAGAAAGAAAGAAATGAATATGTAGATTCAAGAACACTAACTTGAAAAATTCCTCAGGTTTTTAAAAATATATATCTGATTAAGTCATAATTAGCTAAAATTAAGTATTTTTGTCCAGTAACCACCTGCCCATTATCAGATGACCTAGGGAACCCAGAGTAGGATGGAGGCCATCAAGTGGCTCATTTGACTATGGGTGGTCACCACTAGGCAGTTGGGGGGGGTTATTGTATTTTTTTATTTTTTTATACTAGGTTTTTAATGTTTGCAAGCCACCCAGTGTCACTGTGAGTAAGTGGATGTCCATATAAATCTTCCAAATAAATAAATAGGAAGAGGTGGAAGATACACAAGGCTAGGTTTTTGAATTAGGTTTTAGAGCAGTGCAATTGTGCAGGAAACAGGCTGAGCAGCACTTTCCCAGTGGATTTCTGTTGCTGTTATTAAAATTATAACATTAACAGATGTCATCAAAGATCTCTCAGGTCGCATCTGTTTCCAGAAAAATAATGAATTTCTAAACAAAAACAAAAACAAACATAAGGGTCCAATACATGATTTTTAACTCTGTTTTCAGCAGTTGTCAACCCTAAGGGAACTCCATTGTTCTCCCAAAATATCTCAAGTAAAATTTCAATCTATCATCATTCTTTCATTTTACTTTATGAGGGAGAGAACAGAAATTAAGATGGGGGCTTTAAAACATCACTGTTTTCATTTCAAACTATCTACTCAGTGGTAGGATTCAATTTTTTTTAACTTCCGGTTCTGTGGGCGTGGCTTGGTGGGCGTGACAGGGGAAAGGATACTGTAAATCTCCAGTCAGAGGTGGTATGTGCCAGTTCTCCAAACTACTCAAAATTTCCGCTACCGGTTCTTCAGAACTGGTCAGAACCTGCTGAATACCACCTTTGATCTACTGTATATCTTGGAAACACTGGAGCATAAAGTGCTTCTAAATTCTAAGTCTGAGCAATTTGCAGACTGATTTTTGAATTCATCTGAGAAGACATCTCTGCACTCATGGATGATCTGGCCTACAATTAAGTAGGTTACTCTCTGTTCCATATATTTTTGCATTGAAAAAGCATTACAAATTATGTCTTTGGAGATTCTCAATCATCTAGGTCTATTTATGGGACTTCTGCCTGGAATCCCCATGCCTGGAATACATAAAATGCTGGGGCAGCAAAACTTTCTGTGATCTAATCCAAAAATGCTTAAGGGGCAAAATAAAATTAATTTCTCCTTGAATATGTTCATCGTTATGCCCAGAAATATCAGACATAATGCCACAGTATATTAAGGTCCCCTGATCATGAAATGCTTAAAAACAAAAAGAAGCTTTGCTGGGTAATATATCATTTTTAAATAATCTCATGGAAGTTGAGGGGGAAACTTTGATCTCTTCACCTCAAGCTTGCTATAATAGCTTGTTTTCTTCCTCAAAACCATAGTTATGCAAGGTCATTTCTACAAGGAAAGTATTAGATAAGGAAGATACAACGTGTCTTTTCTTACTAATCTGTGATATTCTATTAAAAAGCTCCAGGAGCATTTTTTACTAAATTATATCCATGCAGATAACATATCCTAAATAAAATGTATCTATTTGTCTCCACTGACCTTAATCATCTGCCCAATTTGCTTCTCCTCCTGAAGTATTTAAGAACAAAAAATATTAGTTGGCCTTATCCTTTGATTATTTATCTATTTATCTGTCTCTATTAAATACATCACTAGTTCATCTTTTGGAAGGACTCTCATTTGCTTTTTAAAAATTGTGTAAATCCGCACTTCATCAGCACTGATGTCGTTACCTAGTTTGGGTAATCTGCAAGAAAACCACCAAACTCCTAGAGCACCAACGACTCCTCGTTGCAAATATTATTCTCTATGGAAGATGATTGCATTAGACTGAGCGGAATAAGCATCCACCTTACAATATGTTGCTGAAGAGGTAGAACTTCTGTACTACGTAAGACATAATTCACTGAACAATTAAGCAGTTGAAAGGAATTTCTTTTAACAAAGTGCACATAAAAAGTTCATTATCGCATCTAAGAAATGGAATCTAAATGTCAGGTGGGCGGGGGTGGGATGCAGAGTGATTTGTTTCAGGCAATGATTTAATATTGTGTATGTCTATATGTTCATGAAGCATATGCAGCTCCTGGAATGGAGTGGTGTAGAACTTTTTTTAAAAATCCACACAACGTATTGATTTAATAGTTATGACTCATGAGACAGCTCACCTTCATTAGAATGCAGGCTCTTAAACAGCAAGAACAGAAAGGCAGACAATACTAGAACAGCAAGAAATACAACCTTGCTAAAAGATTGGCTTTTTTCCAGCAGCAGTTTTAGAAAGCCTTTAGATTGGAGGAAAGAAAAAATTCAGCTGGCAAAACTAATTGGAGCTAGCAGAACAAAAGGCATAACTGAACTGTACCTATGATAGATGGTTTAAAAAATCAGCAAGTTCTGCTACAATAAGTTGACCTGGATTTATGGATAAAAAAAACCTAAAATTTCTTTTGAGTTGAATCAACTCCTTGTGACTTTATGGACCATCTATGTTGTTTTCTTGGTAACAATAAGAAAGTGATTTGTCAGTGTCTTCTGTAATCTTTTCTCCAATTCCTTAATCTACCCTACCAGGTCCAACTCTGTTTCATTTTGGAGAGTAACCAAAATCACTTAGATATTGAAGCTAACATGCCCTTGTATTCTGATATTAGAAATAAAATAGCTAACCCATTTCATTACAACTATGAAATGCTGGTCAACTAAGAAAAATCAGTATGAACTGAATGAAGGCAAATATACATGTGTCCTGGGATAATGTTGCAGGATCCAGTCTGGGTCAGACACCGGGACCAGAGGTTTAGTCTTCCGAGCTTTGAGACATTCTGGTGAGAGAGTAGTTCCCTGAGGATGGGTTCCAGTACAAGTCCAAAAGCTCAGAAGACTAAACCTCTGGTCCCGGTGACTGCTCCAGACTGGATCCTGCATCAGTATGAAATGTTAACAAATTATGATGTATTACTGTTGTACACTGGAGAGTTTTGCTATATAAATAAAAAGAAGAGCAGTTTAAAGCATGTTCTAAATCTTTATTTTAAATTATTTTCAATGACCATGTCCTCTTGTTTCATGAATGCATATATTGCATTTTTATGTATAATGTAATGTACTGATTTTATACAACCATGCATAAATATAGAGTGGATGATTAGGAGTCACTACATCATCCATTAATGTCTGTAACATTTGATATGTACGCCAATTCTACATGTGATTTTACAGACTTTACAGATAATATCCAGCAGGGGTCATAACTTAATGAGAACCATATCCAATATTAGTCAATAGGAATTCTGTTCATGCAATGGAAATAGCTATATTAAACTAATCAAATTTGCTCTATATGGTCCCCTGCAGATGACAAAGAGGGCTGCAGATACATACATATATACATACATACACTATTCCCTTTCAAGGTGAACATTTTAAGCAACATACAAAAATGATGTATAAATTGGAGGCAGTTGGTAAAAGGAAAGGAAATCTTACACTAGTTTACATCAATACCATTATACCTTTCCAATTATTTCTGCTGTTGCAAATCATTCTTGCTCATACCTTGTCAATACACCAATTCATATACTCCTTTTATTCTTTAGTGGGGTTTCGTTTACTCTTTATGATGATCTCATCAACTGTATCCAGAAACAACTTTCTTGATTGGATAAACAAATGACATCTATTTTTCCAGTTACAAATACATTTTTTCACAGCTTTTATTACTTAATTTTCTTCAATTGACTCTGACATTTATGGCATTCATTTATATTCCAAATTTACAAAAATATACACAGTCCTCATCTTACAACAGTTCATTCAATGACCTTTTGAAGATACAATGGCACCCAAAAAAGTGACTTATGAGCGTTTCTCACACTTATGGCGATTGCAGTATCTCCATGTGATCAAAATTCAGACCCTTGGCAACTAATTCATATTTATGATGGTTGCAGGGTTGAGTTATTATATGACCTTCTGACAAGCAAAACCAATGGAAAAACCAAATTCAATTAACAACCATGTCACTAACTTAATAACTTAAGTGATTCACTTAACTGTGGCAAGAAAGCTCATAAAATGGTGTAAAATTCACTTAACAACTGTCTCACTTAGCCACAGAAATTTTGAACTCAATTGTAATTGTAAGTCTAGGACTACATGTACTATAATTCCCATACAAATGTGCAATGTGAGAGTCCTCCTAGACTCACAACTCATGGTTGATGAGCAAGTGGCAGACATGGCTAAAATGGCCTTTGCACAGCTTCATTATATGCATAAGTTGCACCTGTTCCTGGATTGGCAGACTGTGCTCACAGTCATTCATGTCTTAGTCACAACCAGATTAGACTACCATAACATGCTTTACATAAGATTGCCCTTGAAGAGTATCCGGAAGCTTCATCTGATACATAATGCAGTAGCACACAGAGTTATGTGCATTTCTAGAACAGTGCATGTATATTTCTGTGCTATGAACTGCATTGTTTGCCAGTTTGTTTCCAGTTCAAGGTGCTGCTTTTGATCTTTAAAGCCCTTTATGGCATGAGACAAGGCTACCTGGGGGAACACTGCTCCCCAGTTCTCTCAGCCCACACCATTAGATCTGGCAGAGAAGGCATGCAACGGATACCATCAGTCAAGGACCTGCATTTGGTGGGTTCCAAGAGATACGCCTTCTCTGCCATGGCACCTGCCTTGTAGAATATTCTCCCCGTCCTCCCTGAAAGTAAATCAGTTCCATCCTTTTGATACTACAGAAAGCCCAGAAGACCTGGTTATGTTTATCATGCCTGGAGTTCCCAGGCAACTGGAGACTAGCTCAGATGCTCCATTGCTGATTCTTACTCTCTTTTTGTATCTGTATTTTTTATATTTACTTTTTAAAGTGGTTTATATTTTTTTATATTTATTGTTTTTATATGTGATTTTATCTGTTTTTGTGTACCATCCAGAGTCATCTTTAGTGAGATGGATTGCTATATACATTTGATTAATAAATAAATGATAAATAAAATGAATACATTGAATGCACAGTGTGCTTACCTAACTGCTTCTTTCCTCCAAATCATTCAGAAGTTCATTTTGAGCTTTGAAAGATCTAACATTTTGGCTAACAAACACGTCATTCTCAAAACACAGAAGATTCTTTTTACATTCCATTAAAATAATAAATGCTCAGTTTATCCTAAAATTGAATTATTTCATCCAATAAAAATGCCAAGCATCTTTAGCAGCTGTTAAGAGTAATTGAGTTTAAAAATCTTGTCTGAAAAGGAAAAGAATCTCAAAGATAGTCCCAAGGAATGCTCCTCCATGCTGATTGGCATATCTAATCCATACTATGTAACAAGATTGCAGGAAGAAACAAGAACAGGAAATAAACCTGTAGATCAAAGAGCTCAGGTGATTCAACCCAATAATTTCACCTTAAAAACAATATAAACTTCTATTTCCATGTTAATATAAGAAACAATAAAACTCCATTAGGAGATTAAATACTAATTAGAGTTTTCATGAACAACTGCTGCTTTCACTTTGGAACAACTAGGTGGTCTTCAACAATCCAGCAGTTATAAAATGAAAACAAAACAACAAAGCCTTGAAGATCAAGAGGACAAACTGGAAAGCACTTTGTTCATTAGAGCCACAGTCATAAAAACACTCACCTACCTAAAGCACACAATGTGTAAGCCTTTTATCTTTATGAAAGCTTGCTATTGTAATTTGTGCTCATGGTTTATAATTTAATAAGTTGTGTAAATACAGTCAATGATGGTTCATTCAGCCAGTCATGGATATGCAAAGTACTGATTCATGCATCCACTACTTCCATCACTAAAAAGAAATGTAAATAAATTATATGTCAGATGACATTAGATGGCCCTTTACCTTACCTAGTAACAAAAATGATTAAGGGATCATCATTTATTTGTTAACCTTTTTCCCAATTATTTTCCTGCCTTTATAATTCATAAATCCTATGCAAGAAGCTCTGTAAGTTGTGTACAAACAGTCCTTGACCTACAACCATTAATTTAGGGACCGTTTGAAATTACAACAGCACTGAAAAAAGCAACTTATGACTGGTCTTCACACTTTACAACTATCGCAGCCTCTCCAGAGTCATGTGATCAAAGAAATTGGGGAATTGATCATTGGCATGTATTTACAATTGTTACAGTATCCTGGGGTCATGCAATCACTATTTGCAACTTTTCCTAGTCAGCTCCCGACAAGCAAAGTCAATGAGGGTGCCTGGATTTGCTTAACGACTGCTTGATTCATTTAACAACTGTGGCAAAACAGGTCCAAAAATGGGTACAATTCATCTAGCAACAGAAATTCTGATTTCAATTGTGGTCATAAGTTGAGGACTACCTGTATAGTGTGTCACACCACAAGTGATTTGTCCAGAAATACCTAGGTAACACGTAAGATGAGCATTGAGTGCAAAGTATTCCATTAAACTTAACTACTAGGTGGCAAAAATCTGGAAAGCCAGACTATTAGTATTCCATGGACAGCTAAATCCATTCTTTTAGCAGGGAAATCAACATAAAGGGTAAAGCAAGAAAAGAAATTTTGAAGACATATAGTTTCCTTCTATTAGTTTGTATCTATTTTTTTTTCAGACCAACTTTCTTTTCTGCTTATGTAGAAAGATATTTTTTAGCAAATGGGATATTTTGTAGATCATTATAACCACCAAAGATCATTATAACCACCCTGCATATTTAATTCCTTATTCCCATGTTGTGTTCTTGTGCCAATTTTAAGAAATCTTTAAAAATTAAACTACTGTTAATAAAAAATCAGCCAAGATGTGATTTTTCTATATTTAATTTGCTACTAGAAAAGGAATGCAATGCTTCTTGGCTAGCAGCCAGGTCTGAAAATAATCAGGGCTGCTTCAGACAGAGCAGAAATTCTTTTTGTAATTATTTTTGCTCTTCACAAGTACATCTCATTTGCTCTAGTCCATGGCCAGTAATTTTGAATATGGACAAGAAAGCAGACGAATGCCATCCCTGTATGTAATTCATATATTTGCATCCTACTTTCTTTTTCCAATAAATAAGACCTTGTATTTTACAGTATTTCAGTGGCCCAACAGATAACAGGGAAGAGCTGTGGAGACCTATATATTTTATTCTAATGATGTGTAAGGAAATAAGATTCTAGGCTGACTTGTAATGTCCCTGTAGCAATAGAGAAGAATGTTTATAGTTCAAATAGCTTATCAAGTGTATTCACCCTGTTAGTGTAGAATGCAAATCTGTATTTATAACAGCTTCCAGTTTTATCCCACATTTTCTCTAAGGAGGAAAAGAGGAATAAAGGTGTTATCTTAAAAGACAATAATGGTATTATACTTGATTTACAAAGGGAAGTATCCCAGTTTCACTGAAATATCAAGAACTAGTATTGCTTTAGAGTTGTAAGGGTGAAAGATGGGGTGAGAGCTTGGGGGACCCCATTTAAACAAAAAACAAACCCTACAAGCACATTCATCCCAAAAATGTTGAGCTTGTTCTCAAATTCTGCTAGTTATGGCATGAAAATACCTTATTATCTTTAAAAACAAATCTGCCTTACATGGAGTCCTTTCCACGGACTTGAGATAGGCATATGTGGATGTTTGATGATGTTAAAGGTACTGTTGCAGGATATAAGCTGTTCCAAGTAAAGCTGCCTTTTGCATTTGACTGATGGAAATTTGGCAGTGCTAATGATAGTCAAATGGCACTCCAGTTGTTTTGGGATTTGTGTTCAAGGCACCTATTGGTACTACCTTTGATTTCTTTTGCCACAATCATACTATATTTATTTGAAGGCCTTTGCATTTTGTTATTCTGCAGTTCTTTCTCTTCTCTTCTGTTGTCTCCAGGTACTGCCATGTCCAGTATCCAGACTTTTGCCTTTCTTATTGGCTGTCATTAATTCTGGGGTGTTATGTCGCAGGTCCCTGTCAGTTTAAATTCTGAATTCACAGAGCACTTTAGCATCTTCATTTTCTATTACTTTCTCAGTCTTATGATGACACCAGTTTTTGCTTGCAGGCAGATAGTATTTTTTGCAGATCTTCATGCAGAAATTGTGGTTGGGAGTAGCAGATCAAATTTTTATTTTTTTTATTTTATTTTTTTTAAATAAATTTTATTAAGTTTCCAAATTTTAAAAACATAAAATAAAACTTTATACATTGTTATCAACATCAAGACATCTTTTGCATCTCCTCACATTTTTCAGTATATGTATTTACTTATTCCTTTACCTTTACATCTTACTCTTACAATAAATCAGTATCTTTTATCCTTACATCTCAATCTTCTCCATGGTATATTTACATATTTACATATTCCCTCATTCTTTTCCAAATTGCCATTTTATTTTATTTTTATTTCTAAACCACTCATACCAGGCATACCAGGCCCTATAATAAATTGAATCTTCTCTGTCTTTTAATTTCATTGTTAGCCTGTCCATCTCTATACAATCTATTATTTTTTTTATAACCATGCCTTCCGGTAGAACCCTTTTTTTCCTTCCAGAGTTGTGCATACGAAATCCTTGCAGCTGTTAATATATGTAACATAATATATCTATCTGTTTTATTGAATTTTTGTGTTATTATACCTAATAAAAAAGTTTCCGGATTAAGTTCAATTTTCTGATTCGTGATTTCTTCTATCCATTTTCTAATTGTATTCCAATATTTTTTCACTTCCTGGCATGTCCACCAGGTATGAAAATGTGCCTTTTTCTTTTCCACATTTCCAACAATTTGGGTCTGAGTTAAATATTTTTGCCAATCTAGCGGGAGGAAGGTACCATCTGTAGAACATTTTGTATTGTTTTCCTTGTATGCTGTGGATGTAATTAGTTTGTAATTTGATCCCCACATTCTCTCCCAATTTTCCAGGTCTATATTGTGGCCAACATTTTTCGCCCATACCACCATCATCTCTTTGACCACCTCCTCTTACATTTTAAAATCTAGTAGAAAGTTATATATTCTTGAAATCATTTTCTTTTCCATTTCTTGTAGAATTTTATCTAATTGATGCTTTTCCATGCAGAAACCAAATTGTTCTTTGACCTTCTGATATCTCACCTGAATTTGCATGTATGGCCACCAATCTATCTTTATATTTTGTTGCTGTAATTCTTGTCTCATTTTTAATCTTCCTTGTGTGTCTAGTAGGTCTTTGTAATTTGTTTTTTTCCCCAGATCCATTGCATTTGGGTAAATTTGTGCTTCCATAGCTGACAGCCAGTTCGGTATTTTAGTATAATGATTCCTTTTAATCTTGTTCCATGTCCGAATTAATGAATCTCTAATCATGTGTCTCTGAAAATATGCATGCTGTTTACATTTCCCATCCCATAGGAAATTATGCCACCTTCTCTGCAAGTCATGACCCTCTATTGACAATACTCTTCTATTTTCCAGGTTGATCCAATTTTTAATCCATACCATGGCCGCAGCCTGATAATACATTTCCCAGTCATTGAGTCCAAAGCCACCCCTTTCGCTTTTGTCCTGTAACAATTTCATTTTTATTCTAGCTTTTTTCCTATCCCAAACAAATTTACTTATTATTCGATCTAATTCTCTAAAAAAGGTTTTATCCAATCTTATTGGTACAGTTTGAAAAATATATAGCATTTTTGGTAGGGTAGACATTTTAATTGCCGCAATTTTCCCCAGTAGTGATAGCTGTAATTTCCCCCACATTTCCAATTCTTTTTTGATTTGTATTATTAATTTGTCATAGTTATCTTTTTTGATTGAAGAGCATCTTGCTGTTAACCAAATGCCTAAATATTTTACCTTTTTTGTTGAGGTAATTCCCCGTTAGGAGAATGAGCACATACAGGGAGACGTATTTGAGAGACGTGTTTGAATAATACACACACAGCACACAGATACACTGTACAGTAAATGTAGGTTTTTACTTCCAGAAACGTTAAGCAAAGTTCAAGATAAGCAGTCCAAAGTCATTCACAGGTAAGATCAGTCAGTTTTTAGTTCAGGGATAATCCAATAACAAATTCCAATGTCAAAAACACTTCAGTATCGGACTTACATCAAATCCAGAAATAGCAGTCAATTAGGAAAAATGGAGGAACAGCAATACTTTCCAACAGAAGGAAAAACAGAGACTCACTCACTTCACTGAGACTCTTCTGAGACAAAGGCTAAAGACAACCCAGGTTTCTGGCTCCATTTTATGGCGATGTGAGAAACCACACCCAATTACACTTTTATGATTCTCTTAAAGAGACAGTATTAAAATGTTTATTCTGGTTTACATATTGTCCAACCCAAATCACTGTTACATGACTTACATTCCTAATATTTTTCACACTTTGCATTTCCAATTTTCCTTCTAATTCTTCTTTTTGCTTATCTTTTAAATTTTTAGTCAATAATTTTGTTTTGTTTTATTAAACTTAAGGCCTGCGACCTTGCCAAATTCCTTTATTTCCTTTATTAATTTTACTCCCGTATCCTCTGGATCTTCCCCCCCCCAAAATACTATATCATCGGCAAATGCCTGTACCTTATAATGCTCCTTTTTAATTAAAGCCCCTTTGATTTCTACATTTTTCCTAACGTTTTCCAATAAGTTTTCTATGGTAAGAATAAAGAGAATGGGTGACAGTGGGTATCCCTGCCTTACTCTCTTGTTGATCTTGAATGTTTCCGTTCTGTCACCGTTCATTATTACCCTGGCCGTCTGTGTCGTATAAATTGTCGAAATCAATTTAATAAATTTATTGCCAAATTGCATGCTTTTTAATTGTTGTATTATGAACTGCCAATTAACACTGTCAAATGCCTTTTGCACATCGAGGAAGACCATTGCCAATTGTTTTCCTGGGTTTGCTTCATAATATTCTATTATATTCAATACCATTCTGGTATTATTTTTAATTTGTCTATTTGGTAAGAATCCGTTTTGGTCACTATGAATGATCTGATTAAGGGTTTTTTTTCAATCTTTCTGCCATTATGGACATATATTATAATCAACATTTAAAGGTGATATGGGCCTATAATTTTGAATTAATTGATGGTCCGAATCTTCTTTCGGGATCAATGCTATGTATGTCTCCCCCCATGACTTACGTAATTTTGCTGTCGTCAGTACCTCATTATAGAGTTCTAATAATTGCATTTCTAATTTTTCTTGGAGCATTTTATACAGTTCCCCTGGGAGACCATCTGGTCCTGGTGTCTTATTATTTTTCTGTTTCGGCCTCTTGCAGTTCTCTTAATGTTATTTCCCTGTTTATCTCTTCTTTATCCTCTTCCGGGATCACAGGTAGCCCTTTTCCTTCTAAGTAATGTTGGATATTTCCCTCTGGTACATCTTCCCTACTATATAATTCCTCAAAAAAACTTGTAACAATATGTTTTTTCTTTTCAGTTTGATGTTGTAGGGTACCATCAGCGTCTTTCAATTGTTGAATTGCTCTTTTTTCTTTTTCTTTCTTAAGTCTATAGGCTAGCCACCTTCCTGGCTTAATTGCGTGTTCAAAATAATTCTGTTTTCTCTTTTTCATGTCCTGTAACCATTCATCTTGTGCTAACATATTCAATTTATGTCTAATCATTATCCTCTCCGTATTTGCTGTCTTATTATGTGGTGTTTTTTCTAGTGTTTTTTCTAACTCCTTAAGAGTATCTAGTAGTTTAGATTGTTCTCCTTTTTTCCCCCTTATATCTAATGTGTATTATATGAAATTGCTAGGCCCCTGATATATGCTTTAGTCATGTCCCATAGGTTTGGAATTGATGTTTTTTGTTTTCCTTCAAAAAGAACTCCAATTCTTTTTCCATCATCTTAACACATTCTTTTTCTTTTAGGATCTCTTTGTTTAGCATCCATCTTCTGTTTTTTTCCCAATCCTTTCCAAATTATTTTAATGGGATTATGGTCCGCCCATGTGTTAGATTCAATTTCTATTTCTTTTATATTACGTTCCATTTCGCCATTTATCCATAACATATCCAATCTTGACCATGATGTGTGTGGTGCTGAATAGTAAGTATACTGTTTTTTGTCTGGATTTCTTTCTCTCCATATATCTTTTAATCCTAATTCCTCTGCCATTTGATAGAATACTTTTGGTAATGTTTTCCTTTTCCTTTTCCCCCCCTGGATTTCCATTATTGTAATATTTTCCTAAATTTGCTATTGCATTGAAATCACCTAGCAGGCATATGTTCTCATATTCCTGTTCTACTAATTTTCTGTATCGTTTGGTATAAAAATTTTCTTGTTTCTCGTTTGGCACATATATCACTGTCAATAATATTTTCTTATAATTTATATAGACTTCTAACATCAAAATTCTACCCTCCTCGTTTGCATATACCTGTTTTGCTTGTAAATGTTTCCTAATGTATCTTGCTATCCCCCTCTTTTTTGTTGGGCTAGAGATACATATAAATCTCCTAACTTTGGTGCTTCTAACAGTTTACTTTGAAGTTTCTGGATATATGTTTCTTGAAGGCATATAATATCTAAGTTCAGTTTCTGTAGTTTAGTTATTGTTTTTTTTCCTCTTAATTTGTGAATTTAAACCGTTGATGTTAATGGAAATCAATTTGATTTCTTCCACCATCTTACTCTGTAGTTGTTTCTTGTTGAAGCTTATTTGCATTTGGTGTCTCGTTCTTATGCCTTCTCTTTCCACTTCTTCCTGCTCTCTTTCCTCTTGTTCTGTCTCTCTTTCCTCCACCCGATCTTCTTCTTGGCTCCTACTTTCCACTTCCTCAAATTTTTAAAAATGCTATCATGCAGACATATCAGGCCTAAGTTTGTCTCTCTACCAGACAATTCAAAAGTTCAGAAATTTTTTTTTTTTAAAAAAGAACAATGTGCAAATATCAGTCAGGCACATACAAATATCAGGAAACTAACTCTTCTCAGACCGATTGGAGATTTTCTGGCTCTAGGGCCAACAACCTCCAAGGCTAAGTAGTCCATGCTTCTCTTCAAAGTGGATTCTTTCTATCTTTTATCAAATGACCATTTGTTTGCAGTTTTCTTCTTGGTTAATGTTTGTTTTACATCTAGCTTCTTCCCTCCAAGTATTGAAATGATTGCAAAGAAAAATGAAGGAAGCTGGAAGGAAAAGATAATAAATCAAAGAAGGTTACAGGGTGACTTATTCTATTAAGGAACTGCTATGGGACCTGAGATTCATAAAGATGCTTAAACTAACTATTGTTTTTTTCCAATCATCTAGCTAGATGGATAAAATGAACCAGAGGAATGAAGTGATCACTTGCACACAGAAATCTAAATTAGACTGGGAGTCTTTTGAAGTCAGTCCGAGTCATGCAGATTGCTCAATCCTGGTTAACACAGCAAATTCTGTGATATGTGACAGCAGAACAATTATGAGACTGAATTCAGTACTCAAGATAAGTATTTGATACATGGTAGAAAACTAGGGCTTGTATCTTACTTATGTTCCTCTTAACTTGCACTGAATAGCTATCAATTATGTATTGCCACTTTGCCTTTAAGATGAAAAATTCTGTTGGGAAGGTAGTTTATTACATAAAATCTCCAACTACACATTGGATTTTCTCAGCTCTCTCCCACCAGGGCTCTGCAAACAGCATGGCTGGCTGAGAAATTCTGAGAATTTGAAGTCCGCGAGTCTTAAAATTGCCACATTTGGAGACCACTGCAGTAAGCTAAATCTACCAAATTTGAGTTCCAAAAACACATACCACTACTAATTGGCACCTGTCACTGTCATCACCTAATTATTATCAAGATTTTTGCAACCCAGACCTAGTAGTCATACTCTAAGCAAGATTCTTAGCTCTTTTTCTCATTTCTACCTTCCTAAAAGTTTTAGAGAATGAACAAGGAACAGCTGAGCAAACAAGAAATTCACCAAGTTCCATAGGATTTTCTTTTTTGCTCTTATTTCTTCCCCATCAATTAAAAAATGGTTACATTATAGGAGGAGGAGAAGGAGAAGGAGGAGAAGGAGAAGGGAAGGAGAAGGAGAAGGAGAAGACGACAACATCAACAACAAGAAAGACAAAGTTAAAATATAGTATCTCCCATATACAAGGATAGGACCTGGACTAAAACTAATCAACAAATAACTTCCTTAACTCTGTTAAAAAAAAAACAAATAAAATGAAAGTTTCTCATGGACAGAGGGCAATATTAGATATCACATCTGTATAGCTCTTTACACAAACGAGGAAAAACCCTATGTGGCTATGAAAAGGCCACAATTACAATACGATTACAATAGTCAGAACAGTTAAAGGATTAGAGGTCTAAAAGGGGGGGAATGGGGCCCCTATTTGTCAGGAGAAACATACAATAAGACATTTTCCTATGGATTTTCATTGGTATATATGTTGAGTAAGCTGATTCTTCATAGAATTTAGTTTAGTCACTTAGTTATTTAGATGACTTATAATGAAAATTTTCATCTATCAGAAAAAGCCTTTTTGCATACAAATAATACAACTGTTTAGACACTTTGTTAACATCTTGTCTTCTTAAAGAAAAAGACACCAAGAGCTCCATGCTTTCAAGCAATCACAACTGTATGCAATATGGAATGAAGGTTTTAAAACTGCCAGATGTTTAGAATTGGTTTGAAGAGAAGGAAGTTTGCTGCCTTGTGTACAATTATCCCTACCCAAAGTAACATCCAAATCTAGAAGATATGACTACACCATTTATTTTTATATGACCAGTATTTGTTTTTCTAAGCAACCATATATCCATCTGATGATAGGTAGATAGCTACAATTACTACCTCAAAAAATAGTTTAAGTGCCACTGCAATAATTATAACAAAGGGCTTTTAAAAATAAATAGAAAGATTATACAAGTAAAAATTATATTTATAGGTATTTTTAGTTCTACAATGTGTTTCCCTGAAGAAACAAGATGGAAAAACAAGTTATTTTTCAAATAACTTTTGTTCTGAGAGCATCTGTCAGCACTTAATTTGTATTATCATGCATAATAAATTTATTGTTTTGGTAAGGGAAAATAACTTTTTTACAAACCTTCTAATGTTAATTGCTTATTGGAGTCAAATAACAGTGTCAACAATTTGCATGGAACTATATTATCAAGTCAATTTTAACTGATGCTAGGAAGAAGTGTGACTAGCAAACAGAAATGACTTCTTGAATGTTAAGCAAACTAGGTCTGAGATCATTGATCCAGGTAATTAATAAGCATTCCCTCTTATTCCATTATGTTGCACTGATGATGAACTGAGGACAGTAAGAGGAGGCAACATCAGCAAAATTAGACTGTGATACTTGTCTTAATATCTACAAATAACTGTTAAGTCATTCTGACAGAAATGCTCATCAACTATATTTTTGAAGCCTTGCAGAATGGTTGACCTCTCTGTAGATCAGAATATAAAGGCTCCTTAAAATGCCTGCAACATAAAGAATAGCACAACAGCTGCCTTTATAAGCAAATCCTCCAGAATCTAAACCAATTTAAAATAATAAAAAAAAACTTGTGTCTACCATGTGGTGACCCAGTCGTTCTAACCCCAATCTTGTAAGATACCCACCGGCATCAACTAAGCAAATGAATGTCAACACTTCACTAAATCGTCTTCTGGCTACTTCTGTGCTGTCATGAACTGAGCCAGCTCCTTGAATCATGGTATGCCATGAAATTATTTCTTTCAAAGTCAAGAGGAAAAGTTAGGAACTTGTTATCCATGTTCTAGCCCAAACTGGATCAAATTATACTTTGTGATGGTTAATTGTCACATGATTTCTCCCTGGCCATTTCCATTCTGTTTTCTCACTATATCAGAAAATCATTAACAAAGAAAAAGACAAAAGTAGGCAATATTTTCTCCTTCATGAAATATTTTTATTTAATCTATTAATAACAATAGTAAAATATAACATGAAATATTTTTATTTTATTTAAAACTCATACCACCAACTATCCTGTTGGTTTTCTGAAAGATCTTAAAAATAACTCTTCCCTTAAGCTAGCCTATATTATGCGTTTTGTTTTACATTGTTAATGAATAAGAAATTTTTATTTGTGTCTGTTGTTCTTACTTTTTTAAAATAAGGATGCTTTTGTTTGATGCTTTAACTGCCCAAGGTGATTTAAGATGGGCCATATACTTTAAAAAAAAATCCACATAAATAAAAACTAATAAGTTGCCCCAGCAACTTTATAATAATAAAATTAAAATCTGAGACACTAAAAAAATTTAATCATATAATTATTTTGATGGCCTTTGGAAACTCTCAACTGAAGACGAAGCGCATTCTATAAAACCAGAGCAATTACAAAGTCTGTTTCATCATTTGCTTGCAGTATTATTCTACAGAATTCTCAAAGTGGAATGAGTTGCAAGGATTAAGCTCAGCAGGAATAAAATCAAATCAAAAAGCATGAAAGCTTAATTCTGTCTAAGACCACTTCACCACTAGTGACTTCTTACTATTACTGAAGTAAGTTTGTACACACTTTGGATTTCATTCATAGTCTACTGGTTACATAGAGTCTATCTACAATTATTTAAAGCTGGGATTCTTAGCACAAGATCAAATCTATAGCACTGAACAAGATGAATGCAAGAATTGTTCTTACTGCATTTGTACAATATTTGTTAAATGACTTTACAAGACACAATTAGTGACCATTCCATCTTCATGCATGGGTAGCTTAAAAATACAACGAAACAACTTCCTTCACTAAAATTAATGCGGGGGGGAAGGGTCTTCATATGTCAGATAAATTTGTCACAGCCTTCTAGACTATGCTTCACTTTCAAATCATTTTAAATTGAAGTATCAGCCATTTCAAATGGAGGGGTTAGCCATTTCCTTTAGAATTTTTAAAATAATAATAATGAATTATTATTATTGCAAATTATTATGAGATAAAGAACGGGAATGCTTTAATGATTACTGATATCATACATAAATGAACAGCTGTCTTCTAAGTGCAAGATTGTCCAACAATACCCTGAGTTCACATGTCACACTAAATGATAACACAGTTTTCTTGTTTGTGGCTAGCAGGGTCCCCAACCTTTGACCGGTCCGACTCAGCTGGCGGGTAGGTCGCGCATCTAAATGATAACACAGTTTTCTTGTTTGTGGCTTAAAGGATTGTTTGAATTCAACTATTGGAGGCTTGTAAACCAGGGTTTACATTTAGCTATTCTCTAAGCCCAACTGAGGTATATTTAGTAAACCATTGCTAAACCACAGAATAACACAATGTCTCAGTCCAGCCATAATTTTTTGCCTTTATTTCAGCGGTGGGATTCAAAAAATTTTACTACTGGTTCTGTGGGCGTGACTTGGTCAGTGTGGCATGGCTTGGTGGGCATGGCAGGGGAAGGATACTGTAAAATCTCCATTCCCTCCCCACCGCACTAACCTGCTTTCCACTTCCATTCTCCTATGCAGGGCAACAAAAGAAGACCCAGCCAGTCAGCTAGGACTCAGGAGGCAGAGAATAGATGGGGGCGGGGCCAATCAGAGGTGGGATTTGCTAGTTCTCCAAGCTATTCAAAATTTCCGCTACCGGTTCTCCAGAACTGGTCAGAACCTGCTGAATACCACCTCTGCTTTATTTCCTGTAACAACATTACTGTTTCTTTCTGATACAATATGGCTAAGAGGGATGATGTACAACTATGTACAACCACATGTACATAGATCTATAAGATAAACTTATTAAGGAGTAATATCTGTTTTCTTAACTGATTTTCCACAATGAAAGAATGTACCTTTTGGTAAATCACACATTCCATGACATTGTTTTCCAAATACTTCCTGCAGGTGCTTCCACAAGAACAAAAGTCTCCTGCAGTGTGAATTCTGGAATTTAAGAAAGGATTTTTTTTCCTTCCAGGAACCCTCTTTGCTCAATAGGATATATTGGCTTCCTGGACTTGCAGCTCTTGTTTGAAGAGCAGGTGTCAGCTGTGGTTAGGAAGGTTTTTGCCTAATTCTACCTAGTGCACCTGTTGCACACTTTCCTATATCTGAGACCGTTTCTGATAGTCACTCATACTTTAGTCATTTTTCAGTTTGACTACTGTAATATACTCTGTATGGGGATGCCCCTGAAGACCACCCAGAAGCTTGAACTGGTTCAGAATGCAGCAGCACAAGCATTTGTCTGAAATTATATAGGGTCTCCTGCCTGAACAGGGGTTGGACTAGAAGACCTCCAAGGTCCCTTCCAACTCTGTTATTGTGTTCTGTTCAATAATGAGCAAGCACCAGTTGCTTCCAGATGCAATTTGAAGTGCTAATTGTTACCTATAAAGTCCTACACAGCATAGTCCTTGCAGGACCATCTGTGTCCCATAATATCTGCCCTGGTTGATTTCATTCTACAGAGTTGGTGTGCTCTAAGTTTCTTTAACACTATAATCCAAAAGGACCCCAGAAACGGACCTCTAAGTAACAGCGCCTGCCCTCAGGATCAAGGCTCCCTCTAAGATCTGGATGTCTTCCACTTGACTGTTGTTTAGAAGAGCTATGTAGACTTAGCTCTCCACCTGGCCTTTGGCAAGGGAAAATAAGACCCATCACATTTGCCATCTTTTATTGATTTTATTGTAAATTATTTGATTGTTGTGAGCCACTCAGAAAAATTGAGAGGCAGGCAGTATACAAGATTAATACATTATTATTGTTACTACAGCTAACTTTAATTGCAAAGACAAGCAGTGATTTGTAGAGATATCTTGATTTTATTTTCTGTAATATAATACTGTAATGTTCCTTTTATTGTCTTATTTTCCCTATGGTAATGCTTAATGCTTACCTTCAGATAAGAACATCAAGCTGATCCTGAAAATGTTAAGCAAGACTTGGTAATTAATTTGATGGAATACCTCAGTGCTATAGGCTAGACTGAGAAAGGAGAAAACAAATCTACATTTTGTTTATCTTATCTTATTGCTAACTCCCCAGAAGCCTGACCCTTTCAATATTACTTATACCTGAAATGTTAAAGCCTAGATTATCATACTTTATAATTCTTCAAATTTTGATTTAAAAATAACATTGAAGTCTTCCTGGAGAGAATTTATAACTTTGATATTTGAAAAAGATAGGTTTTAAATATAGTTATATTTTTCCCAGATATCTTTATCTCTCTGCCAGTCCTAAACACTTATCCATACATGTCATATCAACAATGCATACAACAAAGACAATGTAGATTAAACTTAAATTGAATACTTTATTTGGCCAAGTGCGATTGAACACCCAAGGAATTTGTCTCTGGTACAGAAGTACTAAGCATACATGCAAAACAACAGAATAATAATACCAATAAAAGGCGGAGTAAAAATAAGAAGGATAAATAATACGACAGACATACTTTGAGTGGAATATTATACTATGGAGTTACTATATTTAAAGAAAGCAGGTTTCCAAACAGGGAAAATGGTCTAATTCCCAAAGCCAGATTGAAGAGTATTATGATTAGATCTTTCCATTAGGTCCACACATTGAGTTAACCCATATGGTGGTCTCTTTGGTTCTGTCTGTGCACACTGTATCAACCCAACCACTGTACTTTGTAATCATAATTTATATGATTACAAAGAAGTATATAAGAAAATCCAGCCATTGTGGAAGAAAGGAGCTGATATGTGTGCATCTCTGGTCCAGGTCAAGAAACAGATGCTGCAAGAATTGCAAGAATGCTCATTTATTGTTGTAGGTAGATATAATAGCAGAATCTTAAAAGCCTGCCGGTTTTCCTCTGTCTTCTTTGATACCAAACAAAATCAAGGCATGGCTAATTTGAGTCTCTTTCTCATGTTTTCTAGTTTTCCAGGACTAATTCAAAAAAAAAAAATAAAAAAAAAAAAAAAAAAATATAAAAAAAAAAAAAAAAAAAAAAAAAATAAAAAAAAAAAAAATTTTGTTTTATTTTTTTTTTTTTTTTTTTTTTTTAATGTCATTTCACTTCCCTTGATCATTTCTGCTTTCCTTCATCACAGTCATTTCCACATTTCTGTACTCAAAATTTACACCAGCTTACCAACTAACTTCATGCTATGATTGCTATGCGCATGTAGTCTACCTGTAATGACTGAAATCCAAAGACCCAAGTCATTGCACTCTAATATTATGTTTAGTTTCTTCAGAAAGGGTATAAATACTTGAAAATGAAAAAATTCAGATACTATTGAATAACTTTATTGAGTATTGCCTTATCAAAGAGTTTCTTGGGTTATTTGCTTTTGTTTCCTTTTTTCAGTTGCAATTGTCACAGGCCACCAGCAGCCTAGTTCTGGGAAGGACATTCCAGACTGCATTTGAAATATAGTTAAAAAGATCTTGAATGAAAATGAATTTATTAAATTCATTTTCATTCAAGATCTTTTTAACTATACTTCATCTGTGTTCAAAATTATGTGCATTTTTCTAAAAAATGCACGTTTATAGATATTAAATGCATTTCTCCCAGTGTAAAACTTTACACACACACACACACACACACACACACACACATATATACAGAGAGAAAGTGTATGTTTGTCTAATAACATAATGCATTTTGAACTAATGCACATTTTGGGGGCAAGCCAAAAAGCACACTACAAAATTCCAGGTTTAGAAAGATAACTGAATCCATGTAGTCATGTATGAATTCATGTATAGGTTTGAGAAGCAAAAATTAGGTAAATTTATAGCAAAATATAAACCAAACAAATTGTTTCCTACCTCTAATCTATTTGGAAATATCTATTTCTTAAGTAAATACAATGGTACCTCTGTACTCTGGGAGGCATGACGAATATTAAAACAATGAGTGCCAAACAAACTATGTGACTTGTCATGTGACCCTTTGTTTTGTCTGGGAAAGACTTCCTGTCTGTCCCTTTTCTTATGTCAGTATTCAGTCCCTTTTCAGAATGGCCGACTTCCTGTCTCCCTTCTATGGCTGTCCCCACTTGCTTTTGCTTGGCGTACCAAAGAAACAATGAGTACTGGACAACATTTTCACATCAAAATGCATTAAATATCAAATTCGACAAATTTTGAAACAGTATTAATGAGAAAATGAGTGCAAACAGGAATGCAATTTCCATTGAACAAATTGATGTCACATATTATGACATTATTCATAATCATTGATGCTATGCTATAAAAACCTGAAGCTAAAACAAAAGGTTTTAATGAAATAGGAAAGCAAGCATAACATGTAAGCCCTTTCACACTCAAGATTAGCTGTTTAATAATAGTTGTTAAATAAATTAAATTTCAACTAATCATTGTGATCCCCTATCATGGTATCAAGTCATATTAATGTAACAGTATCAAATGCAATTATTTCAATAACAATAGAGTAGCTTATTCCAAATATAGACATGTAAAAAGACTAAGTAGTAAATATAAAAAAGGAAAACAGATTATTAGTTCCAATTTAAAAGAGCAGTCAGATTACTAGCCCTTTGAATATGTTTCAAATATTATGAAGGAAATCACAGAATTGGAAGGGACTCTTTAGACCTTTAATCGAACTTCTATCTCAAGACAAGAATCCAGATTCAGCCACCACATCCCTTATAGTCTGCAGCTCATCAGCCCTCTGCTTCATTGGCTTTCGTGCCAAACTATACATACATATTACTGGGATATTTTTTTCTACCATTCACTTGCCTGTAAGTTGACCTGATTGTTTTATGTTCTATCCTCTGGAGTGATGGAGAAAAGGTCTTAATATTCTCCTGTGTGACATTGTTTCAAATATTTTAAAAGTCCAACCATATCCTCTTCTCTAGATATATCTAGTTTCTATATATTTTCCCAGGATTTATTTTGTATTTACTTGAACTCTATTCCAAACTTTTTTCAAATTGTCCATATACTTAAATGTGTGTTAGAAGAAGGCATATTTTTTCAGCTGAAATCTGACCAATTTAGAACATTTCCCAAAGAAATTATATTTCTATTGGTACAGTTTAGTTGCATTTTCAGCTAAATCACACTGCTTACTCATATTCACTTTGTAATCAGCTAATATTTTAAGATATTTTTCATAACTACTGTATTTCTAAGCAAGGTACCTCTCATTCTATATTTATGCATTTGATTGATGTTTTTAGATGCATACATTAGCATTTGTCTCTGTTTCATTTATTTTTATACAGCTCATTTCTAATAAAAATAACTTTTAATTTTATTTCTATCTTCTAAGACAGTGGTCACCAACCGGTGGGCCGAGGACCACTGGTAGTCCGTGAGAAAATTTTGGTGGTCCGCAGAGAAATGTCCCCCCCAAAGCAATTAATCCAGGCTGTGCAGGAACGCAAGGCTGTGCCGTCCACATGGCCCGCCCACCCACTGGCCCCCACCCTTCAGCCGAGTGCAAACCTTACCTTGAGTAGAGCCACGCGAGCTGAAACTGGAAGGTAAGACTCTTCCAATAAGACAAGTAGCAATTGTGCATCCCTGCCCCTCGGAATGGCAGCCCTGTGCTAGGAGGGCTGACAATTAACTAATTATTATAGTGAATTAAAATAATTACAATTATTAATTAATAGATCAATCATTTTTAACATGCATGTCTAATTTTTCAAAGGAACAGCTACACAGGGGCCAGTTTTTATTTGATTATTGCCAAAATTACATCATAATCAGCTAATACTTTGGAACATGATATGAATACACTGAAATCAGCTCTATAGTAAGTTGAAATCTTGCAATTGTATAGGTGACCATACAAACGCCAAACAGGATATAGTATTCACTGTTTCCCCAGCTCAGTCTTAATCACTCTGCCTTCTTTGGAGCCTTTCCAAAGTTGAGATTTCCAACAGAAAAAGTTTGTCTTGGAGGCTCTGGTGTCAGCCTTTATATTAGAGCTTGGCACCAATCATAGATCTCCTGACATTATTCAGTACTTGGTTTGACTTGACAGAGGACTCTAGGGCATGACTCTCTTCTAGATCAAAACCTTTATGACAGAAAAGAATGAAGCCTCAAACATAAGAGTTGATTGTGCACTACAGAGGAAAGAATTTGGAGTTAACAGTATATATACATTTCTCCAGAGTTTAAATTATCTTCCCACCCCATCTTTTCAAGTTAATGTCTACTTCAATTGGGAGGCTTAGTCCTCTTTAGTCTCAGTATTGCTAGTTCCCATTTTACTAGGTTCAGCAAAAGGCAAGGGAATATCCAAGATCAGAGGCCCTGTTGAAGCCAGAAGTTTCCTCCAATCCCAAAAGGGAAGTTTAGCAGATTCTGTGGCCTGCAGGATGCTGTCCCAGGGAACACAGCGTTGCCATGTGCTTATTTATTTTGAGAGTTATTCTAGGAATATAGTTATTTTGCTTGGGGTTGTTTTTTTTTTGAATTCCTGACTCTCTGATCCAGAATATTTCACATGCCTACATTTATCTGTATAATAGCTAAGAATGTAACATTGTTAAGTTTATGACTAATACAGTACATTATTGTCATACTGATATTTTTTACAAATTGAAAAGATACATTGAAAAACAAGAAATAAATCAGTCTCCACTCTATCATATATTCAGATCAAAATATTTACCAAGAGCTATCCAAATGTAATTATTAGCAAGTGGAGAAGCAAAGTGGACAGAGTTTCTCAACATTAATTTTGGGGAAGGATTCACTTCTGGACTAAAAATGTGTATTTCCCTTGTGTTCTTCATGCCTCGTCATAATGGAAATGTTATTGTTGAGGAGTTCTGCTGTTTAAAAATTAGATTCTCTACAAATGTTCACACAAACATATCTTTTTGTATGAATTGACTATGATTAATTACTTTGGGAGCACACAGTAGCGAAACAATGAATAGCTGTGTTAAATAAGATAATTGCAGTTTATTTGTATTATTTGTTGTAAAGAGAGAGGAAAATATTCTCCATTCAAGCTTTGAATCTGACATTCATTGGGATATTTTGGGACACATATTTTCAGTAGTGAATTCCATTTGTGCAAGCCAACTGTATATACAACTATATTGCTTTTCATATGATAAAATCAGTTTAGGTTAAAAATTCAAGAACCAAAGCATTTATCAGAATTAGTTGATTGTCAGATAGCATTTGAATTGCCTCAACTGAGATTGCTTACAGATGCTAGGGATTTCAGGACAAGATATGACAAATTAAAAATTCAACCATATTATGCATATCAAAATTTTAAATAAAATTACTATACAATTGCAAGATTGTATACAATCACCTATACAATTGCAAGATTTAAACTTGCTATAGAGCTGATTTCAGTATATTCATATCATGTTCCAAAGTATTAGCTAATTATGATGTAATTTTGGCAATAATCAAATAAAAACTGGCCCGTGTAGCTGTTCCTTTGAAAAATTAGACATGCATGTTAAAAATGATTGATCTATTAATTAATAATTGTAATTATTTTAATTCACTAATAATTAGTTAATTGTTAGCCCTCCTAGCACAGGGCTGCCATTCCGAGGGGCAGGGATGCACAATTGCTACTTGTCTTATTGGAAGAGTCTTACCTTCCAGTTTCAGCTCGCGTGGCTCTACTCAAGGGAAGGTTTGCACTCGGCTGAAGGGTGGGGGCCAGTGGGTGGGCGGGCCATGTGGACGGCACAGCCTTGCGCGCTTCCTGTACAGCCTGGATTAATTGCTTTGGGGGACATTTCTCTGCGGACCACCAAAATTTTGATCACGGACTACCAGTGGTCCCCGGCCCACCGGTTAGTGACCACTGTCTTAGAAGATAGAAATAAAAATTTTAAATAAAATTACTCAAATAATGTGTGGCCACCATCTCCTTAATTCAAAGATACATTTTCTTGGACTTGCAGAAGTATACTGCACAGTTCCTTTAAGGAGAGCTAAGAAATACAAGAATCTAAAATACCTTACTAGCTTCTGATCCAAATATTGCATAAGTTATGTTGCTGGTGAAAGAAACTTGAATTAACAATTTCTAATACCTTAAGGATAAAAAATTCCATCCTAAAAGATTTACCATCTTCTCTTCCCTTTCATTTAATTTTATGGGTTTTTAAAAAAATCTTCAAAAGATTCCCAACTTCCCCATCATTTCTCTAGCTCTATCCTCTATGCCATGGTTGATGAATTCTGACCTTGCAACTTTCTGTCTTTTCTATTTTTAGGTTACAAAATGCTATGTGAAAGTGGAGCACTAGGGAATAATGTTTCATCCTTGCCAAAACTATTACCTGTATTTAGCAGAAAATATTTTGTTTCAAGCAGCACATTATGACGATTGCTTTCAGGTGAGACTTATACTCTCTTTTCCAACACAGTGGATAAGATGACTGGGTTTTGTACAAGTTCTGTTTTGGTGGCTTTCATCAAAGTCATGAATGAATGAGGGAGCAGTTTACCTCATTAAGTTCAACTCCTACTTGTAATATGGATTCAAAAATCAAAGCCAGTACATAGCTAAGATTGGATACATGATCAACAATTTCAGAGAAAAACACCAAAATGGACACCACAGTTAGAGGGCAAAGCAGAAATATAATACTGTAAAGGATAAATAGAATAGAAACACAAATGAAACATGGTTGAAACATGCAAGAATGGGCTAAGATGGAAAGCTGTTCCAGCACATGGGTAAAACCATAAAATGTCTTGGTCTTTACATAAGCACACCTAATATCTATCTTTTAAATTACAGTCCCTAATACTTCAAAGACTCATGTTGTGAGCTTCTCCCCAGAAGCATGTACTCCTTTCTATCATGTGGCTCTTTACTCAAAGCCACTTACTTTCTTATACTCCAGAAAGCAGCAATGTCCATTTGAAATTCAATTCTAGATAAGGAAAACTGAGTGGGCCATTAAGTCCTTCCAAAGATTCTCCACTTGCATTTTCCAAATCCCAGACCATGCCCTGCCCTCTAGCCAGCTGCTTTGGCTATGCATCTTGCTATTCCATTTTGTATTCCATTTTGTATCCTCATGCCTCTTAATCATGTCACAAGTATAGAAGATAGTGGGCCTAGCCGGCTTCAGAATATTCTCCAGCACATTTCCCAACTCGATGAAACTTCTTTGTGTTTCTCAAACTCTCCTGCTTGATCTCACTGATTTGTCCTCTCTGTCCACGCTCTCTGAAAAAAATACAATTTTTCCTGGCTTGATTTTTCAGATAAAATGACCTCTCCCAGTTATAATTGTCCATATTCCACAAACAATAAGCACTTTGATTGGGTTCATATTGATTTCTCTTTAAAACAAATAGTAGTTCATAAAAATAGCTTTAGATATTGTACCTTACTTATTTAAGGGTAAACTAGACTCTTTTTCACCATTGTATTGTAAGTCATAATCACTGCTCATGTGACACAAGCCACAACTCTTTGTAAGTAAAACTTCTCCCAATTGTATCCAAGGAGAAAAGATGGTGGAAGCTTAGGAGATCAAGGCTTTGCTTCATTTTGTTCCAGCTAATGCTTATTGCAGTAAAATATGGCTTACTTATATATGAACCAATATGATGCCTAATTCATATATTGCACCATGACTAAATTTACTTGTCATAAATCATTGAGAAACCTCAATTATTGGGTACATAAAACAAAGTAAGTAAAAATCAAGCACACTAAATTATCCAGTTTCAAAAGTATGAATTCAGCTATTATTATCAAGAATAAAGCTAGATTATTATTATATGGACAGAAATTGAAAGACTTGATACTATACATAATGGAAGAATTATTGGTAAACATTACAGAACTTGCAGAAACAACCAAGTTGATTTCTTTGATTAGAGAAAAGACCACGTCTGTATTTATTGCTGACCGGAAACCTCTTAATGGACTTTTTGTGTGAAACAGAAAAAATGAACTTATGATTTATGAAACTGATTTAGCAGGATTATATAAAAATGGAGTTATGCTGTAACTATACATCAAAAGGTAATTTTGTAACTGTACTTATACTTGCCGTAAAGAGAATCAGAAGCTACCTCTTTGTACTTTCTCTCTTTGCTTTTGCACTTCTAGCTCTTTCTCTGATCCTTTTCTTTGCTCTTTTTCCTCACTCTGTTATGTAGGGGGCATGCAGAAGCGCACCAACATGCCTACCGTCCCTGTCTTATTGTTTCTTTTATCTTTCTTATATGTATCCATGTATTCAAAACCATGGTTTTACTTATACCTATTATCTTGTAAGCAATTGACAAACCAAATAAAATAAAATAAATAAAATAATTTTTACTCATTTTTTATCTTCTTTCTTAAAAGTTTTAATGAAATTATATTTTTAAAAAATGAATAAAATATTTGTGCATTCGATAACATTCCTGCAGAGCAAACAATCTGAAGCAGTACAGAGTTTTTACATTGTTCTGGATTATATTCCTTAAGAAATGGAAATAAAGACCTTTAATGGCTTCCTACAATGGACATCAATGACCTATATCTTTAGTGCAGTAGCTGTGTTTTTTTTTTAAAAAAAAACATTTAATTTCAGGTTGGATAACACCTTGATATAAATTACTCCAAACAGACTATGTTAAGACTTAGCTTCTAAACCTGGAAAAGGGGAAGGAAAGAGAAGAAGATGACCAACTGCAAGAGACTGAGTCTGTTATAGAGGCATTGAAAGAGCTGAAGGACCAGGTTAGGGATATTCATCATGTAGAAAATCTTATCTATGTCATCACTAAGAGACTACTACCACTTGGTGGCATGTAATCAATCAAATGAATGGAACAGGGAGACCACTCACAAGCAATTCATTGGGTAACCTTTGGAATTTAGCCCGGCTTGCCTTAAAGTCTTGCGGTGATGAAACAAAGGAGGAAAAAGGACTGTGTAGACCTGAATGAAAGACAGGATATTAATCTGATAGTGTTGCATTTTGATATAAAAGTAGTATTTTACAATGGGGGAAATCCATTATTTTAAACAGAGATTAAGAATTAATAACATCCTCAAACAGAAATTTAGGTAAACTTATCTATCTGGAGATTCAAACATTAATGCAAGTTGGGAGAAGGAGATTTAAGAAGTGTATCAGAATAAGTTAGAGTAGATCAGCATTTAGCTTGATTTCTCAGATTAAGCCTAAATACAATGTATGTTGTGATATATGTGATGGTGTACTTGTTGCCTTGAAATGGGATTGAATGCCTATTTTATTTTCTTCCTGTTTTATCTTCCTTGATTTTTTTTTCTGAAAATATGACCCCAATGCTCCAAAGACAATTAAGTAATGCTTCACATAATCAAAATATCTCGAAAGAAACCTTCTTAGACCAAACAGGAATAAGGCCAGCCATGTGTTATAAATTTTCTCATGAAAAATGTGCCTTGAAAAATTAAACGATTAATGAATTATTGCTAGCTATTTTTCTGAAAGGCATCAGAATACTTGCTTCACTCTAGTATTCAGAGAATTCAAACATTGGTGAAATTCCTAGAACATCTCCAATTTCTTTTCATCTCTGCAAAGCATGGTTATTATTCAAAATGATGACATTTAAGTTAAATCTAATAGCCCTCTTCAAGCATTCTGGAAACCAGAGCAAACTGGTTCAGAGACACAAAAGTCAAACATACTGATTGTATTGTTTTACATCAGTTTTCACTTGTCTTCATTTATACTGGTGAATCTTCACAGGTAGAGAAGACTTTAGATGAATGCTGAGGAATAAGTCAACATAAACAATATGGGAAGGCAAAAATCAGCATATACACAAGAAATAAAATACTAGCAATAGCCATCTGAACCTAAATGGGAATAAATAATCACAATGCCACAGCAGCACCTTTTTATCAACTGGATCTCTCCAGAGGTCCAGGCAGCCTGCCAGGTTTCTTAAACAAAATGACTATTGAAGTGATAAGAATCCTAAGAGTTTACCTTCAATTTCAGTTTCTTAAGGAAAGTATACATGTGGTAGAGTTCAAATGATCAAGGAACTAGCCCAATTATCCTACAAAATTATAACAAAATTTCTGGCTTTATACTTTCAACAAAATACAAACATACAGTGAAGGGGAGGAGAAAGAATTCCAAAGAATGCAATAAAGCTAACTAGCAATAGATTTGGAACAATAATAGAGGGTAAAGTTAAATTATAGCATTACACTTAAATATTAAATATTAGTAAGTAGAATATCCAACTTTAAAATATTTCTATGACTAAACACATTATTTCTGCACAGGTTTATTCAGTTAGTGGTAGTAGAAATATAATTGCTGAACTCTTTCCAATTCAAATTAATACAAGCTGATAAAATGTAAGGTGAAAGATAATAGAATGGGGCAATTTTAGTCTCTTTTCCATTTTTTAGATATATCTATATAACCTAGAGCATTTCTATTCATCTAGCAAACTATGGGATGCTGTTTTAGATACCTACAGAAATTCCTCCCGTCTGGGAGTCTTCGAAGTGTGATTGCTCAGTCAATTTACCATTGACAACAGCTGCTAAGAAACTAAATCTTCAAGAAATTGAAAGTTAAGAAAAAATATCAGAAAAAGAAATTCTGCTCACAAAGTTCACAAGATTTCACAATAGCTATGTGAAATGTGAAAATGCTTTACATTATTTTTATTTATTTTGTATAGTACTAGGTAGGACTTGTGTTAATGCAACCTTCCTAAGACGGATATCATTCCATTCATTTGGAGAAACCCATTTGAAGAAGATAGCTACACTAATAATAGCAAGCAAAGCATTTTTTACCGGTATCAGGGAAACACCACTAGAAATGAATGAATGAATGAATGAATGAATGCACACAAACACACACACAGAGAGAGAGAGAGTATTTCTAGGCACAATACAATGAAGAAAACAACATTTTTATTTACGTCATCAAAACATGAGGAGTGGCTGATGTGAACCTCATGAGTCTGCAACAATGCTCCTTAAAGATAAGAGCATGGGGGCAATTAAAATCCTGGCAGTTTCCATAACAAAGTGGTAAAGTGAGCCTTTGGTTTCATACTCTAATATTTCGACCAAAGCCATAGTGGAAACTTTTCATAAATGTTGCTAGAATACATACATTAATTGTAATGTAGATATTGATAATGTTTTAAGAAAACTGTGGGCCTTTGGTGTTCCAAGGAATAGTTTTTATTCTGATGCCATAATTTCTGTTAATTATATTACCCAGGCTCTACTGCTTCATAGCCAAAACTGTACCATCCATGAACAAGATGGAGATTTTGGCAGGTTTGAAGGTTTCCAGAAGATACACCTATAAATGTTTGTAGAAACAGCTTATAAGAAATCAACAGTGGAGTGAGCAATCAGCAATCTCAAAGCCATGAAATATCAACTGACCATTGCTGGGGGGGAAAGCAATCAAATGGATGCAATCTTGAACACCAGCATGCCATGCTACAACATTCACACTGTGACATAGTTTTTCAGGTCTCATTGAAGAGGGATAATAGTCTAGCATCTAGCATCTGTCCATGTATTTTATTTTCTCAGGGCACCATAATACCACATAGGAAACAAAAAGATGTAAGGTTATATAATCTTTATAGATGATTAGAAGTAGATTGTCATTTAAATGGGAACTTTGAAACAGAAACATAATGTTGTTTAAAATAGTAGCCATCCTTTCAAAAGTCTTTTGTTTTCAGTCATCCAAGCTTTTCTGATAGAACACAACAAATATGCTGGAGGAGAACTAGCCTTTTGATGTACTTGAATACTGTACATCAAGTACAGTATTCAGAAGGAAGTTGTTTATGACAAATATAGACAGTCAAAATTGATAAGTCTATATAGAAAGAGTAATTAGAAAGCCAGAAACAAACTATTCAAATATCAACAGTCAAAAAACGATGGGTACAATTCTCTTTAAAACATTTACATTCAGAGCTTTCATATCCATACATTGTTTACATCACTTGGATGGCAGAAACCGAAAAGACAGAGCAAGAGCAGTGAAGTAGAAATAGTACTTAAAAAATGAATAACAAATATTTCTCAAATAAGACAAAATAAATAAAAATCAGACTGTGGCATGGCAGTAATAACCCATGCTAATCTTCAATGACAACACATTTCATGAGAGAGAAAATGTGCTATATTTTGGATTTCACAGTAACTTTGCCATTATAGAAAGAGAAAGTGGCTGAGCACATATGCAGCCTCCTCACCAGCTTTCACATCTCCATCCTTCCTTTTCTGAGCTCTTCATTCCGGAAGAAGAATAGGCTTTCAGTAGTAAAAGGCACAGGAATAAAGCTCGTCAACATTTTCTTTAATATGTTTGTTTAGCTCCCATGTTGTTCATTCCCCATTTCACACAAATTCTCCCTTGTTTCCCTTTCTATTCCCCAAGGTATCAGAGAGCCACCCTTTAGTTCTTCTTACCTGAAGTGGAATGAAGACTTTCCAGACTCCAGTATCTGGAAAGGACCCCTCGCATCCCACTGCTACCACCACACACCACTCCGCTGCTCTCTGAATCTGAACCTGGGGAGAGGCCAGAGCTTCCACTGCTACTACAGTTGACTCCACTGTCTGCACCAGCAGATTCACAGGTGCAGTACTGCTGGGTCCTCATGTGGGCAGGCAGATGGAGAGCAAAGAGGCTCTGCTACTGTGAAGGAAGAGGCAGAGTCAGCTGCACTAGGCAGTTACGCACAGGGCAGTGGCCAGCAGGTCCTGCTGTCTGTGTGGGATTCCTTTCCTCCGCGTTGCCAACCGCCTGCACGATGCAACCTGACATCATAGGGGTCCACCAGGGAGGCTCCCTTGCTGACTGTTGAAAAAGCCTCAGCTCAAATTTGCAGAGGTAGGCTTATTTCTAAGCTGATTCCAAGGGATTAAACAAACCAAGGAGAGGACAGAGGCAGCTTAAATTGCAGAGGGAAGGAGAGGATGTAATGCATCTCCATAGAAAAGTCTGAAGCCATTCCAAAAGACTTGGGGAAAAGAGAAAGAGTTGTTTCACTGGCAACTCCTTCATCTGCAGATAGTAATTAAACAGAATGAAGGGAGCAGCATGCCTGTGAGTATATAAGTAGATATTCAGAGGACTAGCCTGCACATCCTACTACTACTTAGCAAGTAAATAAGCTAACCCTGAAGCAATGACACTATCCTGCAAAGCTACCACAGTCCATCCTATAACAATGCAGTTAAGAGGTGATCAAATTCAGAGAGATGAAAACCCAGCTCATCAGAATAGTGTGATTGTGGATGCAAGATAACCTCATTACTCCAATATGTATTTCATGTTGGAGATCTGATGGGGAGGAGGGAATTAAAAAATTACAAAGGAGTTTTTTTTTATAAAAAGAAAGTGGCACATATTAATAGTTTGACAGCACAATAGGAGCAGGGTGGTCTCAGGGTTGTTCAGAGTTTCTTATGCTTTATTTTTCCAGACTGCAAAACAAAAAAAAAAAAAAAAACAGAAGAGATTCTAACAAGCTTAGCATGTGTGGAGAGCCTCAGGTGTACTTGAAGAGCACATTTAAGACTCAAAGAAAGATGCATAAACTTCACTAAGGATGGCAACATATTCATATGTTGGTGACTGTTTCTTTAAGACACCTGTATTTCAAACAAAACTTTCCTGAGCAAAATATATCCTATATCCTATCCCACAGCACTAGGAAAAAGTTTAGCCTTTGAAGATTCCTTTCATGCAGTTTTTTTTAATTATCAGAAAATGGTTGACAAGCCTTAGAATTCACTAATGATTTCATCATTCTTTGTGTACTCTACAATAAACACAACAGAAAATAGGGGAGTAATATGCCACCTTTTTGAGTATCTGTTTCATTCACAATATGAGAAAACAATAAATGTGTCACTCTGTCATTTTTCCAGTGATTTTCTAAAACAACTGTGGGGTTGGTTTAAAAGAATTTTGGAACTAAGACATATATATACAAACATTGTATTCCCTGATGAAGAAGATATTCACCTTTTAAACATCAACATACTTTGAGCAAGGAGTCCCTGCTAAGATTTCCAAGAGTAGGGATCTACAGCTTCTCCTGTGGGGCCCTGACAGGGTTGGCACATAGCTGTCAAACATCAAAAGATAGCAATGAAGAATGCATTGAGTGCAAAGAGAACTAAATCCCTTAAAAAGCCACTTATTTCACTTCAGCATCACACAGTTTATGTCCAATGGATGTCTTTTTTCTTTAACAATTCAGTACTACAGAACACAAATCCACCCAGATTAACAGTAATGGTAAAAATCAGCAGCAGATCAAACATAAAAGTAAAAGTTATCTTGCATATCCAACATGCTGCCTCTCTGAAGCTTTTTATTTTATAGAAGGCAATGGTATTTAGAAAACATTTTCAAAACTGCTCTGGGACAGTCTTGTGGTTTTTTTCCCCTGAAAGCATGTATATATTGCACTTTTCATCCCAAATAAGATTTTGGAAATAGCGAACAAAATCTGAAATGAAATGACAGGGAGATAAAACAACCTCTCCATGGAGAAAACTAATGAACAGCCACATCTTAACATCTCATGTTAATTCTTCCTAATTGTGATTCTGTATTATACAATAGCAGTGACATAACTAATAATGTGAAATCTACAATTGTAATAGAGCACATGCATAAACACACACATTCAAGGAAGGAAGGAAGGAAGGAAGGAAGGAAGGAAGGAAGGAAGGAAGGAAGGAAGGAAGGAAGGAAGGAAGGAAGGCATTTATTATCTATCTTAATAATTAAGGGACCAATTTACCACTGAAAGGATAATAGAAAAAGGAAAATAAGTATTCCTGTCAGAGTCAAAGACCCTACATGCATATGCACCCAGGTAGACTAAAACAGCAGTAAAACACTAACAATGGCTCAGATCAATCATTAATATAAATGTTTAAAAGCTCATCTGACAAAGAGAGGAAAACTTTCTGTTCCCGACTGGATGCTTTGTTTGAGACTTCCAGGTTTTGCTGGACTCTGCTCAGTATCTAAAATGATTAACTCTTTCATATCTGAATCCCTGGGAGTATTTTTCCCCTTTCACTATAACACTTGATAAATATTTGGAGAAGAATCAACCAAAAGGCATAGGCAAATATCTGGAGAACCTGAGGTCTTGCATAATCTGTTCACCCCCATAATTCAAACCTCTTTAACAGTGACCAAATATATACAGATGGGATCAAATGAACAGAGTTAGCCAAGTTTATACCTGAGGCAAAATGCCTTCCCTTCCCATTCAACACACACAGAAGTCAACAGCATGAATGTATTTAATCTTATGTAAGCACTGGCAGTGGGAGTAGATTGCCATCCTGCCTAAGGGCAACAGAGTGTCATAGTTGTATACGGAGATCACTTGACACATACATTTCCTTTTCTCTCAGCATCTACTGTCTCAATTGTAGTAGAATATTATGCTTGGGTAATCCAAGAAAGCATTTTAGAGGAAACCTCTATGATCCATCATTTTTCCATAATCCAAAACAAACAAAACAGAACAACATAAATAGATTACAATTGCTCCAAATTGTAATGCAGATGTGACTCAAAACACTTAAGACGCAGTTTTTCAATTTGTATTTATTTATTCAATTTCTATAGCCACCCATTTCAATCAATGTCTCCAATTTTAAAAAAATCTATCACAATTAAAAAACTAAATAACAAAAAAAAACACAATAAAAACATCCAAAATAAATATACATAGCAGCTAAAATAATTAGCCAGTTAGCAATAAAATCAGAAACGGGCCCTTGACACATTCAGCACCTCACATTCAGGAACACAGGCAGGTTTTTAGGGTCTTACTCCCTGGTTGGATAGAAATGTGGAGAGAAAGCTTTGACAAAAGTAGGCAAAAGGATTTGTACAGACATTAACAGAAAATAAAAGGCAATTCAGTCCTGGGAAAGAAGGGAGTATGAGAAAGAGACTCAAACTAACTCTGTCTTGATTCTGCTTGGTATAAGAGGGACCAGAGGGAAACTCTAGCACAGTGGTCGCCAACCAGTGGGCCGGGGACCACTGGTGGTCCGCAAGAAAATTTTAGTGGTCCGCAGAGAAATGTCACCCCAAAAGCATCCCCAAAAGCAATTAATCCAGGCTGTGTGGGAACACAAGGCTGTGCCGCCCACATGGTCCACGGGAACACAAGGCTTGCATCCCTTACATTGCGAACAACACGAGTGAGGGAGGGGGGGAAAGGGCAGAGGGGGGAACTTGCTCCACTCTCCCCACATGCCTGGCCTGGTCAATGGGCTGCTTCTTTCCACTTCTTTCTTCTTCTGCTTTTGGCTTCATGCAAGGAAAGCAGCAGAAGCAACAGAAGTCTTTTTTTTCTCTCCCCCAAACTCCACCAGAAATTATTCTTTGGGACCCTGAAAGGCATCCTGCTCCAAGAGGCTGTACCAGCAAAGACTCATTTTTGGCGGAGTTTAGGGAAGAGAAAGAAAGACTTCTGCTGCTTCTGCTGCTTTCCTTGCATGAAGCCAAAAGTCTCCTGAGAATAGAGAGACAGTATCCTGCGATTCCAAATAAAGAATGATCGATCGGTAGGAAAACGGGATGGGGAAATTTTCCTGCAGACTTGTTTAGGGACTTTCCCAGGGTCTCTGGTCCATGGGATTTAAAATTATGAGTTTGGTGGTCCCTGATGTCCAAAAGGTTCACGACCTCTGCTGTAGCAGAATCTCAATATTCTATTATTATACCCTACAACAATAAGTAGTATTCCTGCAATCTTTGTAGGATCCATTTTTTGACCTAGTCTATCTCAAAAATTTGAACCTGGTGCACAAACCAATATAATTTTATTTTCTACTTATTCTTCTCCCAAAGGCTATCCTGGCAACTGTTGTTCTTTTTATATCACCATTAGAAGAGCCTCAGTGGCACAGTGGTTAGAGTGCAGTACTGCAAGCTACTCCTACTGCAATTTGGCAGATCGAATCCCACCAGGCTCAAGGTTGACTGAGCTGTCCATCCTACCAAGGTGGGTAAAATGAGGACCCAGAATTGTTGGGGGCAATATGCTGACTCTGTAAACCGCTTTGAGAGGGCTGTAAAACACTATAAAGTAGTATGTAAGTCTAAGTGCTATTGCTATTATTTTCATTTCCTAAACCCTTACAATTTATTTGAAGTTCATGAATTTAAATGTGGATTACACCTATGAGGAAATCAGTTCAATATCCAGCTATCTATAGGATGGTACAGAAATAACTTCCTTCCAATGCCCTATCTACAAATATTTAGTGTTTTTTGAACAATTTGATCAATCACATGTCAGGGGTGTTAAACTGGTGGCCAGCAGGCCGGATGTGTCATATGCAGGACACACCCATCCCAGCTCTGCAAAGGGGAAGAACATCATGATACATCACATGAGAGCAAGGTGACGCCAACAAGTTTGCTGGGTGCTGGTGAGGGTTGGCTTTTTGCCTAGGTTTGTCTGGCTGTCAGGGGGAATACATCTTCCTCCTCAGGCTCCCGTCCATTTCCCCCCTGACAGCCGAACAAACCTAGGGTTTAGAGGGGTAGAAATGTCAAAGAGGCCAGTAGGAAAGGCTGGTGATTGGCAAGGGCTCTGCGTCCACCCAGGCCCAAAAGACAGCCAAGCCTCACTGTCTTCCCCTCCAGGTGGCCCTTTGGCCAAGCATGGTGGGCCCAGAGTTGCTAGTCTCCACCCCCACCAACGACCTTACCTTCTCAGGCCAGGTGAGGAGTGGCTGGCCGGGCCTGGGAGGGGCAAGGGGCACCCACCTGCAGGCCGCTGCCCACGAAGAAGCCACCTGGGTAGCCATGCAATGCCAGCAGCAGCTCATGGATCATGTTACCATGCGGGGACTGTGACTGCATGAGCCCCTCTTTGCAGGAGCCCCAACAATGCCCCCGGCCTCCTTAGGGCAGAGCCAGCTCCAGGCACTAGACTGGCCCCCTGCAAAGCCCATAGTCTGCCAACGAGCCCAGCCGAGGCCTTGCCTGCCACCCACCTAGACTTTTGGTGACGAGATGGGGGCCTTCAGGCACTTAGCTTGACTGCCTGTTTAGTAGATCCTGCTCCTCCCTCCAAGTGCCTTGTCAGAGCTGCCTTGGGTTTTTGCCTGCATGGACGTTGCTTGCTTTGAAGGGGGCAGGGGGCGGTTAGAGGAGCGTCGAGATGCCAAAATGGCCTCAGAAGAGGCCCGCCAAGGCGAGGAGTGCTGGGGAGGGGAGGGGTGAGGGGTGGAGCCAGCAGTGGTGGAATCAGCTGGTTTGCCAAACTGGGCCCAAAGTTAACTGATTCAGCCAAACCGGCTCAATCCCACCTCTTATTGAGAGTAAGGTGGCATACGAATTTAGTATATTATTGTTATTTGGGGCTGCAGAAGATCATGTAGGAAAAGAATTCACATACAGTGCAGCCATTTTTATCATGGCATTCTATATTCTCATGTTTTTCATTTCACATATGAAGGGTTATGCAGGACAGATCATAAAACAAGTTATTTCATTTTGTGAACTACATTGCTGACCTAATCATATAAGAGCTTTCTCTTGGCTTGCAAACGACCATAGGTGTACTGTATTATATCAGCAAGCAAGCAAATTTGAAAATCTACCACTTGTGAACTGAGCTTCCTTCAATAAGAAGCTATTTCAGTTTCCCAGAGGTGAAGTTTGATTTGTAGAGCTTCAAAATCATTAGTGCACTCTTCCATGACTTGGTCGCATAATATTCTATTACAGTGTACTGACAAATATTCACTCTATCTCCTTCAACATTTCTCAAAGGATTGTAATATAGGCAATTGGAGTGAAACTAATTTATTACACAGACTGGAATTTTCTTGACCTCTTCAGACTGAGTAGCTTCATGCCTTATTGATAAAAAAGACCCCCAGATTCAACATCTTTCAGTAACAGTTTTTAAAAGTCTGTTTTCTTAAAAAAAAAAAAAAAAGTATAGGAAAGTATCAATTTATAAATTTAAAAAAATATTGTAAATTTGTAAATAGTATTTTAGTTGTTGTAAGTTTTAAGTTGCTGAAAGGGCAACATTATAAGAATCCAAATTTGAGATAAGACATTAGATGTTATAGGTAACTCAAGTTTCTGGTTATTTAAAATAAGTACTGGTATGGATGAAATTAGAAGGTTACATGCTTTGAAATTATGAAAAATGAAAATCCCAATTCTTGCATGAGATAGGAAAGTTTCAGAAAAAAAGGGGAAAGAGGAATGGCATTTTTCTTCTCTTTTTCCAAAATTACTCACATAGACCAAAAAACCCCAAACATATTTGGAAGTGGCACTTGGTTCCAAACCTGATCTTTAAAACCCTACAGGATAATTCCTGGAGAACATGGGGATGAGAAAATCATCCATGAAGAGCACATATACAAACCTTTTTTTAACAACTGAAAAGGACTACATCATTGCATTGCTGCAGGTAAAGGAAAATGTATTTCTAGGACTTTCTTCTTTTTTAAGGATTATATGAAAAGATACAATGCTTGAATGCTACACCATTTAGCTTCTAAAAAATAGTTCAGTTAAATGGGACAGACAAATGAGGGGGGAGAAGACAATTCTGTATTCCTCTCTAGTGAAATCACACAAGCAATATTTAATTATAATTCATGATTACTTCTCATTTTCCAGTAGTTATTGCAGTTCATTTGCTAATTAAGAAATCAATAAAATAAAACTGCCTGTGACAAAATACTGCAGTTTAATGATGAGGAAATATGATGTCGCCATCTCCCTTATGAAAAGCTTCTGAAACACCCCAAATAAAAAGGGCCTACTGTACATTATTCTGACAGTTTGGAAAGATCTAAATACTTGGATCCTGCATAAATGAAATGACATTTGAAAGCAGAGAATTCATTCTTACTGGCATTACATCTCATCCTTCCTTCATGGACCTTACAAGCCTGATCTTTTCTAATGATATTTTAGATTTTATACTGGTAAGATGGAGAATTCCAAAAATGGCCTTCACATGGATGCCTAACCTTGATGGGGTTCCATTGGTTGTAACTGCCCAATTTTTCCATGGGTTTACAGGCCAAGCCTTTGTCTGTTAAATTAAAGGTTTTCAAACTTAGCAACTTTAAGTAATCAGAGATGTGCCTCAGGACAAGTTCCTAAACAGAGAGTGATACAGATCTAACCTATTATTGTGCATTAACAGCACTACTAACAGCTCCAGGGAAAATAAGATCCTCACTTTATCATACTTGCCAACTTTTACCTTTATTTTTTTATTTTCTATTGTATTATCTATTTTCTATTACAATTTCTTTGATTGTTGTGAGCCATTCAGAGTTATTAAGAGTTGGGCAGCATACAAGTTTTAACAATGGTTATTGTTATTATTACTATTATTATGCCTATCTTTTTTTTTTCAAATTAAAGTTGAGTTCTAGGCAGTGAAACGGGATAATGGTTTCAAAAAAACTTTGCTGCCATGCAAAACAGTTTTGGGAGCCATTCATAAAAATAACAGCTATCATACAGTTTGATATATACCTTTCTTCCATAAATACTATGTGATTTCCTTTCCAGGAAAAATATCTAAAGCTTTGTTAAACTTGGGGCATCTCTCGTTGGCCAATCTTTTTGTCCTATTAAACATTTTTCTATTGTTTTTGTTTAAACTATAATCAACCTCAACTAATGTTAACAGAACATTGAGAGAATTGTAATTAAAGCATCTGGAAAAAACAAGAAAAAGAAAGGTAACTTCAGCAGTCACATTAATTTCCTACATGTTTTTAAGAACTTTGTAAATAAATACAATCCTATTTAAAAAGCAAGCAAGCTAGAAATAGTTCATCAGCAATGTCACTGATGAAGCAATCTGACAATATAACCAGCAGTTATACTTTACAATAGATGTCCAAGTAGTGCTTTGAACATCTTGGACATCTTTGTGATCCATCTCTGTATTGGGGAATTAAAAAGTGGATTTCTAAGCTTTCATTTAGACCTGCTTATTATTGTCCTCTACTGAAGATTTTCCTGCATTCTAATTTTCAGTAAGCACTGATGTCTCAGAGTACAAAAATCGTAACTACATTTAAATTAAAAGGAGTCATTTTGCAAACATTATTTTTAACTTATAAGGCAATAGGATTACACTTACATATGTGAAGTGGAAGACATTAAAAAACAGTTGTCAAAACCCCTTGAAAAGAAATGGAGCAACAAAAGCAAACTCTGCATGATTCCTTTCAAGCCAACACTATACCCTTCTTTCAAATATATAGCCTTCCAGAAGGGATTCTGTCAAATTCTACATTAACAGTAATCACTTTAGCAATTGCCATCTCTAGTCCTTTATTTTGTGCCAACACTAATGAGCTTAATACTAGCAGTCTCTCTTAAAATAAACAAGTTGATTATGCCACTATAAGATCTCTGCTCAGGTAGATCAATGCACACAAATATATACAAAAGAGGCTCTGAAGAAAATAAGGATAGTGTTGCTGAATAACTATTTCCATCAAAGCTAATTGATGCAAATGATATAACTAAACCAATTCAAAATCAACCAAATTATAGTGTAAATTATTAGATATCAAATAATAAAGGTGGTCATACCAGGAAAGGAGATGCTTTGCCTCAAGCCCATGCAGTCTAGTCCTGTAGGTGTGCTCTGGGAATAGAGGTGCAACTTTAGAGGAAGAGCATCAGTGGCCACTGGAGAAGTAACTGATTTCATTTTAGCCTACAGAAAAAAAATAGTAACACGTTTACAAAGCTGATAGTCTGAACTCCAAAAAGATTACTTTTTTAAAAAGTCTTGTCTTCAATCCAAACAATCTCAATAAAAGAGAGCAAATGAGAATGTTAAAGGAGAACAGAGAGTATTCTCTGAGGGAAAAGAGCTTTGTAGATATCAGAAATGCTAGATAAGTCATTATGAAGAACTTTAAAAGGAAAAGGCTCTTAAAATTACACTTTTGTGATAATGAGTAATGGGAAAGAATGAATTAATACTGTGTGGTCCTTGATGTTCTCCATACAATTGTTTAATATTTAATACTGATTTTAATAAAATTGTATTTATGTCATTTGTATTCTAAAGTATAAATTATATTCTCAAACAGAAATACTTTTCAATCCACTCATCATAAGTATGTACCTATGATACCATGCATCCTTTATGAGACAAGAGAGGCAATAAAGATGACCTAACTGTCAGGATAAACCCTTTCCTTTTATGGTTAGTCTCACAAAAGTGAACACAAAATTGCCATATTGTGTTAGAAACAAAGGAAGCAAGAGAACTAGTTAACAAAATCATTAAGAGGGAAGAATGAGATGCAAACAGAGAGAACAGACAAATTATCTTTAGTTCCTTACAGTGAGTTGATCTTCTGGGAAGTTACTTGATTCGTTTTCTCTGTCTGACTGGGCCTCTTTCACAAAGGTCCTTTTTCGATTTCTCTCCATCCATGTATCATCAAAGCTGAAGCATTTGTACAGAGATTTGTGTCTCTTCTGCTGGACGTACTTTTTTATCTTTCCCTCCTGGATATAGAAGGGAAGGATCCAGGCCTTGTCCTCTACATTTGAATCCAAAGACCCTGGCATCTGAATAGACTTTTTTCGGTAAGGAAGACCATGCTTTTCACCTGACCTGTCTTCTGCTGAAATTTCACTTTGTTGGGAATGTTCCTATTTTACAAATAACAGGTGAAAATATCTTTAAAACATGTTTCTTTGTTGACCATTTTGGGCAGCTCACTGCAAGCAGTCATTATAAATCTGAAATATCTTATTACATTTGTCCCTTTTTAAAGTAACATCATTTATAACATCTTATAAATAAAATCTTTATTGATTCAGTGTGGATGCTGCAATCTAAATGAAACCTGGATTTGCACTCACCTGTATTAACTTCATGTAAAGCCTAGATACATGCTCATATAAGCATAGAGGAAAAATATTTCAACATAGTGTAAATAACCCTTGAACAGTTGCTCCAGGGCAGCACATGGCAGGGCTCACTTGCCATATTCTGTTTATGGTGCAGTCCCAATTCAAATGCCCCTCCCATGTGCATTACTCATAGAATTACATAGAAAATTCTAAACAGCTATTTTAACTGTTAATCAAGTAAGCCAACCAATCTGGAAGGACAGGCACCAGAAGACTTTTGACCAAGAGTTCCTTAAAACTGAAGCTGCTGCTAAGAATATACAATTAGCAAAGTTCAATTAGCTATTGTCTTAAGCATCCTTTGAATTCTCTATGAATGATAACTATTGTTGGGCCTATAATAAGGAACACCTTGCAGTATAAAACCTTGCCTCCAGAGGGCACAGTAAAGTTATATTTAGCTGTAACAGTTCACTATCTTCCCTAGTGACAAGATCTTTGTCCATTTATCTAAACTTGCTTGGTACACTTAGATGCTTCCCTAATTTTGGAATACAGCTTTCCCCTAAGAACTATGTCCCTTTTTCCCTTCTATTATTTCAGTCAGAAATTAGATTTAAGTTCTACAAAAAGGAGTTCAACAAACTTCTATGTAATTATTATATAGATGTATATAACCATTTATATACACAAGTCTGCACTATATAGAAATCCACTTGGCCACTTAAAACTGCTATAGACAAGATTGTCTCTTCTCTGGTCACTGGGCATTGCTTTCCAGAGGCCATTGGAGCTTTCATTGCCAAAAGACCTGCCATCTGGCTTCTGCAGCAGCATCTGCCTGCAAAATGCCTGTGCAGCAATTTTCAGTGCCTTATACTGAGTCCTTATAACTATGGATTTAGCACTATTTTTGAAGAATAAACTTGTGTTTAAATACTGGATTATCATTTCTGACAGATGCTATTCCTGTGCTACACAGAAGGTCAATTTTAACTGGAAAAGAAAGCCAACTGTATGTTGCTGGCTCAGTCATCGTTGTTCTCATCGCTTCTGCTAATAAAGGGTTGGCTCCTATTCACTCCTATTTCAGCCTACAGTCTCCCTTGTGCTTGTAGCCTAATTGATACGTCATAACCTGTTAGGCAGGCACCTGAACAGCACCAAAAACTTTCTTACCCTCAGTGAGGCCTGCTGAAGCACATATCAGGAAAAATGATTGGAAGCTACTTTCCTGCTTGGTAGAAGGGGCTGTAAATTCAGAGAAAGCCACCAAGTGCTTTCTTAACTTCTACCTACATTTAAACAGAAAGAACTGTACTGGGCACCACTCTCATTACATTGGCCGGATAGGGCTCAGCCATCAGGACAGAACCATTTATTCCAGCATACCTTTCTGCCTCTCAAGAACTAATGGACAGTAGTTTAATGTTTGACCATCCCTTTGTCTTCTCTATAGCAAGGCAGGTAATAGGAACCTTCTCTGGATACTGCAAAGCGCCTCCAGATCTGAATGCATGGTTGAGGCATAATTGCACAGATGTGGCCTTATGTAGTACGTCTTTACTGAAAGTTTAAAAAAACACACCTAACCCCTCATTAAAAGACAGTAACAGAGAAAATTATCATCATTGAATTTTAACCCAGGTATTTAAAAAGAAAAACCTGCATTTGTCTAGAAATGAAAAGAAGCACTCATTCAGCATCGTTGTCAAAGGTCACTTCTGAAAGCAAATCTATGACTACAATACCATATCCTCACAAAATTATGAAACATGAAAATGAACTAGTAAGCTCTAAATATTTTTTTTCTGAACAGTCTTATAACCAGAATATTTAATTATTGTCTCATCTTATTTCCAAATTCTCTGAAGAATTTACACAAATTAATAGTTCTGATGCCATATGTCTTTGTGAGCAAGTTTCTAAGGTTACTTCAAAACATGAAATTTATAACGCTGAGTGTGACATCCAAATTAACCCAGAATTCCACATGAGATACATAACAATTTTTTTAAAAAAAATCCTTTTCCATACACTCAGTGCAAATACACATAATCTCCTGCAGAGCAACTCACCTCATCTCTGATTATATCACTCACTGAAGTAGTAGTGTTTAAGCTGATCTGTGACTGGCTGCTTATCCCACTGTCTTCTCTCAAATAGTCATTATCCAATGAGTGCATGGACTGCAAGAAACTAGATCTGGGTTTCAATGTCTTTGGCCTCTCAGGTGCTTCCAAACCACCATCAATAACAGAGATATTTCCAAGAGATATCAATGAAGTTGAACTTAATTTACCAGGATAATGGAAGCCCATGCGCTGATGAGCAGTTCGAGGACTCTGTGGCTTGGGACTCATAGGCCTGCATGGCATGTCTTTACGTTCATACATTGACAACTGGGGGCAAGAAGGAGTGAAATGGGGAAATGATGACTGTAGATCAATTGGAGTAATTGGAGATTTCAGCCAGAATTCTTCATACGGAATATTCCCATCATTCCCCATCATTTTCTCTTTTTCACTACAATCTGGGCTATAGGATGACTCTCTCCTCTTCCTCCTGGTGTCTATAGGTAGAAAGTCAGCAGGCCCAAAGGAATAGGAATGCCCACCTCCTGTAGATGAGCCATTAGAAATACTGTATTTAAAAAATTCTTGTCCATTTTGATACTCCTTTTTTTCCTTCAGTGTTTTTCTACTAAAGTTTCTAGAGATCCTATTTGAACAGGGATTTTGCTTCAGGCTATCTCCCTCCTTATTTTTTAGAAAAGCTTTCCAAGATTGGTGTACTTTCACTTTTTCTTTTTCATTTTTTAATGAAATTTTTGGACTCTGTTGAGCATTTTCCTTTTCCAGAATTTTAGATTCAAAAAAACTTGAAAAGGATCTATGGGCCAAGGCCAATCGGCTTCGGAATTTTTTGCTATCTATGCCTTTGTTACATTTAAAATCATTCTCTGGAGAGGATTTCTGGACTTCAGGCTCCTCAGTAAATTCATTATTGTTGTTCTCCATAAATCCTAAAGTTGTTCCTTCCCCATATTTTACTTTGGCTAACATGGGAGAAGAAGAATATGTGCCTGCATTTTCTAAGAGTGCCCGACCAGAGCTAGAAGCTTTTCTCAAACTAATTCTACTGAAAAGCCCAGCAGGTCTTTCATAGAATAAATCGTCGTCATCTGAATATTCTGCAAGGCATTGATCCTTGTTTTGCAAAGTAGGACAGGATGACTTGAGGTCTTTCCAATTATCTTCTACTTCATCTGCTTTATCACTATCAAATGTTACTTCCTTAGTTTTCATGTTATCTTGATTGTCAGGAGATGTTAGCTTAGATTTCTTGAAGGATGCCATCTTGGGAAAAGCTAAAAATTTAGAATACCTAGCAGACTTTTCTATGGCACCCACTTTGTTGATTCTCTGCACTGCCTTATAGAAACTATTGTTACTACCAAAAAAGTTAATTATATTATTCTCCATGTCTTCATTATTTGCACTTCCCATGCTGATATTATCTAGGCCACTGATGCTATTATCTTGGGTGTCCGTTTTCACTGAAGTGTCACAGATATCTGGATTCACATTCATGTCATAGTTTTTACTAATGCACTTTGAATTTTCTGTTGAAAAAACTTTATCTGATTCTGATTTGTGAGAAAGGGCAATTTCCTCATGTAATATATCACAGATTTTGGAGTCTTTCTCCCCAATAATTTGCTTAGCACTGATTTTATTTCCTTGAAGATGAGTCTCATCATCATCATCAACAACGTCTTGGCACAATATATTTATACTATTTATTTCCTGTGTTCTTGCAATATTTACACAAACATCCTGTTCTGCATTTGTAGTAATAGATTCATCCATTGCTGTATAGCCGCGAGTTTGAGATTCATGGTTTGTTATTTGTACTGTCTCTAAAACAGAATCACCATTTAACTGACATGGTTTTCTTAGTGACGTACCTCTATTTGCTGCAGGCAGGGCCAAGGACAAAATATCTATGCACTCCTCTTCTTTCCAAGTTTGCACAGTACTTTCTAAAAGTAAATGAGTTGTGGATGTATTGTTCACCAAACTAGTTTCCGTAGATTTTGCAGAGATTGGCAAAGATAGTGAGTCCGCTTCACAATGTCTGTTTCTTGAACTTTCCTCAGGAGCCATCTTAACTAGGAATTCTTCTTTATTGTATGACAACATCTGCACAGAAAACATGTCATTTGTACAATTGGACTTTCTGTGTGGAGATTCTTCTGATTTCGTAGCATCCGTGACGGTGATGAGATGAGAGTTTGAATTCTCATGCTCTAGTGTTTCACTAAATTTAGCCAAAGAGTTCTCAACTTCAACCTTTGTCTGCAATAGTTCTTGACCAGGGATTTCCATCAATAAAGCTTTTAACTCAGAAATGTTAGCTGATTTTTCCTTCTGGCATATATAATGTGGTATTAGTGCTACTTCAAAAGCATCAACATTTTCACCATTATTACAGTTGCAAGCCTTCTTTTCTATATCATTGAGATGATTCAAAGGATATCTTAATATATTGGATGTACTGGATTCCTGTTGTCTAAAATCTTTTCCATTTGATGTCAGAATCTCACAGCCTACATTTGGCCCATATTTGCTTTTCACTTCAGATGCTCTGAGAAACACTTCACGGTTTTGAGTTTTGATACATTTGCTTTCCTTATTCACATCTGCATTAATAATGGAAGCATGAACAACACAAGTATTATCATATTTATTTGCCATATTGCATTTATCCATGTATCTTTCTGAGACGTGAACATCACAGATGTGAGATTCAGAACTAATGTGATTTGGAGACAATCCTTTCATTTCTATCTGATCCTTTGATTTCAGATGTTTTTTTAATACTACATTGGCATTTACATGTGTTGATATACATCCTGTATTTGAAAAATTCTTATTTTTAGAATTGTTTTCTGAGGAATTTGGCAGCTGGGACAATACCAAAGACTGACATTCAGGTATATCTGTTCCTCTTGTTGTAAGGCCACAGAGCTGGTATTTGTTGGTCCCATGGAAGTTTTCTGTTTGCTTCTGTACGTTTTTATTTGAAATCAAGTGAGGAGTAAGAAATAACTCTTTAATATTTGTGTCTTTTGCCACTTTTAAGAATGTTTTTGAACAGTCTATGTTTTCCTTAATATGAACATGATCTGATTCTTTTAGGGGCAATGTGGAGCATGATTGGCTTAATTTATCTGCCAGACAAAGGCAATCATTGATATGTTCTGATATCTTGACCATTTATATTTCCAGGAGAACTATGCCATGATTTCATTGCTAAATTTTCTGGGTTTGTGGAAGGCACCAAAAACGTAGATTTAAAATCTGTGAGTTTCTGCTTTCTGCCACACAATTTTTTTTCTACAGTTTTTTGACTGTCAAAAATATCCTTCTGACTATACTCGGTATTAAATATACAATCTTTTTTATACCTCATTTTGGAAGCTTCATTACATCTTTTCCAACTTCCATTTGTTTCTAAATGAATATTAGGCAAACTGTTTCTGGAAACTGTTTCTATGCAGGAACAGCAAGTTTCAGAAAAATTCAAAGAGCTTTCAGAGTTTGTTCTGAGATTAACCAACATTACTGCTTCTGGGCTCGTTCTCTCTTTGCTACTGGCACCTTTAATTTGATCTTCTGCATGGGTATCTCTGTTTGCAGATTTTGCCCCCACTTTTAACAAAGCTTCAGTCTGTAACACAAAATCATTTTTATTAGCCTTTGACCCTGTGGAGGTAATACTGTAAGATAATACCTGCTCCTTTCCTTTGCTGTCTTCAATTTTGGATTCTGGTGCTAATAACTCCAACGGACATTTGCTTGTTGCTACATGTAAGACTGAAGGGAATTCCACACTTTCCTTCTGAATAAATCCAAACTCTTTTGTGAAACACTTGGGAGGAGACCTATCTCCTTTTGTTTTGGAATGCTTATACCATGATTCTTCTATTTCTGAAGAAAGATTGGGTTCTCTAGTGACATCACTAGCAATGGACTCTGAGTCTGACACACTTTCATAAGGCTCTGTCTTGATATCTGACAGTGATTCACTTTGATGTGACTGAGTTTCAAAGTAATCTTCATCTGTTTCTTGGCCTGATCCACACATCTCCAGCTCTGGTGTATCTGGGATTGAAGAATTCTGGTCTTCTTCGATCTCTCCTTCACTTGTGCAGTTGTCAGCTGGCTCTGAGGCCTGTAAAAAGATGAGAAATTAATCAGCAATAGAGTCTTGAACTAAGAAGATTAATTTATAACAGGTATGGTTCCCATTGCTCTCCCCGGAATTGAAAGAGAAGAGAGAATTTGATACATCAAATGCAAAAATTTGAGTTGACATTTAAATATCTTTAAGTTGCTAAGATTGAGAAACAATGCTGTAATTGCCCATAAGAGCACATTGTACAATGCCATAGGTAGCAATTTTGTGGACATTGTACCATATTGTGCAAGAGCTAAACCACATCTTCCAAATCATTTTCAAATCTGCTTTATTATCTGGTGGATTTTTAATGGTCATTACAATGTTTTATAACCTATACAATTTATAAGTAGAGTGCTCTGTGTGCTTTGGTAAAAATATTTTTTTTTCATATTTGAAGATAATTCATCCTTTTACTTTTATTTTAAGCAATTATCTTTGTTACAGTTTTTTTTAATGATAGAAATTTTTAGTTACGCGAAAGGGAAATCTGTCCCACCCCACTCGGTTGGTATTCAAACTGTACTGATAGTCAGTGTATACTAAATCATATTTAGTATTAAATATCACCTGTTCCAACTAAATAACAGTTCATTTCCCCAAAATATGGCTGTGTAAGGTTTAGTGGCTCCCTCTACTGGACAATTCTAAATATGTGTACATTTGTTAGCTTTTGCATTAAGTATTTGTCAAAAAATTTAAAACTACATTTTATATATGGAGTTTTTAATTGTGTATAGGTGCTTGATGCTTTATTTAATATTAGAAATATATTTAATTTGTTTGATATTTTAACTACATAATAATTCATGACAAATAACTACATAACTACATAATAATTCATGACAAATAAATTAATAGAAATGGCCAAAACTACAATAGTGGTCATTAATAATTGGTATGTTTGGGTCTTTTTCTAGAAAAATATACTCTGTCTTCTGTCAAGGATATGTCTTTTCCAATACAAGAATCAAGCAAAATATATTCACACTGAATTTATATAACTTTCTTTTATTTCACCATTATGACCCAATTTTTAAACAATAAATTATGCTTAAAATTATGGTTTAATTGTAGCTACATTATACTGCCTCCGCCTTCCTGGAAGCTGAGATCAAGATAACTCAGATAGGGTTTAATCAGATGACAGAATTACAGGAGGTGTGAAGATTAAAGATAAGTCTCAGCTACTGAAAGAAATATAATAGCCTAACTCTATCTAAACCTCTAGAGCAGGGGTCAAGACCCACAGGCCATGGGGGGTTTAGATCTGGCCCATGGGGCCACCCTAGAAACAGCAAAGGACAGGCCCATGGTGCCTCTGCCAGTGAAAATGGAGCTTGGGAGGGCTGGGCATGTCCCCCAAGCTGTTTCCGGCTGCGATGGCCTCCTGCAGTCCTCCACCATATTGGCCCTGCAATTCCATTTTCGCCTCCTGCAGTCCTCTGCCATATGTGGCCCTCCCAAGTTCCATTTTCACTGGCAGAGGGCTGCAGGAGGATCTCCCAGCCCCGCCCAGGTTGGCCCCCAATATGAATGATGTTGAGCTGGCCAGGCCCACCCTGGCCACACACACCCAGCCCCCAAAGACAAACACAACCCTGATGCGGCCCTCAATGAAATCGAATTTGACACCCCTGCTTTAAAGACTGCTAAACAAAGACTCATAGCACTAGCTACCAAGCTAAGGAGGTACATTAGAGAAGCAAAGGCAAAAGGATAGATGCTTGTTCTCCAAAGGGCCATCCAACTGAAAAGCTATAACAAAGCAACAACAAAGCTCAGCAACAGAAGAAAGTGAACAGTATTGGAAGAACATATGGAAGAAACAGTCCACATAACATGCTGCAAAGTAGCAGAGAAGAGACCACTGAAATATCCTAGAACATGAAGCAATCACCATCACAGTAGCAGAAATCCAGCAGCAGTTTAATAACATGAAGAGTATCTGGCCCAGACATGATCCACACCTACAGGCTAAAGAATGCCTAGCAGCTAAGAGGAACCAGCTGCAGGCTCCCACCCAGACTAGCTAACACAAGGAAGAATAGTACTGATCATGAAAGACCCCTACAAGGAAACAACCAGCCAACAACCCTACAAGGATTCAACCAGCCAACAACTTGCTTCCCCAAAACATGGAAAGTCATAACAAGCATCATAGCAACCAGCTAAAGGAACATATGGGCCACTACATGAGCACAGCTCAGAAAGGCATTGGTAATAACACCAGAGCCACAAAACACCAGTTGCACACAGATAGAGCAGTTGCTCAAGACTCAAACTCTAGACCAACCAATCTGAGCAAAGCCGGAGTGATGACAGCAAAGCCTATGACTCAATGCTATATGCATAGATTTGTGCTTACCAGGCACTACTCAAAGTCTATAGAATGTTAAGGTCTTTCTTCAGTGGGTTATAGAAGACAATACTGGAAGTCAACTCAAGACAACTCACATAAGTAGCCATCAAGTGCAACATATACCAAGTTAATACACTGCTACTGCTGATGCTCTGCATAGCTTGAATCCCCTTAGCCAGATAATCACAAGGATGGGTATGGGTACAAGTTTAGGAGTGGAACTTGCCGTTCAGCCAATTTTTCCACATGGATGACACCAAGTGTATGCTAAGAGTAAATGAGACATCAACTTGCTGATCTACTTGACACAAATCTACAGTGAGGACTTTAGGATGTCATTCAGACTGGAGAAGTGTAGCCAGAGGACAGTCAAGTGAGAGAAGATAGTTATGATGGATGGGGTAGACAACAGTAGGCAATACAGCAGACACACACAGCAGATACAAATATCCCAGAATCCCATAGTTACACAGGAACATAATGAGGAGACAAGGAAAACAACAACATCCAAATACCACCAAAGGATAAGACAGGTCCTGAAGAGACAAATCAATGGGAAAACAAGATCCATGCCTCAACATGTTCTTAAACTGTCAGTTATCACATACTCTGCCCATGAAGTGAGCTGGCCAAAGGACATAGAAGCTGCCAATGTGAATATCAGAAGCTCCTCATAATGTACAGAGGTTTCCACCCAAATTCAACACATAGCTGAGGTGGCAGACATTTGAAAATCCTATCAGTGGCTGGAAAAGCCTGGCTTAAAAGACAGCATTGAGACACTGATCATAGCACCATAAGAACAGGCACTAAGCACCAGATCTAAAGAAGCAGAGGTCTACCACACGAGACAGGAACTAAGATGTAGACTATGCAGAGGAGACAAACCAACACATAGTGCTATGGTGTAAGATGTAGACAGAAACAGTATACACTGAATGGCACAACCTAAATAGTTGACATTGTGTGCAGGAAAATCTGCACAGTATATGAGCTAGACCCTCCCACATCCAGATGGGAGATTCTACACAAGGTTGTGTAGAATAACAGGACTGAGACCCTATGATACTTCCAGATCCAGATAGACAGGCAGGTACTAGCCAATCAACCTGACATAATGGTTGCAGATGAGGACCAGAAAGAAAGGTGGTAATAGATGTAGCAATGCCAAGTGACAACAACATCAAGAAGGAAGAGCATGAAAGGCTGTAGAAGTAACAGGGCCTAAAATAGGAACTAGAGATGATAGTGGCCTCAATGATAGTAGGAATAAAGTGGTTCTAATAGTGGTAGGAATACTCAGGGCTGTGACTCCAAAGCTAGGAAAGTGGCTCCAATAGATCCCAAGAACAACATCAGTGCTCCCTGACCAGAACAGTACATTATTAGGAACAGCTAAAATATTGTGCAGAACCCTTAAATTCCCAGGTCTCTAGTACATAGAGGACCTGAGATTGAAGTACATACATACTAGGGGTGAGAAGGATTTTCCCCTTTTTAAATGTACTTCTCTATTAGATTTCTGTATTATTCATTCTTGTTTGATATAAGCTTTAATAAGCAATCATCATAAACTTTTTGCCCTTAAACCACTTGTGACTTGGTCACTGTGAAGAGAATTGCCCTGTGGAATTCTGACAGAACTAAGGCTGCAAGAAAATATTCATTTCAGCCAGGAGCAAAACTCATAGTGTTCTTTTTTTAAATTTTTTAAAAATAAAGTTTATTTAAGTTTCATATATTTAAAACATTTAAAACAAACAAACATATAAATATATATACATATATACATTTTGCAGCAGATATTGAGCATTGGTTACACTTTTCTTTTCTTTTTTTCTTTTACCCCATAACATTGACGTGATCTACCTTGTTACAATACCTTCCTCGTTCTTTTAATGTTTTAATTTCAGAGAATACGTTATGATTAAATGTACGTCCTCCATAGTTTCATAACTTATTCAGTTGTCAAATGTTGCTTTTTCTTTAACCATTCATACCAACAATTCCAAACTTTATAGTATTCACTATCTTTGTTGTTTTTTAGTAATTTGGTTAGGCTATCCATCTCTGCACACTCATGAATTTTTTAATGACCATCTCTTCTGAAGGGACAATAGACAGTTTCAAATTTTGTGCATAGCTTATTCTGGCTGCCGTTATAATGTGCAAGATTAAATATTGATTTTTTTTTCTATTTTTGAATCTATCATACCCAGCAAAAAGGTTTTGGGTTCAAGTTTTACATCTTGTTTAGTTATATTTAGAATCCAATTTTTAATATTTCTCCAAAACTTCTGGGCATGTGGACATGACCACCACAGATGAAAGTATGTTCTCTGAACGCAGTTACACTCCCAACAATTTGGGGGGAGGTTCGGAAACATCTTAGCCAGTCTCACGGGTAGCAAGTGCCAACGATATACCATTTTATACAGATTCTTTGTACAAGGCTGACATAGTTAATTTGTAATTTATTTCCCAAATGTGTTCCCACTTGTCTAATTCAATACTGTGGCCCACATTTTTTGCCCAAATTATCATACATTCCTTGACTATTTCTTCTTTTAATTTGTAATCCAAAAGATATTTATATATTTTACTAATCAACTTCCTTTCATCTCCATGCCAAATCTTATCTAGCTGTCAGCCATATCCCCAAATATTTTACTTTATTTACCACTTGTATCCCTAATCTCTTTATTAGTTCTTCCTTTTGTTCATTTGTACAGTTTTTTGTTATCACTTTTGTTTTTTCTTTATTAATTTATTATTAATGTATCTGCGCATAGGGCCACCATGCTATCTCTTTTTATTGGATTTGTATTTGATTCCTACCCTTTAACTCTCCAGTTTCATGTAATAGATCTTTATATCTTACAATATTATCAAAATCTAAAATGTTTGGATGTGTAACTGCCTCTGCCTTGTAGATAACCAAAGTGGGACCTTACAATAATGTATTTTTTTAATCTTTTCCCAAATAGTTAATAACACGCTCCTTATATAATGCCTTTGAAAGTACAAGTGATGTTTACTCTTTCCACCCCACATAAATACGTGCCATCCAAGTTGAAGATCAAAGCCCTCTAATGTTAAAATCCTTTTATTTATCAAATTAAGCCAGTCTTTGAGCCAGGTTGCTATCGCAGCATAGTAATATGTTTCGCAAACTGGAAGACCAAAGCCTCCTTTCTTTCCATCATCCTGTAACAATTTATATTTTATTCTGTTTTTTTCCCCCCTACCATATAAATTTGGATAAATGTTTATTTAATTCTTCAAAAAAGCTTTTTTCCAACTTGGCTGGCACCATCTGAAATAGGAACAACATTTTTGGCAAAATATTCATTTTTACTACTGTGATTCGACCTAATAGAGATATTGTAGTTTAGCCCAATTATCTAAATCTTTAAATATTTGAATTGTTAATTTATCATAATTATCTTTTTAATTGACGAGCACCTAGCTGTCAGCCATATCCCCAAATATTTTACTTTATTTACCACTTGTATCCCTAATCTCTTTATTAGTTCTTCCTTTTGTTCATTTGTACAGTTTTTTGTTATCACTTTTGTTTTTTCTTTATTAATTTTCTTTCTTTATTAATTTTCAACCCTGCCACCTTTCTAAAAACTCATAGTGTTCTAAGCAATCTGTTTCTTGAAATAGTGTCAGCAATATGAATTTGACTTTTCCATAAATTCATTCACACTTAATTGAAAATCAAGGAGAACCAGCACAATCTTGACACACCCTCACTGGGTGCACCAAGAGCATCTTCCCAGGTGATTGATGTAGTAAGGTTCTTCCACAGCAGTTAACTTCTTTGCAAGTTATATATCTTAATGCAAGCAAGAAGTAGGTGTCTGATTCAGTCATGCAGCCTCCACAAATTCTAGTCTTTGGAAACCTTCCACAGCAAGACATTTTGTCACAATCAAAAACCCAGCTGTTCTTTGACAGGAAGTAGTATGGAAAAAACAAACAAACAAACAAAAATACCAGTTCTACCACATAACATTTATTGGATACATGGCTCCATGCCAAGTATCTTCACATTGAAATTTCTCCAGAAAAAAAGGATGAATTATAGTAATGCCAAACTAATTTTTAAATATCTAACACTATAAATTGTAAGAAATAATGATTTTAGAATAGCAACATAAGATATAATAATTAATACACCCTAATAATACCATTGTACTAATGAAAATTTATACCATTGCAATCCTATTTCCATATGACAACCACAAGACAAACATTGGCTAAAATACAAGGTACATTGTTTCTTTCTATTTGCCTAACAATAAAGCACAGAAAGATGCAAACAGATATAACCTTTCTTATGATCATTCCTGAACTGGTATACTTCAGAAAAATTTTCAACACCAAATATTTAGAGGTTAGTTAGAATTGCAATTTTCAATGATATTAATCATGTTGGCCCTGTTGTTTACTGCTTTTATTATGTCTTGTTTTTTGTGAATCTTCGGTTTAAGCAGTTCTAGGCCATCCAGAGTCTTTGACTGAACTGCATAATGGTTTTAGTAAATAAAATAAAACCCTTCAAAATTGTAGAAATGAATTCTATAGTGAATGTATAAGTGCAATGACCAAAAAGAAAAAACTTAAGGAACAGGAGGAAGAGCTGCTACCAAGATAATGGTAAGAAAAAGTAGTACTGCCAATTTTGAGTTTGGTTTCCTAGTCTTGGAAGACTGACAATATTACATATTTCTCTAAAAAGTATGCTATTGTCTTATCTATTTTTTTTCTATTTATTTATTTATTTATTTATCTAAATGTTTTTAAAATCAAAAAAATTATTTGGCTGAAATTCTCATCTCAATTGTTCATAGCAAATAAACAGAAATAAATGAATACATCATTATCAATTAAAAGTTGATGGTGCTCTGGAAACCAGGAACAACAGGTTACTTTTAAAAAAGATGGAAGAAGCAGTTAATTTGAAGTTTTGAACTTGGGCTATGCTATTAAACTATTCTAGAATGATAATCAATATGTTAGCTCCTTACATATAATATATTGATTTATCATTTTTATGTTACTTGCATTATGGAATTAGGTCATTTAAGCCATTGGGTCTACTTCTCAAATTAAAGCATCACAGGCAGACAGCTCTATCAATTCTCCCCCAACAGCTCTAGGAAAAGGGAACCTCTCTGTAATGGGATCTATCATCAAATTTCTCTTAGGAAGCTTTTCTTCCATTCAGCTTAACAACATTATCCATATTCTTCTTCCTGGGGCTATGAAAAACAACCAGAAAGCACACTAGTCAGAATGAAGCCTCACCAAGTACTCCTTGTATTTATTTATTTATTTATTTATTTGATTTGTCAATTGTTTACAAGATAATAAGTACAAGTGTATACATAGTTGTGAATATATGAAATGGGTACATATAAGAAAAATAAAAGAATAAGAGAAACAATAGGACAGGGACGGTAGGCACGTTGGTGCGCTTATGCACGCCCCTACAGATCTCTTAGGAAAGGGGTGAGGTCAATAGTAGACAGTCTAAGGTTAAAGTTTTTGGGGTTTGGGGAAGAGACTACAGAGTTGGGTAGAGTATTCCAGACATTGACCACTCTATTGCTGAAGTCGTATTTCCTGCAATCAAGTTTGGTGCGGTTTACTTTGAGTTTGTATCTGTTGTGTGCTCTTGTGTTGTTATGGTTAAAGCTGAAGTATTCATTGACAGGTAGGACATTGCAATGTATGATTTTATATACCATGCTTAAGTCGGACCGAAGACGGCGTAATTCGAGGTTTTCTAGTTTTAGAATTTCGAGTCTGGTGGCATAGGTATTCTACAACATGGATTGGCAAATGCCTAAAAATTGCATTTCCCTTTTTCCCAGCCATGTCACACTGTTCATTCATACTAATCTTTTACTGGTACCAATGCAAGTATCCTCCAACACAGGTATATTTGCTTTATATTTTTAATAGAATACCTCCTCTTAAATAAAAATATCTATTCCTTTCTCTTAAATACCACATGGTTTTAAACCTGACTTCTAATTTCTCGTGACTGTTTTGAATTTTGCTTCTGTATTAGCTGCCTCCACCCAGTTTTTAGTCATTCATAAATTTGATTAGCATTCATTTGAGTTATCAAAAATATTAAAAAATGAAATACCATACAACATAATTAATATTAGCATTTGCTAATGTGCAACATCAGTGCTGTTAAAAACATACCCATTTGCTTGGTGCCCTAAATTGCATCATGCTGTGGCAATTGTGGAAAGTCTTTTTGACCAGACAGCATTTAGTTCCATGTGGCCATTGTGACAGCACTCCTTTTCCTGTCCTTTGCTGTAGCATTCCATAATGTTGAAAGTATTTCATTCTCCAGTTTCTACTGCTGATAAACTGATGTTTCCATTGATCTATTGATGATGATAGTTTAGTTGGTGCTGCTTTGAAAGCTGTTTCCATTTGTGAGCCAAGTTCTATGGCTCTGGACAGAGTCATTGAATTTATGTGGGTAAAGAGAGTCTCCTTAATTCTCCAATCTCTTGCCTTCTCTATTAGCTGGTCAAGCACAAAATCATCCTGCAAAGGTCCAAAGTCGCAGCGTAGTGCCAACTCCCACAAAGCAGAAGCAAAACTCACAAAGCTTTCCCCAGGGAGCTGTGCCCGTTGACAAAAGCAGAGCCTCTGGATCCTCTTGAAAACATTTTTCCTGAATTCAAAACCTTTCTGAAATTCATTGATAGGGTCAAAACAGGTAATCAATCCCAGCTTTGTAACCATCTTCTGATTTCCCCAACCAAGCTGGTGGGGATGATAATTCTCCATTTTCTCAAATCCTAAAGTTCAGTTGCTTGTATTTCTGGGAAAAAACCAATTGACGCAGGAAGGCATATGAATCCACCGTCCTTCAGAGCCACACATAGCATAAGTGGCAGTAAACACCTTACTTTCCCAATAAACAGAGCAGGTTTAGTCAGCAAATTTAAATTGAGACATTTCTCCATTGAAACACCTGACCTGTAATTTGTCACTTGAGCATCTCCACCCTTTAATGCATTTATTCCTGAACATGGCACAACATCCAGAATGTCAGAGCTAGAAGAAATTAAAATTCTTTAAACAAAAAGCAGAGGGGATGTCAATCCTCACTGTATGAAATAATTGGGGTGGGGGGGGACAGAAATGTATATATAGCAATGCAATCAAAACCTTCTCCCATTTTTTTACAATAAAAGAAATAAAAATTTACAGTAGCCTGTTTTGCATGAATCCCAATTAGTTTAAACTGTATCGGGGAGAGGCATAGCAAATCAAAACTTAAAATAAAAATAAGTTGATTGTCATATTTTAAGACTACTCTGGGTACAATAAAATCCACAAAAAGCATATGGCAAAGAATCCAATTTTGTTAAACCCAGACCAAACATCACCTTTTAAATCATCTTGATTATGAAGGTTACAAAGCAATTTCTTCACCCTATTCCTTCCCAATATCAACAACATTGCACAAAGAGGATGGGGGAAACTACCTTATCAAACCTGCACTAATTTGAAGGTATTATTACTCAAAATATTAATAGCATACATTCTGGATGAGATTGGATAAGATATATAAATGGAAGTTCAGTCCAGCCATCAGAGGAGTATGTTGAACCATCAAAATGTGTTGAGTACCAAATCTGATGAGTTTCAAAGCAGTTGAATAACAAGGTACGACTATAATAGGGAAAATAGTCAGGTACTAAAAAACTTCAGATAATTAATATAATTTGACTATGCCTGATCCATTATAGTCAGTGGGCACCTTGGTGGTCAGTAGTTCCTAAATTCAGAGGTGAATTTAGGAACAATTTAGGGCAAAGTTAAAAGGAGAGCAAGTAAAAAAGACAATGTTATACCAACAAAACTCTTCTGATATTTTCATTTATATTTTTTAATAATATATAATTCCTTCAGACAAATGTAGTTGAGGTTAACATCAGATCAAAAAGATAAATGCTTCTGTCAGGCAGCAAAACACATTACCATGTGTTATAGATTCCATGTATAAAAGTCAAGGTGGCAAAAAAAGTATCTTAAAGGATATAGCATTTAGACTTATATACTGCTTCATAGTGCTTTACAGCCCTCTCTAAGCAGTTTACAAAGTCAGCATAGTGTCCCCAACAATTTGGGTCCTCACTTTACCGACCTCAGAAGGATGAAAGACTGAGTCAACCTTGAACTAGTCAGGATCGAACTGGCTGTGGGAATGCAGTTAGCCTGCAATACTGGCAATACTGCATTCTAACCAGTGCACCACCGCAGCCCAATAATATTTTATTTTATTTTATTTGGTTTGTCAATTGCTTACAAGATAATAGGTATAAGTAAAAACATAGTTATGAATACATGGATACATATAAGAAAACTAAAAGAAACAATAGGACAGGGACGGTAGGCACGTTGGTGTGCTTACATGCAAATATTCTTCAATTTTCCATCAAAGTAGTTGAGCATTCTTATCAATCTCTTGAATGGAATTTAGAACTTTCAATACGCAGACTTGACAGATTCAATTATTTTTGCCCGGTACCATAGTTACAACTTCCTTATCAATCATTCCAATGTCCCTTAAAAAGAGCTTGTGATTCTTTTCTATTCAAAACCTCTTTAGATGTGTATTATCATTCCCCAATCTCCCTCAGTACAATCCCCACATCTTTTCATTCAACAGTCCTTTTAAAAAAATGTGAACATTTAAAGTTCAGGCCTGACATTCCTGGTTCTCACAAATAGTGAAATTCATGCTTCAGAATCTGGGCTAGCTTTCAGCTATGACTGCAGGATCACCTCTCTCCATGAATGCTAATATCTTGTTCAGAATTCAGGGCAGCATGTCTTTTGCAATTACTGTATTTCCAGAGTGGCCACATTCTCTGCTTCCATCAACATGACAGCAGATCCTTAGTAATACTAAGATACAAAATGATCATTGTCAATGACCACTAGGGCCCAGGATTCCACATTAAAACATACATTACATGTCAGCAAAATATCCATATAATACTATCATTATCATTTCATACCATTATAACTATATCCAAAAAAAACCCTTTTGGAATTATTTGTTTCTGAGAGTTCAATAGTTTTCTTGGGGAAAAGGCAAGAGTTCTCTAAAGTATCTGAAAAATAATTACATAAAATAATAATAGCTTGTTCAACCTTGATTACAATAGAGTTTGGCTAGAACATAGATCTTAGAAAA